>NC_091769.1:73062314-73365344 GCF_029378745.1 Bos indicus
TGCCATCTATAGGGTCGCACAGAGTCGGACATGACTGAAGCGACTTAGCAGCAGCAGCAGTAGCAGCAGCAATCCTCAAAAGGATTCCCGAAAGGGAGCTTTCACTGTCCCCATTTCACAGATGAGGACAGAGGCTCAGGGAGGTTGAGTAACCTGTCCAGCATCACCCAGCTAGAAAATGCCAAAACTGGGATACAAACTCAGGTCTGTTTATTTCAGGACTCAAATTCTTATCAAAAATACTATGTTACTGCTTTCCATTGCTTCTTAAAATGTCATTCCTTTACAACAAAAACATTCAGATGATCATAATTTGATTTTTTGGTTTAAAGGGTGACTTTAATCCATCAAATTGTATACTGACAATATATTCCTCTATATCTTTCAAAAAAGGTCTTTGTTTTAAAAATTCAAACGAAAATTTTTAAATGCTCTAGATCAGATTTTCACTGGAAGCATGTTATCTGATCATGTGATTATTTTATGTTTGATAAATATTCACTGCTACTGTTCAGTCCTCAGTCGAACAGTTAAAAGGTGGCTGGTTTTAGTCTTAATCTGAAATACATTAGGAAGGTCAGCCAAACCCAGGCAGGCTTCGCTAAAGGTTTTTTGCATTGGTCACAGTTTTGACTTATAGATCATCAATTAGTTGCAGATGTCGACAGTAATATGGAGTGTAGGAAGGGTCAGAAGAACACTTCGTTCCCATTTGAGAGGAATTCAGAACTTAAAAAAATACTCTGTTAATTCTGAGCTGCCAACATATACACATTCATGCGTGTGTGTAACTCCCTGGAAAAACAATCAGGCTTTTGGAAGCAGTAGACCATAGTTCTATAGATTTTATAATTCACTTCACAAGTACTTGGGTTTTAAAAACATAATTGTAACAAGAAGAAGAAGAAGAATCCTTTTCACATTTGTCTCATCTCTAGAACTCAATAGTTAATTTTTAATAATTACAATAATCACTATTTAAAAGTACTAGCACAGCTATGTTCACAGCAAAGTTCTGGAGTGCCCTGTTTGTCTGTTTTTCCATCAGCCCTCATACTCACTCTGAGTTAGGTTCTACCATTAGTTCCAGGTAAAGCAAAGGAAATGGGCTTCCCAGGTGGCACGAATGGTAAAGAACCTGCCTGCCAATGCAGGAGACGTAAGAGACCTGGGTTCATTCCCTGGGCCAGGAACATCCCCTGGAGGAGGGCATGGCAACTCACTCCAGTATTCTTGCCTGGAGAATCCAATGGACAGAGGAGCCTGGTGGGTTACAGTCCATGGGGTTGCAAAGACTTGGACACCACTGAGGTGACTTAGCGCAGCACACACACAGAGCAAAGGAAATGGAAAATACAAGTGCCTTGTGAAAGAACAGGAGGAAAAGACTGCTTCTGTAGCTCAGTGATCCCACAGGTCTATCAGCTACAGCCCATGGGCTTAATCTGGGGCCAAGGCCTATTTTCTATGGCCCTGGAGCTCAGAATGGTTGGAGGAGGAGGAAGAGGAGCTTAGGAAGTCAAGGAAAGGAAAAAGTAGATGGCAGGCCACATGTGGTCTGCAAAGACTAAGATATTTATTATCTGGCCCTTTATAGAAAATAATTGCCAATCCCTGGTCTGGACTAGTGTTAATAGAAATATTACTCAGTCACATAAATTTAACATTTTTTAGTAGCCCCACTAATAAAGCAAAAACAAGTAAAATTAATGACGTATATTGTAACCCAGAAGATCTAAAATATTATCATTTCAACACGTAATCAATATAAAAATTATTAATGAAACAATTTAACATTCTTTTTTTTTTTTCATTCTTTGAAAGCTGATGAGTATTTGATGCAACTCATCTGAGTTTGGACGAGTCATATTTCCAGGATTCATTAGCCACAGGTGACAAGTCACTACTCTCTTGGACAGTGCATGTCTAGACACTGAGGGAACAGGTAGGATTTTGATGTGGGGGCTGGGAGAACATCAGGCATGATCAAAGCCCAACCTTGACACTACTGATATCTGGGACTGTATCACTCTGCTGTGGAAAGTGCCCTATGCATTGGAGGATGTTTAGCAATATCTTTAGACTCTACCCACTCGATACAAGTAGAACCTTCCCCTCCCCTGTAGTAAGAGTCAGATATTGACAGATGTCCTCTAAGAGGCAGATTGTCCTCAGTTGAGAACCATGGGTCTAAAGCATGGAAAAACAATGTGTAGCAGCACACCTGCAATTGCCCGAAAAATGTGCTCTGAGTCAATCCACTTTGATGGAAGAAACATAATCGAAGGAGAGTAATGGGAGTGTGGGTAGAAAAAGCTGAGGGCAGAGCTCAGGCTAAATAAAGCATTTGAAATTTATTCCCTTAGCTATGATAGCCATCAAAGAGTTTTGAGCAGGGGAATCAAATTAGCAAAGTTACAAATTAAAAACATTTTTCTTCCATCTTTGAATAAGTAGATTCTTTCTCCTCTTTTATTGGCAGACTTTTTTTTCCCGTTAAAGAAAAGCATCATTTAAAGAGCCAGCACTCCCACACTGTGTTTGATGGGTGGTTTTTCATAAATTCCAGTAGAGGGATGGGTCTCCAAAGCAGTGATCCAGCCCCTTGGTGAGCAGGCTCCCTACCACTCAGCTGACATTCTGCCCTGCGGGAGTTGAGGAGAGAGGAAAATCAACAGCGGGCGGGCTGAGTGACTAGCTTATGCTGTTGGAATTTTCAGCAGGGCTACTTGGTGCTACAGATGGGGCCAGATGTAGCAGCCTGATAACAACCCCTGTATCTTATTAGATTGTTTTATTAGCTCAGCTTCTGACATCCAATGGCAAAGGGGTTTCTAAGCCCGCTCTGAATAATAATGACGATGATGATAATAGATAGGAATATGTGTAGGTCTTTATGGTTGGTCATGTGCTTTTGTGTACATAGCCCTGTTTAACAGTCATGCATCAGGTATAATATTGAAGGAGGCATGTGCATCGTAGATGCATATTTGAGGGTTTGTTCCTTTCTGGGTGGCTCGGAGGCTGTTTGTCCAGCTCTACTAAATGTTCTCTGTTTGCGCCTTGGACCCACTCTCCCCCTCTCCACCCTGCTCTGTGTCCCGGGAGGCTGGCCCATGCAGATTGCATCAGCTGGACTGTTTTGCCCTCATTTTCTGCTGGGGTCAGCCAAAAGGAGGCAGGCTGGAGATCATGGGGTGGGGGAGAGTGAGATTGGGGTGTTTACTTCCCCATCCCTTCCTGCCAGGCTGTGGGTTGGTGGAGCTGCATGCCTCCACTGAAGACCTTGGCTCCTATGGTGATGGGCTTCACCAGACTCTGGGCACTGCTTGCTCTCATCATCCCCTCAGGCCTGAGGGTAGGAAGGCCCTTAGCCCCTGGGTGCTTCGTCATCCCTTGTAGGCTGACCCACACCCCTGCCAATTGTCCTTTCATAAATCCCTTCCATCACCGCACCCCACCCCCCTGTCCCCACTGGGACCCTGCCTGCTTCTATGGAGGAAGGCCCACCCCTTTGTTGAGCAACCCAACATCCAATCAGGACAACTCAAGCAAGGCTAGTGTGAGTAGCCTGGCCTTTGAAGTCAACGTGTTGACCACATTTTATAGCTAGAGAAGCGAGGCATGGTGTTTCTGTGGCTTTTCCTGGGTTATCAAGTAACTTGGTACACAAGAACTTTAATCATAAACCCCAAACCCACATACCCAATTCTCTTCCAGAGAAGAATGTATGTAATGCTTAATTCAGTGCATTTCTTTCTGGAATTTCTAACAATAATAATGGAGAAGGAACTTGGGAGGAAGTGTCAAAATCACGTTGGTGTTTTCCTTTCCTTATGTGCAGGTCGTTCAAGGGAATCTAAACCCCAGCTTGAGCTCCAATGTCTGAACCAGACTTGTCAGCTGTCAGCAGGCTGGCCCTGTCATCAGATCAGCGGAGGGAGATGTGTGTGTTCTCATCTCCTGTCTGCTCTCGGCCTGGTTCTACCCCATGGGGATCAGGCCTGGACGTCATGGGGCCTGCTCTTCCTCATGGAGTCTCAACCAATTACAGAAAGAACAAACCCTGCTCTGGGTTTTGTCTCAGCCAGTTTCACCAGAGGTAATGATTAATGTCAATTAGCTGAAAAAGTCTAGGTCTTTATTAAGATGCTTCCCAGCTATTAGTGAGCACGCTTTAGGTTCTTGATAGTATCAAGGTTATTAAGAACCAGTAAGAGCAGAGATAAAATGCCTAAAAACTATAGCAAAAGGGAAGACAGGCATTCTTAGGCCATGCCAGGTAGAGGGCGCTGAGTTGCCTGTATATTCAGCCTCTTTAGGCACGTAGGGGTGTGGTGTGCATTCACGCTGAATATTGGGGCTCTGGTCTTGGCTTGCTAGATGACTTGGGGCCAATTTCTTCAATATTTTAACCTCAGTTTCCCAGGAAAGGAGATACAAGGACCTTGCATACTTGTTGAATGCTTCTCAATCCTGACTCCATGTTAAAATCATCTGGGCAGCTTTTGAAGAGGGTATGTGGGTTCTACTCCACACCAATAGGATTGGAATCACTGCAGACAGGATCTTGGCTTTGGAATCCACTATTCTGTTAGCAGATACAGTTCCATCCCCAAACCAGAAGAGAGACAGGGAAGGAAAAGGGGAGATGGAGAGAGCAAACTGGGTTTTGATATAAGTGTGTTTCCTATTCATGATCAAAATTTTTGAGATCAACTGCACCACTGTGCTAGCTGGGGGATTAGCTTAAATGGTAGGGTGCACACTTAGCACATGAGAGGTAATGGGATCAATGCCCACATCCTCCACTTGGTTTTTGGGGCTTCCCGCATAATTCAGTTGGTAAAGAATCTGCCTGCAGTGTAGGAAATCCCGGTTTGATTCCTGGGTTGGGAAGATCTGCTGGAGAAGGGATAGGCTGCCCACTCCAGTATTCTTGATTGGAGGGCTTCCCTCATAGCTCAGTTGGTAAATCATCTACCTGCAATCCAGGAGACCTGGGTTCGATTCCTGGGTCAGGAAGATCCTCTGGAGAAGAAAACGGCAACCCACTCCAGTATTCTTGCCTGGAGAAACCAATGGACAGTGAAGCCTGGTGGGCTACAGTCTATGGGGTTGCAAGAGTTAGACACGACTTGGCGACTAAGCTACTGCCACTGCACCACTGTGCTTTATGTGTAGCAGGCACTTGATAAATAAATGTTCAGTGACTTGGAGGAAAGAAAAGGGATGCATGAGAAGAGAGAAAAAGGAAGGAGGGAGGAATGATAGAAGAACATTAGGGCAGCTTTCTGTCCTCAATGTTTGTGGAAATCGTGGGCACAGCCAGGCATGATTTATCTGAATTTACAAAAGGTTTTGAAGAAACTGAGGAAAACATAAGACTGAGGAAAACATAAGAGCTTGTGTCTCTTGACATAGGAGTTTTCAATGAATTTTAACTTCCTGTTGATTGTTCCTTTTAGTTGATTTGAGACTGTGATATCCAAAAATATTTGAAGGCAATTCAGTACCTCTTGCCAACTGGATTTCTCCTTGGCTAGACTTTGATTTGAAGGTGATTCAAGCATTGCTTGGTAACCCCAGTTTGAGATAACCAGGATAACCTTGATCTCAATTCACTCTTCAGAGTGAAAGACCATCTAGAACCCTCTGGAACTTTTTGTTTTAAACAAACTATGTTGTGAACTCAGTATATTGGTCCACAACAGAAGAAATAATACCAGAGACAAAGAAAGACATTTCTTAATGAATCAGGAATAAATTCATCAAAGAGATAATAATCCTAAATGTGTTTGCACCTAATAAGAAAGCTTCAGAAAACATGAGGAAAAACTGAATATTTATCCAAGATAAATGAAAGCATATATTTTCACAAAAACATGTGGCAAAATGTTTCTGGTACCTTTATTCACAATTGCCAAAGCTGAAATCAAGCCAAATCTCCTTTGATGAACACATAACCAAATGTGGTATAGCCATTCAATGGAATACTACTCAGCAGTGAAAAAGAATGGATTACTGATACACACAGAGCACATGGTAAGTTGAAAGAAGACAGATTCCAAAGACTATGTATTATATGATCTCATTTATATGACAGTATAGAGAAAGCAAATTATTAGGGATGGGTATTAGGTCACTGGTTGCAAGGGACCTGGAGGAATGGAACAAACTCTAAGGGAACATGAAGGAACTTTTGGGGAAGATGCAGATGTTCTATGTCTTGACTATAGTAGAGATTATATCACTGCATACATTTGTTAAAACTCATAGAACAATATACCTAAAAAGGAGAAGAGGACGGCAGAGGAGGAGATGGTTGGATAGCATTACCAATTCAATGGACATGAACTTGTGCAGACTCCAGGAAATGCTGAAGGACAGAGAGGCCTGGCATGCTGCAGTCCATGGGGTTGCAAAGAGTCAGACACGACTTCGAGACTTGACAACCAAAACATACCTAAAAAGCACAGATTTTCCTCCATGCCACTTATCCCCCAATAAACTAACAACAAAAAACCATAGAGGAATATTGTAAATAATTTTGTGCCAATAAATTCAACAACTTAGACAATAAGACAAATTCTTTAAAAGACAGAAACTACCAGAACTCTTTAAAAGTATAAATAGCATGAATATGGACTTTCCTGATAGCTCAGTTGGTAAAGAATCCGCCTATAATGCTGGAGATCCTGGTTTGATTCCTGGGTCAGGAAGATCTGCTGGAGAAGGGATAAGCTACGCACTCCAGTACTCTTGGGCTTCCCTTATGGCTCAGAAGGTAAAGAATCCACCTGCAGTACAGGAGACCTGGATTTGATCCCTGGGTTGGGAAGATTCCCTGGAGAAGCGAAAGGCTACCCATGCCAGTATTATGGCCTGGAGAATTCCATGGACTGTATAGTCCATGGGGTTGCAAAGAGTCGGACACGATTGACTTTCACTAACATGAATAGTCCTATATCTATTAAAGAAATTGAATTTGTACTTAAAATCTTTCTCACAAAGAAAGCTCCAGGCATCTCTGGAGCTCCATGGCTTCTGTGATGCACCTGATATAAAAGGTTAAGGGATAATTACTACTAATTCATTTGGAGATACTTCTAACTCACTTTGTGAAGCTACCTCTACCCTGATAGCAAAACCAAAGACAATAGAAGAAAAGAAAATAGTGACCAACTTTCCTCATAATGTAGCCCCCCCAAATATTTAGTAGAATATGAGCAAATAAAATCCATCAATATATAATACATCATGGAATGCATGATTCCATCTTGTCATCCATCCAGCCTGGCATTTCACATGATGTACTCTGCATCTAAATTAAAAAATCAAAGTGATGATATACACCTCATGTATTTAATAGTCACAGATAATTAGAAATTGATAATTAAATACGGCTTTTACAATGGCATCTAACAACATGAAATACTTCGGGATAAATTTAACAAAATATGCACAACACTTACACATGGAAACATAAAACTGTTGGGAGAAATTAAAGAAGGTTTAAATTAGAGAGATACCATATTTGGTCAGAAAACACAATAGTGTTGAAACTTCAGTTCTCCCCAAATTAGTATACAGAATCAACACAATCCCAATCAAAATTCCAGCAGATTTTTTTTAAAGAAATTGACAGTTCTTTAAAAATTTTTATCAAAATGTGAAAAACCTAGAATTGTCAAAACTGTTTTGGAAAAGAACAAATGTGGAGGAATTATACTACCTGATTTCAAGATTTACTATAAAGCTACATAATTCAGTATGGTATTGGCCTAAAGACAGACAGAATCAAAGAGCAAAATAGGGGATCTAGAGATAGACCACACATATATGGTCAATAATTTTTCAAAAAAAAGGTGCCAGTGTAATTCAATGGAGAAAGGAAAACAACTGAATGTCCATAAGGAAATAAATTGAACCTTGCCCCTTATCTCACATCATATACAAAATTTATTTTAAGTAGATAACAGG
This sequence comes from Bos indicus, assembly GCF_029378745.1. Classification (NCBI taxonomy): domain Eukaryota; kingdom Metazoa; phylum Chordata; class Mammalia; order Artiodactyla; family Bovidae; genus Bos; species Bos indicus. Next base: position 73,070,298 of record NC_091769.1, read on the forward strand.
CCTAAACGTCAGGGCTAACCTATAAAATTCTAGAAAAAATAAATTGAACTGGATGAGGCAAATATTTCTTAGATAAAATACAAAGGCAAAATCTTGAAAGATAAAAATTGATAAACCGGACTCCTTCAAAACCCTAAACTATTGCTCTCCAAGAGACACTGTCAAGAAAATGACAAGACAGGTCACAGACTGGGAGAAAATATTTGTTAAGATGTATTGTAAAAGACTTGTAGAGAGACTATTTAAAGAACTCTTATGACTCTGTAATAAACGAGAAACAAACGGGCAAAAAGTTTAAACAGGCAGTTCACCAAAGACGATAAACAAATGGTAAATAAAGACATGAGAAATGCTTAACATCATTCATCCTTAGGGTAATGTATAGTAAAATCAATAAGATATCATTACATGTTCACTAGAATGACTGGAATTAAAAATACTTACAATACCATGTGTTGGTGAGGACATGGAGCAACTGAAAAACTGTCTTCACTACCGATGGGAAGTGTGAAATGGAACAGTCCTTTGGAAACAATTGGCCAGGTTTTTTAAAAAAAATAATTTTTAAAATTTATTTATTCTTGGCTGTGCTGGGTCTTTGTTGCTGCGTGGGCTTTTCTCTAGTTGCAGCTAGCAGGGGCTTCTCTTCATTGCATTGTGTAGGCTTGTTATTGCAGTGGCTTTTGTTGATGAGCACAGGCTCAAGGGCAATGAGCTTCAGTAGCTGTGGCTGCTGCTGCTAAGTCACTTCAGTCATGTCTGACTCTGTGCGACCCCATAGATGGCAGCCCACCAGGCTCCCCTGTCCCTGGGATTCTCCAGGCAAGAACACTGGAGTGGGCTGCCATTTCCTTCTCCAATGCATGAAAGTGAAAAGTGAAAGTGAAGTCGCCCAGTCGTGTCCGACTCTTAGCGACCCCATGGGCTGCAGCCCCCCAGGCTCCTCCGTCCATGGGATTTTCCAGGCAAGAGTACTGGAGTGGGGTGCCATTGCCTTCTCCAGTAGTTGTGGCAGGTAGGCTCAATAGTTGCGGTTTCCCGGCTCTAGAGCAGAGGCTCAATAGTTGTGGCGCATGGGCTTAGTTGCTTTAAGGCAGGTGGGATCTTCCTGGATCAGGGATAGAACTCGAGTCTCCTGCATTGGTGGGTAGATTCTTTACCGCTGAGCCACCAGAAAAGCCCCTGGCCAGTTTTTAATAAAATTTAATGTGCACTTTTCCTATGATCACTTCTTAGATAAGAACATTAGAAATTTAAAAACATGTGTCCACACAAAGATATGTACATGAATATACATATCAACTTCATTTTCAGTAGCTAAAAGCTGAAATCAATCCAAATATCAATTAACTGATGAACCGAAAAACATTGCAGTGTTTTGTTACAGAGGAATACTTCTCAGCAGCAAAAAGAAATGAGCTACTGATACACGAAACAGCATGGTGAAGCTCGAAAGCATTATGCTAAGTGAAAGAAGCCAGATGTGGAAGACTACATGCTGTCTGATTCGATGTATATGAAATTCCTGAAAAAACAAAGCTGTAGTAACAGAAACCAGATTAGTCATTGCCTGGGGCTGGAGATGGTGAAATGAGGTTGACTGCACAGGGGCTGGGTACTTTTTGAGTGCTGGAAATATTCTGTATCTTGATTGTGGTGGTGATTATGCAACTCTATATATAAATCACACTGATCAGACTATACATTTTTTAAAGGTTTAATTTTATTATATACAAATTATAACTCTATAAAGCTGATTTTTAAAGGGTCTAGATGTAGACGGGACTTCACATCAGAATGACAAGTGGAAAGTTGCATGGCAAATTATATAGATGCAGGCAAAGATGAAGAATTGAAACAATTGTTGAAATCAATCTACTGTATTGGGTTTGATTATAATAGAGACTGCCTGTTGGAGCTTTAAAGAATTGCCCTTGATAAAGAATCTGTTGCTTCTTCACACCTATCTTCATGTTTCTTTTCCTTCCATCCTTTTGGCTGATCTCTGATGTTGTCATTTCTCATTACCTCTTGAACTTAATTCTAATGTTTTTGTGATTGGGTTTTACGTAGTTTCTAAGAGACTAAGGATTCAAACATTTATGGTCAGGGAGGAGGGTTCAGGATGGGGAACACATGTATGCCTGTGGCGGATTCATTTTGATATTTAGCAAAACTAATACAATTATGTAAAGTTTAAAAATTAAAAAAAATAAAAAAACAACAACAACAAAAAAATAAAATGTTAACTAAAAAAAAAAGAAAAGTGAACTTTACTTGAGCTCTTTGGTATTTGCAATGCCAGCATTTATTTATCCTTTCCCAGTGGAAAAGCTGAACAACTAAAAAAAGAAAAAAAATAAGTTAACGAGTTAGCTATCATCATTTTTGATTTAGGGACTTTATATACTTTCTCTTTAAATATATCAGGGCAGTTCACATAATCACTACAATTCATGACAAAATAAATTATTCCAGTTGTAGGCTCTGTAGTCAATGAATAAAATGCTTTGGCATGTTTTTAATGGGAGTGACATACATGGGGACTCTCTCTTCCTCAAGAGACCTGAGCTCCAGCAAAATGATAAAACTGGCCCAAGGCCGTGGAATCCCACGAGAAATTGAGATTGAAACCACAACACAAAGAGCAGAAATTTTGCATGCTTTTCAAGTTTCTAGTTTGATATGAACAAAGCTTTGTGTGCAAATCAAGGATATATTTAAAATTTTTCTCCTATGAGCACTTTCAGTGTTTTGCATATGATAGAATAAGTCTGGTAAGGGAGGAGAGCTGTATTTTACCATGTTTAGAATCCACTTAATCTCTTCGGTCTAGGCAAATCCCACCAAATGAGAACAGCTTGGTGTTTAAATTTGTTTACTCCTTGTAAAATAGACCTTCCTGATTTTTGATTCTGTAAAGATTTCTTGAAGTAGCATTTAAATATTTTTTTTTGATCAGTTGAATGCAAATGGATCAGAAATGAATGGATAAAATTTCCCTCAAAGTTACCCCAAATTTTAATAATTAAGAACTAGCCAAACATACTTTTGGTTTAGGACTGGATTTAAAAGGACAAACCATTTCAAAACATTCAGGAAACTCAGACTGCATTCCAAACTGAATGTTTTGTTTAAATTTTACATGGGAAACAAAACATGCAGATTTGTCTCCACAAATATGAATCTGTTTTCAGTATTTATACCTCAACTGTCTTACTGATAGGAAAGTTTTCATGTCTTTTCTTCCTGGAAAAGAAAAAAATTTTCAGAGAAACGAGAGATTCTGTTGACAGTTGAGAGCAGTCCGAGTCTATATTGGGCAGGTCCCCAAGCATCCTTTTGGTAGTAGAGCCCACTACCCTCTACTGTGGTACCCATTGTGACCGGGCCTCATTCATGGATGTAGTAGCAAAGAGTTTTCATTTTCAGTTCCACTTATCCTCCTAGACCTTGTGGTTCCCATTTTCAATTGCATTCTTTCTCCAGACTCTGTTCCAGTTTAGCTATTGGGCCTTTCTCATGTTGAGCCATCCTGGTAAAATATTTTCACTCCAATTCTGGCTTCTGGGGACAAACCCCATTCTCCCCTCTTACCCAACTCCCTGTTGTGGAGAGCTCCACTGTGGGGAGTCTGGGTTGTGCTGGTCATGGAGACCCCACTGAACTCAATGAAGAACTCAATGAATTCTGGGTCCAGGTCTTGGGAAGAGAAATTTCTACTGGTCTGGGATGAACAGCTACAGAAATTTAGAGAGACGCTTGTCAATGGAACTAGAATGGGCAAAAGATGCTTGTGGTGTCTTGTACCAGTGGTATTTCATTTCCTGAGATAAGTGTTAGTAGGTATAAAAACTCTCCATCTGTCCAGCCAAGGGTAGGTGCATACTGGCAAAAGAAAGTTATTAATACTTGTGACCATGGCAATGACTCAAGTTGTTGAGATCTTCAAGGCTTTTCTCTTCCTGCTCTTTTCTCTTGGTTTTCTGTTTGTTAATTGAAGTTTAGCTGACTTCCCTGATGGCTCAGATGGTAAAGCGTCTGTCTACAATGCAGGAGACCCAGGTTCCATCCCTGGGTCGGGAAGATCCCTGGAGAAGGAAATGGCAGCCCACTCCAGTACTATTGCCTGGAAAATCCCATGGATGGAGTAGCATGGTAGGCTACAGTCCGCGAGGTCACAAAGAGTCAGACACGACTGAGCGAGTCCACTTTCTTTCTCTCTTAGTTGATTTACAACATTATGCTCTTGGTTCTCTTCATAACTGATGATTACAGCCTCAAAGAGGGGAAAGATAGGAAAAAGAAACAAGGTTAAATTGATCATCTGTGCTACGTTTTTGCAGTTAGAAAACTTCTAGTTCATATCTGAATCCTTAGGCAAAATAGAAAGATTATTGATTAAGTAAACTGCATGTTGAGAGGACTGATAATTTTTCTTTCCCCCTCTGTCCCATTCCAATCAGAGGGGGACTGCTAAATTAAAAGAATTTAATCAAGACCAATTCTTTTCCCTGGTAATCAAGAGAATTCCATGATATAAGGATAGAGGCCCTCTGCTCTGAGGCCAGGCCTGCTAATTAGGAAAATGTCATTCTTTTCTGTGGATTTAGACCAGTGGTTTCCAAATGTGTCTGCACATTAGAGTCACCTGATAAGTCTTAAAAAATAAGAAGGGCTGGGTCCAAACCCAACTTTGTGAGAAACCCAGTTTTTGTTTTTGTTTTTTTTAACTCCCTGTGTGATTCTCATGTACAACCAGAGTTGAGAACTGCTGGCTTAGATTGTAGTGCTTCTGAGAAAATTTAATATTTGTCTTTGGGAGAGGTACTTACTTTAAGAGGTCAATTAATATAAAATTGGCAGTCCTGTATCTCTTTTACTGTGGGAAGGTTGCAAAGTAAACCTTCATTCAAGGATTCAAACCCACCCTCATCCATGAAATTATTAAAAAACTAAGATCATGGCATCTTGTTCTATCACTTCACGGCAAATAGATGGGGAAACAATGGAGACAGTGACAGACTTTATTTTCTTGGGTTCCAAAATCACTGCAGATGGTGACTGCAGCCATAAAATTAAAAGATGTTTGCTCCTTGGAAGAAAAGCTATGACCAAGCTAGACAGATTATTAAAAAGCAGAGACATTATTTTGCCAACAAAATTGGATATAGTCAAGTCTATGGTTTTTCCAGTAGTCATGTATAGATATGAGAGTTGGACCTTAAAGAAGACTGAATGCCAAAGAACTGATGCTTTTCAACTGTGGTTTTGGAGAAGACCCTTGAGAATCCCTTGGACTGCAAAGAGATCAAGCCAGTCAATCCTAAAGGAAATCAATCCTGAATATTCACTGAATATTCATCCTGAAGGATTGATGCTGAAGGTGAAGCTCCAATACTTGGGCCACCTGATGCAAAGAGCCAACTCATTAGAGAAGACCCTGATGCTGGAAAAGATTGAAGGCAGGAAGAGAAGGGGATGACAGAGGATAAGATGATTGGATAGCTTCACCAACTCAATGGACATGAGTTTGAGCAAGCTCCAGGAGATGGTGAAGCACAGGAAAGCTGGTGTAGTAGATCTAGTTTGTGGGGTCGCAAAGACTTGGACATGGCTGAGTGACTGAACAACAACAAAATTCATGTCTCTGCAATTCCCAGGTGGCTCAGCAGTAAAGAATCTGCCTGCCAATGCAGTAGATGCAGGTTTGATCCCTGGATCTGGAAGATCCCCTTTAGGAGGAAACAGAAGCCCCCTCCAGTGTTCTTGTGGGAAAATCCCATGAACAAAGGCCCTAGTGGGCTATTAGAGTAGCAGAGTCAGACATGACTGAGCACACACATGTTCATGTCTCCATTGCTCTCCATGCTTATGTTCGTCGTGAATTTAAGGTTCTTGTTTCATTGCAAAAGAATTTAGGTATGAAGTGATTGGTAAGAAGTAGATTTATTTAGAGAGAAACATACTCCACAAAGTGTGGGTCATCTCAGAAAGTGCAAGAGCCTCGAAATATGAGGTGGTTAGTTTTAATGGGATGGGTTATTTCATAGGCTAATGAGTGGGAGGATTATTCCAATTATTTTAGGGGAAGGGGCAGAGATTTCCAGGAATTGGGCCGCCACTCCCATTTTGGCCTTTTAGGGTTGGGCTCAGAACTGTCATGATGCTTGGTGGAAGTGCCATTTAGCGTGCTAATGTATTACAATGAGCTTATGATGAGGCCCAAGGTCCACTGGAAGTCAAATCTTCTGCCATTTTGGACTCAGTTGGTTCCAACCAGTCTTTGTCATGAGATATGGACATGTCATTCTTTTAAAGGTTGTGCCCTGTCTCCTTCCCTCCTGTTTCACTTAGAGGTGGCAATAAGCATTTGTGTCCACTCTACTGAAGGTGGTTGGGGAGGAAGTCATTCAAACTGTAGCTCTCCATAAGCATTCTGAGAGTGAGACCTCTTCCCATGGATAGGGAGAGGTATAGAGATTTCCTAGGAAAAGGGATGAAGTTTCCTCCCTGGGGATGGGCTCTGAACCCACAAAGTCCAAATTGACTTCAACTTCAGACTTTGTCCCTCTTACACTATAATTTCTTTCTCAATGTGCATTAACCCATTAGTAAAGAAATTTTGCTTGTGGTTTGCAGCCTGTGTGTTCATATTGTGGTGACTGAGAGGGTAAAGTGGCAAGAGGGAGGGAGTCCTCCTGCCTCCTTCTCTCCCCAGGGAAGAGGCAGGCCGCCCATCAAGAGGACCACAGCTCTGCAGAGGGGCCAGATGGTTATGACACTCCCACAGTGGAGCCAGCAGCAGGGGTGGCAGATGGTCCATAGCCTGCAGAAGATCTCTGGAACGAGCATTCAGACAAGAGGGGACAAAGTTTCTGGCACCACCACGCAGCATGGGCTAGTAAATGTTTTTCAAATGGCTGTCCAGAAAAGGAATCTCAAGTTTGTTGCATTGGCCAATTTTCATGGTGTAAACACCCTCGCTAATTTTAGGCTCCCATCTTGAAGCAGAAGGCCCTTGAAGAGGAGTTGGGAAAAAATGTGCAAAACCAGCTCTGGCAGGCTGGGAGGAGTAGGCTCCAGGGGTCCACTGCCCATGGTTGGGCGAGCAGGCTCCCTGCAGGAGAGGGCGGGGCCCAGCAAATTCTTGGGGGAATCGGTGTATTTTCTATAGATTTCTGCTCTCTGTGTGTTTCTGCTTCTCTTTCAATGTAAACAACCAACATTTGACTATGATTACTTCAAGTATGACCTCATGAACTCAGGGTTGAAAATAAGCATTTGTCAGAAGCAAAACCTGCATTTGGACCCAATAGAAAGAAAGGACTAAGGGCTGTACCTTTCATAAAATCTGAAGAATAAATATTTTTGAATCTCCTTCAAATATTATCCTAGAGCTAGTTGATACAGTTTGAGATGTTCAAAACATGTAATATTTATTGAGTGCCCACTATGTATCGGGTACCTTACATGTGTTAATTCCTTATTTTTACTATAACTTTATGAGAAAGGTATTATTATTAGAATAACACATTTTAGACAAATAACCACAGTACCTATGTTTGAATAAAACTACGTATTATTCTAGACTGTTCACAAGGTTGTTTGAGATGTTCAAAAATAGCAAATATTTATTGAGTGCTTACTATGTACCTGGTGTTTTCCTGAACTCTCCATTGAATGTTTATAATGGCTTAGCAGTCAGGTGTCACTATGATGCTTATATTACAGTTAAGGCAAAAAAGAACAGAAGGTGACTTCCTGAAGGTCAGGTGACTCATTGATGGCAGAGCCAAGAATCAAACCCAGGCAGCCTGGCACCACAGACTCTACCATCTTTCCAAGCAGGAATGTTCTGAGGCCAATCCCTGACCTTTGATGTAGCTGCACTTCTAATTCAAATGTTTCCACACAAACACCTTTCCCAGCATGCATCCTTCCTTCAGGTTGTAAACAGTACCTTTTTCACTTTGGCGGTAAATACAGTTTGGTATTATGTTATTGTGGTCTGTGATTTAGAGCTGAAGTATCTACATGCAAAGAGGTCAGGAGATGAATACAGAATCAAAAGCAATTCTCCTGGATAAACAAGGTCCTTCTGTAGAGCACAGAGAACTACATATTCAGTTCTCTGAATATATAGTTCATATTCAGTATCCTATGATAAACCATAATGGAAAAAACATATATATAAAGAATGTATATACATGTATAACTGAATCATGTTGCTAAACAGCAGTAATGAACACATTGTAAATCAATTATACTGCAATTTTTTAAAAGCGTTCCTCTATTTACAAAATAAAAGAAAGCAGTTCTCCTAATTGCTAGTCAAGTTCAATGTTATCCCCTTGAAAACCCCACTCCTAAACCACACACAATTCAGCTGAACTAAAGGGTTAAACAAAGTCGAACTTGAGAAGAATTCTATTGATCGCCACCTTTCATACTGAAAGAGTTTTAAAGTCACTGCCTCTTTGGAGTGACATAATTTACACCTTTCATTCTGGGGTTGTCTTAGCTGAGCTGCACAGTGGTGTTCTTATGTAGACAAAGCTACTGGAGTTTAGAAACAGGAAGGGCTAGAAACTCACTTTTTAAAGTAAAATAAAGCTTACACAGTGGGGGATTTCCTTAACTCTCCAAACTCTGACATGTGTTAGGTAGTCAGGAAAGAATAATAAAATTCCCCAGGAAAAGCGTTTCACAAATGGCAGTGGTTGAAATGTGGTTTGCTAGGTGGCCGTGGGTCTGATTTCCAGCCTGTTCTCCTCACCTCCTGCAGGGCTGGTCCCAGGTGTTTTTTGCACGGACAGGTCTGCCGAGTCTTGCAGAAGAGCCAAGCCTTTCCAAACAGGCCACGGAAAGTCTGGAGGATGCTCAGCCCACAACCCAGGCTCCTGAAAATGTGTGTCTGGGTCCCGTAAGCACAATACTGGCTTTCCAGGGCTGCTTCCTTCATTACTCAGGAAGGGGCACCAACTTCCATTCAGCCCTGTCGACTCAGCCAGCACTGCTTAACAGTGGAGAAAGCGAAGAGGTGCTTGTTCAATAGAAAGCAAACAATAGGAACTGCACAGATATACAAGGCTTCTGGCAGGTAGCTTCAGAGAAAAAGAATAAGATTGATGGAGTCGGAGATGAAATAACATGCTGCCGAAGGATGAATGGGGTTTCTGGGCAGTCCTTCCAAAAGGTGCTGTGCAGTGTAGGGTTTTCAAGATGTTTGATTCAGCCCCGAGGACCTCAAGGAATGAAGTAGATCTTGGGAGGCTCTGGTCCGGGGCCCAGATAGGAGAGACAAGTTTAATTTAGGAGTTCACACCTGTAGCCTGTAGTGGCCAAACCATAGTTGAGTGGGAATGAAAAGATCCAGATAGTAACATCCTAGTACATTTACATATTTAATTACAGTACAGTCAGTGTTGCTATGGCTCAACACGTGCATGCCTAAAACTCACCTCACTATGCAAAATTGCACAATAAAAACTACAGGGTTTATTGAAAATGGATCAAAGGTACAATACCTAAAAGCTTTGTTAGTGACATTAAAAAAAGATAGGAATCTAATAAAAATGATGGCACAGTCTCATGTTAAATAAGAAATATGTAAATACCACAATAAATATGGTACCTTATCTTGAAAAAAACCAGAAATTTGCTTGTGGAAGTGGGCTTTGCAACTTGTGAGTTATTATGAAGTGATAGAAGGAAGGTTATCAAAATTTTCAGTCTTGAAATCCTGGAGCTTATTTTTCTGACTTTGAAATATAGGCCTTTTGAAGTATGCATTTATATTATGGTATAATAGATACCATCTTCACCGAAATTGAAAATTTAAATCCATGTATGAGTGCCAAAGAATTGATGCTTTTGAACTGTAGTGTGGAGAAGACTCTTGAGAGTCCCTTGGACTGCAAGGAGATCCAACCAGTCCATTCTAAAGGAGATCAGTCCTGGGTCCTGGAAGGACTGATGCTAAAGCTGAAACTCCAATACTTTGGCCACTTCATTCGAAGAGTTGACTCATTGGAAAAGACTCTGATGCTGGGAGGGATTGGGGGCAGGAGGAGAAGGGGATGACAGAGGATGAGATGGCTGGATGGCGTCACCAACTCAATGGACGTGAGTATGAGTGAACTCCAGGAGTTGGTGATGGACAGGGAGGCCTGGCGTGCTGCAATTCACGGGGTCACAAAGAATCGGACACGACTGAGCGACTGAACTGAACTGATGATCTTTTTCAGTTAACTTCTGAATCCCTGCTGGAAATTCTCTCATGGCTTTCTCATCTGCTCTTGGGGCTTTGTCTAACAGCTGAAAGCTTTGAAAATTGTAGCAATATTTGAAAGTACCCACCTAGCTACTTACAGTACTAGAAAGTGCCACTTCTGCAGAATATAGCGTTTTTCATGAAGGTCTTTGTATACAGATAGTGTGTTCTTTTTGTGAGAAAGGTCATCCGCCATCTTTCACTCTTTGGTTTTCAGTCTCAACAATGCTCATCTTTTCCATCTCTTCCAAATTTAGGTCTTATTCTTACCAACTTTTTAGCACTTAGAGTTCCGTCTATAGATGTTTCTTTTCTCATCATGGGATTGTGGATTCTTTTATGCTTGTTGCTTGGAAAATGTCGGGTGTTCTCTTGAGTCTTTCAAAATGCTGTTTTCACATAACGCTTTTCCTTAGTACACAAAGCTTTTCTTTCTCATGACCTGTTTGGTGTTTTTGAACCAGGATGCTCAGACATGTTTCAAATGCTGAATGAGTTGTTGTTGTTGTTTCTTTTCAACTACAGAAAAGTGTGAAAGTGTGTTGTTTCTTTTCAACTACTAACAAGTGTGAAAGAATAGTGAAACACAGCCTTGGAGGACAACACACTTGGTTAGGGTATGTAGGGTGTGTAGGACAACACAGCTTCAAGGTAGAGGGTAGATGTGTGAAGTGTGTGCCTGGGTGCGTCCTGTCCTACAAGACTCAGTCCACCCGGGTGCAGTTAACATTCTCACAGACAAAAGTTATCCATGAGAAATCTACGGTATGCACAAATTGTTCCATAATATACTCACCTAACTGGAGTAAATTTGCATTTTCAAAACAAGTGTTTATCCCAGACTATACATCGTACCTCTGTTCATGTATTTTCTCACTTGATCTCTATAATAATGCTGTGAAGTAGACAGGAACGTTAATATTCCAGTTATACAGATGGAAAAACTGAAGCTGGAACATCTCAAAGCTTGGATATGAGCCTGGAACTGCCAGAAGTTTAGATACGAGTTCTGACCAGGTTTTCAGTTCCTGGTCCTAGCAGTTCCTAAAGCCAATTTTACTCCTGTCTTCTGGAAGTTTGGTTTTGTGAGCCAGGAAATTTTCTTCTTTGGCTTAAAGTAGTTTGAGATGGGTTTTTCGAGTAATGCAGAGACCTGGCTAATGCAGGGTAGCCTGGATAATGTTCAAATTCTCTCCCAGCTCTGGGAAAATTTCTGCCACATTTTGACTTGTAAATTAACCAACTTCAGATAGAAGGTACCCTGAATTTCAAGATTTGCCTGTAAAGTCGGAGGTTCTGCCTGTAGTGAGCAGTGATGCAGACACAGGATAAAGGAGATAGCTTCTAGGACCTGCTAGGGCTAGCCAAGAAAGTCCCCAGGCAGAACTAAGAACTCTTGGGATCTTCAGAGGGGTTTGGTTTGCACCCCTTTAGACATGGACCTTTCTGGAGACAGTGACTTTTCACTATTGTCTGGGCTGTTGTGGTGTAGCCATCACCAGGATTGCAGGAGGAGATGCTCTGGGTGTATCTGAGTCTCCTCTTCCTCCTGGCCCTCTGGTGTCCTGACTACTGTCAGTTAAACCCCGGCTCAGTAACAGAAAGGGATCCCAAAAGTTTTCAGCAAAGAGCTCAGGGGATATGGCTCCTGCTACTTTTGTGTGATCGGCTAGCTGCCTGTGCCTCAGGCACTGGAGAAGCATTCACATGTTCATTCATTCATTCCACAGTTCCATGTGGAAGGCCGATTATGTGCCAGGATCATTCTTTTTACATGGTTTCTTTCGTTTGCTTCTTACAATTTGAAACCAGGAACTGCCTGGCTCCCAGCCTGTGCACTTGACCCTGTGCTGTCTGCTTCTCCCGTTCAAGGTTATCCACAGTCTTAGTCAAGCCTCAATCGTTTTCCTCCTTAGCGGAGACCTGGAAACTTGTCAGTGACCTTTCTGTGACCTGGAAAACAATTTCTCACCTTGTCACTGCCTTTCAAGTTTGAGTACAGACTTGGTTCCCTTCTATTTCCACAGCGAGTGCCTGGGTGTCACCTTCCTGCGTGGTCTGATGACCTTTATATATATTCCCTTCCTTCCTTCCTTTCTTTCCTTCCTTGTGTCTTGTTTTAAGTTCATGCATTGGGACCAGTCGATAAGTTTAAGAGGAAAAGAGAAAGAATAAGGAAACCAGAGCAATCTAAATGCTGGAACATTTTTATTATTTTTAACTTTGTGAATGTGCCCTTTGAACTCGGTGGCCATGGGTCCTTCCCGACCTGTGCCTTTCATGACCTGTTTCCAGCTGGGGTGGGAGGTTGGAGGTACCCTGGCCCTGAGCCCATGGTGGGCTATGCCTCCCTGTCCTTGGAGAGGAGATGCAGCTGGTTCCTGCCGGGAAGCCACTAATGCTTGAGGGGAAGGGAGGGCAGCCTGAGGCACCACCTGATGTGGTCAAGGCATCAGTGAGGAGTGACAGGGCGAGATTCCTGCAGCCAGTGGGCATGGGACTAGGGAGGAACAGGATGTTTCTGGGGCTGGATTTTCAAACTTTCTGCCTTGACTGAAACCCAGGTTCTCAACAGAGGGGATGTGACTCATGGCTGAGATATTCCCTCTGGCCTCGGATGACATTTACGTTGATTACCTCTGAGTCACATTTCTGGGAGGAATTTTTTTTTTTTTTTTTTTCACCAGATACAAACTGAAGGGAAAATGGCACGATGGCTGGTAGTTTGGAAACATCAGCGGAAACAGGATCACTTGAGTTATTGGTAGGATAGTTTAAAGACATGTAAGAATGGCAAGGCGAACAAGGCAGAAAAGGAAGGACATTGAGGAGGCAAGAATCATCTAGCTCCAATGGGACAGGTAGACCTGGGCTCTCTCTCTGGTGTTGAAGGGATATGGGCGGCACAGATGGACTCTGGCCTTGGGCCTCTTAGCGCGGTTACAGAAATTTAGAACCTAGGAGTGGAGCCATTGTTCACGCCTTTATTTTGCAGGTACTTACTGAGTGCTTTCCATGTTCCAGATTCTATTCTAGGCAACCAGACAACACAAAGTCCTGCCTGGTAGGGTTGATCCCAGTAGAAGAGAAAGACTACAGAGTGAATAAAAAAGCATCTTTCGGTTCAGCCATTTTGACTAATTAACAGAAATGCATTCAGAATGTCCCTGCAGGATGTTGCAAGTCTGTGTACTTTGCCTGAGGGGAGGGGGAGTGAAGGGTCCCGTCAAGGGCACTCTGCTTCAGCTCTTCCAAGTTTGTCTGGAGTCCAGGCTCTTATAGATGCCTGACTCCATACATGGGATCCCATCTCTAGAAGAACCAGCAGGGGTGTGGAGCTGCCTGGGAAAGGAAAATAAAGGAGCCCCATTGAAGTCCTGGATCCTCCTATTATGTGAGTTTGAAGCCTCACCTGAGGTTAAGAGCCTTCCTAATGTAAATCTCATTGTATATCTGGAGGTAGGAAAAGCCATATCCCAAGTCCAGTAGGATTCCAAACCAACAGAAAAACCAAACCAAACAAACCGAAAACACTTTGCACTAGATTAGCTTCACTTCTGCTTGACATAGAAGAATGGTTCCAAGGCCATTTCCTACAAAATGACCATTTGCAGCCACCAGGCAGCAGTGTGGGCAGACGGTGCTAAGAAGCAGAAAGAGCTAAGGACCAGGAGCCAGCGATCTGGACTCCCATCCAGACGTGCCACTACCTGGCCCTGGAGAGGCAGGCAGCCCCACAGGCTGCATGGATGGAGAACTGAACACGGGGAGACCCAGGGCGAGGTTCTCCATCATGAATGAAACAGGCACACTTGCGAAGAGCGTGGGTACTGGGAAAGACAGAAATAAACCAAAGGCAGGGGCTGCAGTGAGTGGCCAGGAGCCTAGCATCTCACTGAACCTTGAAGAAGTCAGACAGAAGGATTAAGATGCTTCCTGCGACCTGAGTGATGCTGGCTTTCAGAGGCTGGGCCAGGAGGCCCTGGAGGAAGAGCACTGCCTGACTGCCCGCCTGCTGAGGGCGAGGCCAGTTTTGCCTCACCGTGCCCTGTTCTCTAAATCCAGGACTGACATGCCCACTCCCTCCCCACATCCCTGGCCACCTGGCTGCCCCCTGGACCTTATCTTCTGGCCCACCCTCTGGGTGTATCCTCCCAACTGACCTCCAGGGACCACTGCACACCTATCCATCCTGGACAGGCAGCTTGCAGCCAAGTCTTTATGCAAGACAGGAAAGCAGAATATGACAATAAGGAGAGACAGAAGAGAGGTGGCGGGGAGGGGAGAGGAAAACAAACATGGAAGGAGAGGCACAGCCGCATGAAGGTTTCAGCTAAAGGCTGACTGAGGCTTTAGGAAGAGGGGTGAGAGTGAGTGATGCTAAGACAAAGGGAGCTGGGACAAGCTCTGGCGCTGGTTCTCGATTTCCAGTTGCGATGAAGGTGCAGCGCCAGCTACTTCTCCCCAGCAACTTGCTTCTTAATCACTGTCCTCCAGGTGGGTGTCTCCTCAAAGTTCGTCCCTCCCCTGGCACCCTTGCCCACAAGAGTAACCTGGAGAGGGCTGGCTCGCTTCTCCCTGCTGCCCTGTACACTCCCAGGAAGCTTCATCCTTTTGGTGGGGTCTTGGCTCCTCTTTCTGTCCATCTGGCTCTAGCCACACCTAGTGTCCCCAGGCCACCCATCAAGGTCAGTCAAGGGAGTGACCAGATCAGAACTTGGATGGTTGCCGAGGGTGTGGTTTTGACCTAGAACTCAGCCTGGGAAGGTGGGGTGCCCATGTGTGTATGCCTGATGTGCTGGTATGCACGCAGGGAAGTGGAGATGTTGTACTTACAGCTTTGGCAAAAAGGATTTGGGTTTTACAGATCAGGGACTAAGAAGGCTGTTAGCTGCGGGTGGTCCACAGACATGAGTTAAGCTACCCCCAGCTGAATCTGTGATTGAGTCCATTCCTGTAACTTAGCTCTTGTGTATGTTGTGTGACCTGCAATTTCTTACCTGAAAATGAAATAAATTCTTAAACTGTTGTTGTTACTATTACTATGGCTTGAAAGAGGAGATGGAGTGTCGGATGTGTTAATGGGCCAGGTCAGTGACCAGAGTTACGAGACATTCGGGGTGAGACTCTGAAGCTCATCTTGTCTCTGATCAAAGATGAGAGAATTCCTATCCCCGCTGGTGGGTGGGTGGTTGAGGAGGGGCAGAGCGGGATGCTTGGGATGAAGATATCCTGGCACTTAGCTGTGTTGCCTTCCCAGGGTCCAGCCAATGCCCATTATTAACATGAATTCCCCGCTTTCATCATTTTAAAGAGAATTACTTTATTACCAACATGCTATTAAAATAATAGAAGGCCAAAGCAAAAATTGCTCCCAATACCACCCTGAAATCAAATCAATGAAAAAATATGCACTATATCCAACAAATATAAAATTCTATCCATGATGTTACTACGCACACCAAGAATGTACATGGACGTGGCCTGGCAGAGGCTGCTGACTAATCAACGAACGTTTTCTCAGGCTTAGGCCCAGCCATGCTACTCTCGACCGAGGTTTCACGACTTCTCAGATCATCTGGCTTAGAAATCATGGAGGAAGGAGAGCCAGGCGCAGCCAAACCCCACCTATTCTCCTTCTCCTCCCTCATGATGGTCTAACCCTTTGAAACAGTGCCAGGTCTCCATGGGAGGCAGTCCTTCGGCTACATTGTGACATGGCCCCTGGATGTTGATGGCAGGGAATGAATGGAGTCTGTGCATTTGCCACAGAACAAATGGTGCTTCATCTGTGCTTGTTTGAACATGTGTACGCTTCTGCGTTTCAGTGATTTCTTCCTTCCCTAACCAATCTGCTAAATGCAACATTTACAACCAGTCTCGCATGCATTATTGCAAGACTGGGCCCTGATCATGTCAAATGAAGGCTGCCAGCTTCCCCTGCCAGAAGCAAGAGGCACTGGGAAAAATGGAAATTAGACAATAGTCTTGTATACTCCCTGCTCTGTCATGGATGGCCTTCAGCAGGAAACCAATCAACAGAATCAAAAGAACACAGTTTCCTGTTAACATAGAGCGATGCCAAATCCACCAGACATTATTATTTCATGCCCTGTGCCAGTCATTGTCAACCATAGCATAAGTAATAACATGTGACTGGGGTTGTGGTTTTAGTGAAATAGTCTTTTGCTTTTGGCATGGTACCACACACCTTCATATGCTTTATTGCCCTTTCCCAAACCTAGGGAGGTTTCTTTTTTATTTTTCCTTTTAAGATTTCTTTTCCCCCAAAGAACTACATCTGGCTGTTTTGCTGCATACCAGCTCCTAAACCCAAGCCAACCGAGTCCCAATTCTCAGCCTTTTCTTAAGCAACACTTTTTAAAAAATATATTATTATTATTATTGCATCACATAGGGCTAAAATAAACCCACTGTGTATTGGCCTTCAACAATCTTGCTTTTCCTCAGAAAATGGCTGGTTCCCTAAGACTGGCTTTAGGAGAGAAAAACCTCTCACATAATATTTTTCTTGCTCTCCAGGCTGATCTTGAAGGTGCTGATAGGTTGTAAGCCACAGCCTCTGCAAGGATGTTACAAGCCCTGCAGCAGGCGGGAAGTACATGTGTGTTTGGAATGCAACAAAAGGAGAAAGTTACAGTGCCTTTTGGACAGGAGCCTGCATTTTTAACCCTTTCTCCAACTCCGTTAGCTACTAAGAAGTTTTATCCTAAAATGCCATAATTAAGGGAAAATGTGGGCTTTCCTGGTGGCTCAGACAGTAAAGATTCTGCCTGCAATGCAAGAGACTTGGGTTCAATTCCTGGGTTGGGAAGATCCTCTGGAGAAGGACATGGCAACTCACTCTAGTATTCTCGCCTGAGAATCCCAAGGACAGAGGAGCCTGGCAGGCTACAGTTCACGGGATCCCAAAGAGTCGGGCATGACTGAACGACTAAGCACAGCACAGCTCAAGGGGAAATTTGAGGGGACACCTGGATCATTCTTTTGTTTTCAGACAGGTTTTCCTGGTGGCAGAGAGTTCTAGTCGCAGCCAGAGCTGGCTCAGACCCTGATTCCCTCTCTTACTAGATATGTGACTCTGGGGAAATTGATAAACTTTCTGATTCTCACTTTCTCTAGAAAATGGAGAAAACACTTGCCAGGACTGGGGCACTCTGCCCTGTCATGGAAACTTTTAGCAGGAGGTGTGCTCCTAAGTGCTCAATAAATGGTGCAACTGTTTTGAAGAAAGCACTTTGGAAAGTACTGGGTCCTTGCTCTCCAAAGTTTTGGGGGAGGGACAGGAAGAGACTGTGGGGTTTGGGGTCAGGGAGCCTGTAGGGCCAGGTGCAGAGGAGCTGCTCCATGAGGGCTGCGTGCATTCTCTCACTTGTCACAAGATTTCCGGGAGAGAGACACTGGGCAGGCATTATTATTCCCATTTCACAGGTAAAAATTGTAGGTCCTTGCACACTGCTAGAATTGCCAGAGTCAGCGCTGAACCCTGGGGCTCCAGAATCCTTGCTAATGTCCCATCTGTACATCGCCTTTCTTCTCAGAGCTGAGTTAGTTTGTTCTTGGCCTGTCCTCAGTTCCCCAAGGCCCGTTCTCTCCCTGTCCTTTCCAGGAAAGAACAAGCTCCCTGCCTTTACACACACACACACACACACACACACACACACACACACACACATGCACTCACACACTCACTCAAATCACTTCACTCATTCACTCACTCACTCAGTCACCCCTGGCCTGCACTGCCTCCTGTGGTCTCCTAGGAGAGTGGCCACTCCCACTTGGATAGGACCTGAACTTTGAGGTGATTTGACTGGCTTGGATCACCTTTTTCTTACCTGTACATCTTCCCTGAAGTCTCTCTCTCTCTCTAGGTAGCTTTTCTGAACTGCACATTTGTTACCTGTAGCTTCCTAGATTAACCCATCATCTTTGTGGCTAAACTTGCTTGTTGCTTGAAAACAGGAATGGGTTTAATAAGAGGAAGAAGCGCAGTGTTTTGGAGGATGGGGGGCTTGGGTTGGAGGGCGTTCTAGTTCAGGTTCCCAGAGAAAGAGACCCTGAGATGGACATTGCTTGGAGGAAGTTTGGACTTTGCAGAGAGTTCCGAGGGTCTGGACTTCTCTTGCGGCTCTGCTGGTAAAGGATCCGCCTGCGATGTGGGAGATCTGGTTTCGATACCTGGGTTGGGAAGATCCCCTGGAGAAGGGAAAGGCTACCCACTCCAATATTCTGGCCTGGAGAATCCATGGACTGTATAGTCCATGGGTGGCAAAGAGTCAGACACGACTGAACGACTTTCACTTCACTGAGGGTCAACATTAAGGGGTGGAGTGGAGGGCGGTAGAAGGAGCAGGACTGAGCAGATGGAGGCTTAGACTGTAATGATGAGTGTAGTTACCACTGAGACTCAGCTAATCCCATAGAAAGCTAAAATAACCCTTCAGACTCGCCCTTCTCAGAGGAGGGGATGTCTTTATATCCTCCATGAATCTGTCACTGAGTGCAGGTTGCTGCCAGGGATGTGACTTTAGACAAGCTATAATCTAAGGGTAGGTCTTGGAAAGGGACTCAGCTGACAGCCTTCACCGGCTATACCCTCAGCATCTGGGTGGGATGTAGGGATGGGAAAGGGTGGGGGATGAGACCTTAGCCCTGAAGGAAAATTGGGTGGAGTGCCATAGTATCCACTCTCAGGAGAAAGCAAGGGGCAGTAGAGTTAGCTGGAAGCTGGAGGCATGGGGCTTTTGAGACTCTGATGAAAAGACTTAGAACTGAGGTATTGGGAAAGAGAGGGTAGTTTATTTCAACCCACAACTGAAAACAGTAGAAAAAGACTTGGACAGCTAGAAACAGATGAAATTTTCTTGCTGTGCCCACTCCCACTCTCCTTAGAACCTGGCCATGCGTCTCACCTTGGATTTTGATGTCAAATAAAATGCTGGACCAGTGTTTCACAAAGTCTGCTCTGTGAACCCAATCTGTCCAAATTACTCTTGGGAAGGGGCTTTGAAAAATGTAAATTCCTGGGCACCAAAGGGAATAGAATCTCTGGGGATGGGACCAGGAATCTGTATTTTAAGCATCTTCCTTCCCTCACTATTTGATTCTTTTGTACTTTCATACTAGTGCTCATCAACATCTCTGTTACACTGTCTCTGGAACTGGCATGGTCTTCAGGGCTGAAAATAATATTTTTCATAATATATTAATTAATGTATTACTATATTAATATTTTTATAATAAAATATTTGCATATTTGAGTTATATCACTCTATGGATTTTTCAAATCACTTCCGTAATAGGCCCCATTGAAGTGGCCATGTTCCTTATACCATCTGCCCCAGCAGCTATACCTGTTTACTTATTCTTCTTTGGGGGGACCAACCTCTCCTCCCCTCCACCTCCCTTTGACCCAACAACCATAGGGCTTGAATTAGAGCAGCTTTGTTCTTATGGGATTTCACTTATCTGACCATAATCATGGGTTGAGGGTGGGCATCTGCCATGAGCTGGGCCAGTCACTGAGGCCCACCTCTGCACCCAGTGATTGATGCAGAAATGTGCCCATGATTCAAGCTGAGGCAATTTGAGTCCTTCCCCTAGGACTTTTTTTTCCCCAAACTAATGGTGTGGGGAAAGAGGAAGAGTCTTTCCCCTCTGCTCCGTTAGCGTGATGCTAATGCTTTCAGTACTCATAGCCAGTGGTGTGGGGAAAGTGGGTTTGGGAGAGCAAAGTAGATGCCAGCGAAGACAAGCAGGGCGCGTCCTGGTGGTGTTGAAGACCTCTATTCAGGTCACTTCCGGCTTTGTATGGTTTAGGAATGTGAACCAGTGGATTTCCTGGTACCAAGCCTGTGAAGGTGGTGCATTAGGATGTGATCACATGTAAATGTGGAATTATCAGACTCACGGGCTGTCTGGGAGGGGGTGTGGTGAGGAATGGAGGTAGTAAATAAGTACTAGTGGAAGGTCTCCATTTTCTTCTGGCTGCCCTCCCCTCCTTCCACCGCCAGGGCATACAGTTAACAGCTAAGCGCTACATGTATGTGATGCTTGAATTCCTTTCTCTTGTTGAACCTAAAAAACAAACAAACAAAACACCTTTCAACCCAGTATCTCAGGAAGCCAGTTGCTGGGCATCAGCCTTTGATATGAAACCTCCTTTCTTGGATTCTTGATCCGTTGCCTTTGTATCTCTTTCAAAAGAAGTCTTTGCATGCTAATTTCTATGCGAGGCTTAAAGTTTTAAGTGTTTTGTCTCTGTATCCAGGTGTGTTAGCAGAAAATCTTGTTCCCCACATCCATCTGAGAGAGAAGGTCCTTGCTTACTGCGTTATTTTGGCTTCTTTCAACTATCAACCCCACGTCTGAGGCATATTTCACAAAAGAAGTTATCTCCTTGAGGTTCATTTTTCCCATTTGGTAGGTCAGGGCTTTCACTTGAGGATGAGAAGGGATCCTTGCAAAACAGAAAAGTTGAAGTCTGTAGTTTAATTAGTTTGGATTGAAAGGAAGAGGGCAAGTAACTGTTTGAGGGGTATACAAGTTTACCCAAAAGAAATTATGCTTCCTTACTGGCGGGGTGGTGGTGAGAGTGGAAGGGGTGGTAATGATGATAGAGGTAGTGGTGTGGTGATGGCAGTGACGATGGTAGGCTTGGTGATAGTGGTGGTGATGAGCACCCCGGAGACAATGGTCTCGCTCACCAGTTCCTTCCACACCCGAGGCATTATCACTGATGGTTGCTATTGTTTCTCAGTGTAATGCTCTCCTACAAAATAAGCATTGAGAACATAAGAGACATTAAGTAAAAACCCACATACAGAGATTTGGTCAATTTTCTCCTGCCCCTTGAGCTGAGAAAAAAAGCCCCTACCAGGTGGCCCATCCCTATCCCTTGCTTTTTTGGGGAGCGTCCTCCTCCCTCCCCTGACTTCTTCCTCCTTCTCATTCTCCTCCTTCTTCCCTGTCTCCAAATTAATCTTAGCAGGGAGTCCTAAAGCAAATGATCATGTTACAAGTCTAAATGCGATAGCCTGTCATCTTTCATTATTTTTGACATAAACAAAACTGTCAGAAGTATCTGAGACCTGCCCTTGGTTCAGGGTATTCTCTCTGAGGCCGAGAGAGGTACAAGGATTAGGAAAAGTGGGGTTGCTCCAAGGTAATAAAAAATGTAATGGAAGATTGGAAAAGATCTCCAATTCTAAACTTGTGTGCATTTTTAGACCATTGCATTTAAGGGCGATATTGATTAAGGCCATAAAATGTTTACAGAATTGTGGCTTATTTTATAATACAGAGGTCTGGGGGCATTTCATTAACCAGATTTATTTCTTTGACTATTCCCCTGCAATTTGCTTGAATATTTAGATTTGATGTGCAGTTAAAGAATAAATTGCCTGGCTTGTTTCCTGGAGATTGGTCCCTTCTGTGGACTGAGCTGTTGAAGACAGGCAGAGTATTTTTTCATATGGAGGAAAAAATACCCTAACTACTAGAGTTGACTATTTAGGACTGTGAGCTAGTGTGCCAGGATTTCAGGCACACATACACACACACACACTCACACAGAAATGTTTTGGAAAAGTTTCTTATTCTTCACATACTTGGAACATGTATCTCCCTGCCAGTGATCCTGGGATGAGTTGAGTGTAAATAAATATAAGTATCTATTCATCAGAGACTGTTTATCTTTTTCTGGCCCATCATTCAAAGCAGCCACAGTTTTCTGAAAGAGCTACTCAGACCATACTCCAAAGCAGAGAATTATTTGGTTCAGAGTGGGGAATGCTGAGGCCACAGTCTTGGTTTGGGGGCATTTCAGAACTTTAATATTTTGGTAACCCATGCTCTATAAATCATTGAATTACATCAAGTCTATTTAAAACTCCTCTGGGCAGCTGTTTAAAATGCTGTCACTGCAGTAAACTATGTCCTCAGAGTCACATGGCAGGTTGGGGCCAAGCAGGGGATGGGTTTTGTTTGTGTTTCTTTGACTCCAGTTAGATTTACTCTCTGACTCTCCACTTCTGTGAACAGTCCCTCCATTTCCAGTTATTTCAAAGGCAGGATACGAAGGCTACTGAGTCCATCAGGGTTAAGCCTTTCCATCAGAACAAATGCTTTTTCCTTACATTCTTCCAGCCATATAGTGAAACTACCACAAATTGTTAACTTCGGACTAATATGTTTAATAAGTGAAATCTGGACTACTTCAAGAAGGCAGGCAGTTTGGAGGATTGGTTGCAGCTGAGTGGTCCCATGGCTTTTCCGAGGTCATCGCTTGGGGTTGAGACCACCTGTGTAGCACCTGTGGGCAACTCAGGCCTAATGACCCCGGGGAGCCTAATGACCCAGGGAGCTCTGCTCGGCCAGCCCTGCTCTCTGGCCTCCCAATTTTCTCTGGGGTCTGACAGTGCTGGGTGGGGGTGGGGTGGTGTGGTGTGCATGTTATTAGGAGGGCAGATCTGGGGGCTAGGGGTTGGGGGTGGGGGGCAACCTGAAGTGAGGCCTCAGGCTTCGCTTTGGAATGCTGTGTCTTACTAGTGGACTGTTGGCCTCTGTTTGGGGTCCCAGCTTCTGGAAGAGAAGACGGCTGCTGCTGTCTTCACGGTCACATCTGGGCCTGTCTTACCCAAGCCATGTGCCTGAGTGCATGCACACACAAGCGAGGAAAGTTCAGCCTCACTGAACTTAATCAGAACTTTTCAATCAGAAAAACTGAAATTAAAAGTCAAATACGCTTATCTTAATTTCAGCAGACTTATAAATGTTGAAATCTAAAAAAAAAACAACAATCAAATTCCACATGAAATGTGTGTGTGGTGGCAGGGGAACACTCTCTTTTCAGGGTCTTGGCACCTCCCATGGTTTTCGTCCTTTCCTGGCACATAGTAAGTGCCTGATAAATTTGCTGGATCAGTGCACAAATCCAAATTAAGAGCAAGGCTTTTGGAGTCAAGATCTGAGTTTGAACGTCAGCATTCCACTTACTAGCTATGTGAGCTTAAGCAGGTTACTTAACCCTTTTGAGCTTCAGGTTAAGTTTCCGGGAGGCTTAAGTGAGATAAAGCATGCTATATATTATACAGCTGATCCTTGAAAGTAGGGGTTAGGGGCCCTGACCATCTCTATGCAGTGGAAAATCTGCCTATAACTTTACCCTCCATGTCCATGGTTCCACATCTACCAATTCAACCCACCATGAATCTTACAGTACTATAGTAGGTATTTACTGGAAAAAAGTCCATGGAGAGGCAAACCTCTGTCTTCTCAGTTCAAACCCTTGTTTCTAAGGGTCGGCTGTATATGTGATCTATATTGAAATAAATAGCGTCTATCATATATTCTTGGAGAAGGGCATGGCAACCTCACTCCAGTATTCTTGCCTGGAGAATCCCATGGACAGAGAAGCCTGGCGGGCTACACTCCATGGGGTTGCAAAGAGTCAGACACAACTCAAGTGACTTAGCACATCATATATTCTGTTCCCCACTGCATTGTACACAGAGTAGACCTGTCTAAAGATCAAGAGCTGGTTTCACCTCTGCCTTTGCCAGCTGGGGAAGGAGTGCTGGGCTCAGCTTTCTCTGCCATCCAGGGTGGGGATGGGAAGAAGGTAGGGCCACTGGCCTTGGCTTTGGCGGGGCAGCCCTGGCCTGCTCACTGGCCCCCAGTTCAGGGGCATCCAAGTTCCAGCCTCCGTTCTGTATCTGGGATCCTCCAGGGGATCCCCGGGGCAACCCACCCCCAGACATTAGTGTATTTTGAACAGGAAAAAAAAACACAACAGTACACAAAGCAAAACAGCAGTAGCCGAGGGGAGGATGATTCAAAGACGGTCTGCTTATTCTGAGCCAAATCAAATGAGAGGCAGCAACTCGCAGTCTTCCCCCATCCCTGCAAGCTGATGAAATACCCGAGGGCCCTTGGGAAGGGGAGGCCATGTGTGTTTGGGAATCCCAGTGGGTGTCCCCAGCTAGCCTGTCTCTGGCCTGGACCTTGCAGAGATTTCTCACTAGGTCAGTGTTTCTTTAAAAAACAGTAACAGTAAAGCCCTTAATTCATTTTTATTTTTTTGTTGTTCCTGGTTAAATTTATGGAAAAGGCAGTCAAAGGGAGGAAGGCACTGTGGTCCCCTACAAGATATTCTCCTTCCCTGAGTTGTCCCAGGTAAAGAGCCTTTGCTCTCCCACTCAGCCTGCGTCAGACACTTCCTTCATAGAGGAGGTTCTGGACTGGAAATGTTGCCTCTCAGGAAGGAGGACTTTATTTCCTACTGTAAGGGCCCTTTCCTACCTCCCTTCCTCCTTCCCTCCCTCCTCTTCCCTTCCTCCTTTCTTTCCTTCCTTTTTGGCTGAGAGTTTGTTATTTGATTTTCTCTCTCTCCCTTTCCATGGAGAAAGCAGGGATTTGTTCAAGTCTCATCCTCAATGATTGCTAACTTTGTGACCTTGGATATCATTTAAACTTTCCAAGCCTTCGCTTCTTTATGAGAAAAATGGAGTTAATAATGTCCAAGATATGAGATTGTTGGACTGATAAGATATATTAACTGTAATCATGTACTCACTGCATAGAATACATTAAGGAGGGACAGGTCTAATAACAAGTGCTGCTCTCCTGAATAAAATTACTTTGATAATCCCCCACCCAACTCTCTACCGCATAAGAAAACTTCAGTTAACAGTTTCCAGCCTCTGGGATCTTAGAGCAAGC
This sequence comes from Bos indicus, assembly GCF_029378745.1. Classification (NCBI taxonomy): domain Eukaryota; kingdom Metazoa; phylum Chordata; class Mammalia; order Artiodactyla; family Bovidae; genus Bos; species Bos indicus. Next base: position 73,095,319 of record NC_091769.1, read on the forward strand.
AGATCTTCAAGGTCAACTTAAATACTAGTATCATTTCCTGGAAAGGGAGACCAGGAGTTTCTTTCCCAACCGAACATCTGTTTCAGCCTCTGCATAATCGGTGTGCCTTCACTCTTGAACCACTTCAGTCCATTCTCCAGTAGCCGAAATGGTCTTTTAAAACTTATGGTTACCGGTGGGGTGGGGTGAGGGGAGAGGAGGGAGGGATAAATCGGGAGATTGGGATTGACATATACATACTACTGTATACCCGAGTCTCTTGCGTCACCTGCATTGGGAGGCGGATTCTTTACCACTAGAGCCACCTGGAAAGTCCCAGATATAAAACAGATAAGAAGGACCTATAGTATAGCACAGGGAACTCAACTCTGTAACGGCCTATATGGGAAACGAATCGAAAAGAGAGTGGATATATGTATAACGGATTCACTTTGCTGTACACCTGAAACTAACACAGTATTGTAAATCCATTATACTCCATTAAAAATAATTTAAAAAAACAGAAATCCAAAATAATACAAAACAAACATCTCAGAAATCCCAAAGCATATCGCTCCTTTCCTGGAAATGCTTCAATGGTTTCCTGTTATACTTAGAATGAGATCTAAACTGCATTTTCTGGACAAAGACCTGTGCTACACCATCATCCCCCAGCTTGTTCACCACCACTCTCCCTCTATTTTCTAGCTACATGACCACCCTTCTGACCTTTGCATTCTCTGATGGCTTTAAACGCTCTGTTCCCTCAAGGCTGTGCACTCACTCTTCCCTGGGCCTGGAGCTCTGTTTTCCTGGATGATTCAGTCTTTCAACTCAAATGTCACCTCCTCAGAGATGCCATCCCACTACCTGATCTAAAGTAGCACTTATACCCCACCCTCAGTTACCCTCTACTTACATCACCTTGTGCGTTTCCATAGCACTATTATTAATTATTTATTCATCCATTGATTGAATAAATGATCTTATAATTTAGGTGGAAAAAATTACTTATAAACAATCAGCTGAAGCCAAGGGACCATAGAAACAATTGCAATAGCTTTCAAAGCAAGGAGAGACGGTCACAAATTAACCAATCTCTAAAAGCAAAACAACAGAAAAGATCATCAGTAGGAAGCCTGAGTCTGTGGTCTGTGGTCAGAGCTTGGGTGGATACAATCCTATCCTAGGAAAATTACTGAAGGACTCACAAAAGGGTAGAACAATCTGACTTCCCTTAGGTATGAAGAAGGTGAAAAAAATTCCCCATGTAGCTTCAATGAAAGCAGGAAGAGAGAACGGGTTAATTTTTGTAATTATGATAATTTCTTGTGTATTAAACACATACTTGACTAGGTCTGTTAAGAGAATGAGCTTTTGCTGGCTTACTCATTTTTTTTTCCTCAGGGCCTACCAATGGGCCTTATTTTCTTAAAAGAAATTTTTGGTTTCCATAGAGAAAATTCTAGAAACAAAATATACTACAGAATTCAGCCTGAATTTTTTTCCAAGCACTGTCTCCTTCTGATGTGCCTGGCCTGGGTTGTTTAGAGGCTATTGGTTTTGATGGCTTTGGGAGTTTATTGAACTACTGCAGATTATATAAATTACATTTTTTTCCTGAGTAATTTTGATTGAATAAACTTTTTCCCTCATTCTCCCCCACCTCATAGTTTACATGCTCATATGTATTCCAGAAAAATTTAATCCACATGTTTAGATTCATTTATGCTCAACTTATCCTAGGATCACTGGCAGGGGGATCCATGTTTAGAGTATGTGGAGAATAAGAAACTTTTCCTAAAACTCTTTTCATATGTGTACCTGAAATGATAGCACATTAGCTCAGAGTCCCAAATAGGCAAATCCAATAGTTAGATATTATTCTGATGTGTGAAATAGGAAGATTTTAAGCAGTGGATGATACAATCCCATATTATTTGAATTTACTTTAGAAGAAGTGATTTCTATTTACTGTTGGCATTTCAGGATTTTTCCTTCTCTATTCAAATCCTGAGCAAATACATACAAACCGAATTAATTTTCCCATGTATAAAAGCCATGTCAATAAGAAAAAATAACTAGCCATGTGGTTTGAAGCAAGTTAACCTAACTGCTCTGAGCCAGTCTCCTCATCTGTTAAACAGGGTTGCTGCTGCTGCTGTTGTTTCGCTTTAGTCATGTCTGACTCTGTGCGACCCCATAGATGGCAGCCCACCAGGCTCCCCCGTTCCTGGGATTCTCCAGGCAAGAACACTGGAGTGGGTTGCTATTTCCTCCTCCAATGTTAAACAGGGTTAGAGATGTCCAATCTGCAAAGTTGTTGTGAGGATTAAAGATAATGTCTGTAAAGCTCTGAGACTAAAGTATGACTTTTAGTAGAGTTTTAACAAGGGGCAAATGGTCCTATCCATCTAGCATTTAGTAACAGTTATGATGAAGGTCTACATGACACTGTTATCACTAAGATGGTTATAGGGTGCATGTGGAAAGGGGCGGGCAGAAAGGAATGTCCAGAGTGACCAGATGGCCAACGTGAGCAGCTTTCAAAAGGGCTCCTTCAAGAAAAGCTGGCCCAGATAGTTAGACAACCAGATGCCACTATGCTCAGCATCCTTCCTAACCTGCATCTACAGCAGTTAGCTGGCCATTTGTCAAAAGTCAACCAAATGTTGATGAGGGCCATGGTAGGTTTGAGGCCACACATTGGAAGACATTATCATAAGTAATCCCCGTGTGGACCTCATGATTTTGTGTACATGACCTTTGGAACTTCATCTTCCCTCCTCCTTAGGATGTTAGCTTTCTGTAAGACAGCTCAGTGAGGAGGACTGCAGCTTCTAAAATGGGACCTAAACAGACTCTCTTTGCCCCAGCATGGATCTGAAAGGGCAGTTCATATATGAAGCCACCCATGAGCGTGAGGTGTCTTCAGGTCTTATGATCTGCAGACCACAGTTATACTCTTCACTGAGAAAGAGTATTTACAGGAAACAGTGAAAGGCAAGGGAAGCCACACCAGCAATCATGGGAAAGATGGTGTCAGATGGCAGGGCAAACCACTGTAGTAACCTCCAGAAGTAATTATGGACATCTGGATTGATGAAAAGAACTGAAGGATGGTAGGCATTCTGCATTGGGGACTGGGTTTTCCCAAAGGAAGATAAATGGAAAAAACATGTTTGCTTTAACTGCTGACTCATGGTACAAAATTTTAATTCAGAGACTTTAATTGAAAATGCAGTGAGAATGTAAAAGATTTACATAGAAAATATTTTAGTACACTGGCAAGACATTAATTATAAAACCAGATGGTCATGGTAGAAAAATCAACCAAGAGGCTTTTATTCTTCTTTTGTTTGCTTTGCATGAAACATTTTTACTTTACAAATTCAGTATTTGATTATATATAAGCAAGACCACTTTTCTATTAAGGTTAATAATATAGAGAGTGATTGTCTGGTGTTCCAAAATATTAAGAGAAAGAATCATCACTATAGAAACCTGGAATATGAAAGCATTCTTGTGATAGAAGCTTCATGACCAAGACACTGGTTCTTGTCTCCCCAGAGGCCAGTCTAATGAGACCCTATTTCTCAGCTCCTATTAACCATGACCGCTGTCTCAGTCAAGGGTCATTTGTTTGCAACAGAAGGTTGGAACAGAACTGTCTGAAATTAGCTCAGAAAGAGAGTTTATTGTGAAGGTATAGGAGACTTTCAGAAAAACTCATTCTCAGGAGGTATAATCAGTTAGTTTGTCTGATAATCTCTCTCTCCATCTTTATCCTAAGGCACAAGGCATCTTCTCTTTGCTGCCCTCCACACACATGTTCCAAGATAAGGCTGGTTTTTCCTGTGTGATGAACAGGAGTCCTACCATGGCTGCCTATTTGATTTTAAATCTACCGTCTTCTTTGTTTACTATTTGTCCCATCTTTTTTAAAATTCCTTTTTCTCCATTCTTCTATCCTTTTTACGTTGATGCAGTATTTTAAAAATTATTCCATTTCCACTATTAGCTTCTTGATCATACATTCTTTTTAAAAAAATTTTTTTTTTTTTTGTTTACCTTTGGCTGTGCTGGATCTTTTGCTGTACTTGGGCCTCCTCCAGTTGTGACGAGCAGGAGCTACTCTCTAGTTAAGGTACAAGGGCTTCTCATTGCAGTAGCCTCTCTGGTTGCAGGCTTCAGTGGTTGCGGCACTCAGGCTCAGCAGTTGTGGCTCACGAGCTCAGAGCATGGGTTCAGCAGCTGTGGCGGCGCGTGGGCTGAACTGCCTTGTGGCATGTAGGATCTTCCCAGGGCTCGAACCAATGTCACCTGCATTGCAAGGCAGAGTCTCAACCACAGATCACCAGGGAAGCCCAGTTATACATTCTTTAATTATTCTTTTTGTGGTTACCACAGACATGGCAAATACACCTCACTGACTTATTAGACTATACTATAAATTAATACTGCTAATACTTCTTGGACAATGAAACAACTTTATAACATTTAAGCCAATTTTCCTGTTTGGGCTATTGTTATTGTTGTCATATGTTTTAATTCTACATACTTTTAATCCCACAAAACATTATTCTTGTTTTAAACAGTCAATATTCATTATGTTTTACCCACATGTTTACCTTTTCCACTTCTCCGCATTCCTTCCTGTATCACCATGTTTCCATCTGTGATTACATTCCTTCTGCCTAAATAACTTCCTTTAGCATTTCTTCTAAGTAAATTTCTGCTATCAACACATTCTCTTGATTTTTGTTGTTTTTTTTTTTTCTCTTTTTTTATCTTAATTTTTTTTTCTTTTTTCTTTTTTATTATTATTATTATTTTTTTATTCAATTTTAATTAAAAAAAAATTATACATGTGTTCCCCATCCTGAACCCTCCTCCCTCCTCCCTCCCCATACCATCCCTCTGGGTCGTCCCAGTGCACCAGTGATTTTTGTTTAAGAGTTTTAATTTCAAACCTTGTTCTGTGATCTACCTGTGAGCTTTTCTTCTACTTGTGGCACTTTTCTCTGCCCAAATTTATACACAAAAATTTGTTTTCCCAGCTTCAATGATACACTACAATAATTATGAGACTTTTTATAGTTTATGTTTTGAAGCTATGACTTTTGTCCAGTAAAGATTCAAACTGCATTTTATGACTCAAAACCTAATAATGTTTTCAGGTCTTGAAGGCCTACCATGTGTCAGGCAATGTGCTAGTCACTGGGAATAAAAGATAAGATATGAACTTGTCTTCTAACAGCTCAGTCTTGTAGGAAAAACTGGCCAGCAAATGTTTTATCATGTGTAATAAGTCCTGTGATAGAATTATGCGTAAGTTATTTTAGGAGCCAAAGGAATAACACCACAATTAGGATCAGGAATATTCCCCAGGAGAGATTCCTTGGTCTTGTATTGAATTTTAAAAGAATAGAAGTTGTTAGACTCATGTATCAGCTAAGAGTCATTTTGTTGAAAGTAACAGTATATATAACTAACAGTGGTTTAGATGAGTAATCTAGAGGCCTTTATTTATTTATTTTTTTTAAGAGTAATCTAGAGGCCTTTGGACTTCCCTGGTAGCTCAGCTTGTAAAGAATCCGCCTGCAATGCAGGAGATTTCAGTTAGATTCCTGGGTTGGGAAGATCCACTGGAGAAGGGATAGGCTACCCATTCCAGTATTCTTGGGCTTCACTGGTGGCTCAGTTGGTTAAAAATCTGCCCGAAATGCAGGAGACCTGGGTTCAATCACTGGGTTGCTAAGATCCCCTGGAGGAGGGCATGGCAACCCACTCCAGTATTCTTGCCTGGAGAATCCCCATGGACAGAGGAGCCTGGTGGGCTACAGTCTATGAGGTCGCAAAGTCAGACATGACTGAACAATTAAGCACAGCACACAGAGACCTTTGGCATTGATTTCAGCTGAGGATTTATGCTCTTAACTCTATTCTTCCGTTCTGCCATCTTTGGTGTGATGGCTTTTCATCCTCATGTTTTATGGTCTCATGATTTCAACATGGCTGCCACAACTCCAACAATAGCATCCCTGTTGAAGGTGGGAAAAAGAAGGAAGGATAGCACTGTTCATACCTGTCAGTTCCCTAGAAGTTCCACAGCAGACATTCTTTTGCATCTCATTGGCCAGAGTGGGTCATGTGACCACTCTCAGGTACAAGGAAGCTGGCAAAGGAGGGTCAGACTGTCAGGCCTCTGGGGAGGGAGGTAACCTGCTGGGGCTGAAGGATTAGTCCGAGGCAGTGTCTACCACAAATCTAAGGGTGGGGAACAAATGTGTAAAAGATTGGAGCTGTAAAATTTGCACATTTGAAGAACTACAAATTGATCTGGAACAAATGGGGATGCTCAAGCACACTTGAAGGTGAGACAGTGGCCATAACACAAGGTGCCTTGTGGGCTAAAGAATCAGGCCATAAAGAGCAACAGAGAGCCTCAAGTAGATCAGAGTTGTGTTTTTAAAGAATTGCTCTGGTGGCAGTGTTGAAGTTGGCTTGGGAGTGGTCCAGAGTGTAGTTAGGGGGTAATAATTAGGAAGCTCTTGCAGTAAGCTAGGTGAGATGGGATGATGAGTAACTGTAGAGATAAAGATATGGCATGAATAATAGTTATATTTGAAACAATAGTTATTGCAAGGTAGTATGTGTAGTTGTTAAGAGTTTGAGTTTTGGAATAACATGTAACTGGTTTCCAATTTACTTTGCCATTTCCTACATGTCCAACTCTAGTTGTATTACTCAACATCTAGAAATCTCTTCCCTCAGTTGTAAGTAGGGGCAGAAGGAAGACAGAATCCACTTTATAGGGTTAAATTATATAATATAGTGGATTGTTAATGCAGGCTGGCATTCCATTCTATCTCTGTTATTTATATGTGAATATACACACATATTTATATAGATGCAAATATTGAATGAAAAGAATAGATCTAGGATGACCCCAGGTTTCAGGCTCCAGTGACTAGGAGAATGATGGTCACTGAGGTGGGGAATATTAGAGGAGGAATGGATCTGAAGGAAAAAGTGTGAGTTCAGTATTGGAAACATTTGAGTAATTTGAAAAGTGAAAGTGAAGTCACTCAGTCATGTCTGACTCTTTGCGACACCGTGGACTGTAGCCTAACAGGCTCCTCTGTCCATGGGATTTTCCAGGCAAGAATACTGGAGTGGGTTGCCATTTCCTTCTCCAGGAGATCTTCCCAACCCAGGGATTGAACCCGCATCTCCCACGTTGTAGGCAGACGTTTTACCATCTGAGCCACCGGGGAAGTATTTGAGTAATTTCAGTTCAGTTCAGTTCAGTTCAATCGCTCAGTCGTGTCCGACCCTTTGCGACCCCATGAATCGCAGCACACCAGGCCTCCCTGTCTATCACCAACTCCCGGAGTTCACCCAGACTCATGTCCATCGAGTCAGTGATGCCATCCAGCCATCTCATCCTCTGTCGTCCCCTTCTCCTCCTGCCCCTAATCCCTCCCAGCATCAGAGTCTTTACCAAGGAGTCAACTCTTCACATGAGGTGGCCAAAGTACTGGAGTTTCAGCTTTAGCATCATTCCTTCCAAAGAAATCCCAGGGCTGATCTCCTTCAGAATGGACTGGTTGGATCTCCTTGCAGTCCAAGGGACTCTCAACAGTCTTCTCCAACACCACAGTTCAAAAGCATCAATTCTTCGGCGCTCAGCCTTCTTCACAGTCCAACTCTCACATCCATACATGACCACAGGAAAAACCATAGCCTTGACTAGACGAACCTTTGTTGGCAAAGTAATGTCTCTGCTATTGAATATGCTATCTAGGTTAGTCATAACTTTCCTTCCAAGGAGTAAGCGTCTTTTAATTTCATGGCTGCAGTCACCATCTGTAGTGGTGTTTGACTACAGTTTGAAACAGTCTGACACTGTTTCCCCATCTATTTCCCAAGAAGTGATGGGACCGGATGCCATGATCTTCGTTTTCTGAATGTTGAGCTTTAAGCCAACTTTTTCGCTCTCCACTTTCACTTTCATCAAGAGACTTTTGAGTTCCTCTTCACTTTCTGCCATAAGGGTGGTGTCATCTGCATATCTGAGGTTATTGATATTTCTCCTGGCAATCTTGATTCCAGCTTGTGTTTCTTCCAGTCCAGCATTTCTCATGATGTATTCTGCATAGAAGTTAAATAAGCAGGGTGACAATATACAGCCTTGACATACTCCTTTTCCTATTTGGAACCAGACTGTTGTTCCATGTCCAGTTCTAACTGTTGCTTCCTGACCTGCATACAAATTGAGTAATTTAGGGGTATTTAAATGGCCTAGGGCATTGGGTAAGTGTCGCTTTAGCAAAAAGAACTTGACCATGAATAGACATTTGAGTGTCATCACATTGTAGATTATGGTTGAAGTTGAATTGATTCAACTCAGGGATCAGAATACAGAGGAAGAAAAGCAGAGGTCATCAGCGAAAGGTTTAAGAAGGGAGAATAGTTGGGAAGATGACTGAAAAGCATGGCTGGAAGAGTGGAAGAAAGTCCAGGAGCATCAGAGTGGACAAAGGAAGGAATAACCAAATGGTACAAAATTTCCCAATCCTGGTTTTCATCATATAGGTCCTAGGAAGCCTCTGCAGGGTTGTACTTAGCTAAGCAGTAGAGACTGAAGCTGCATAATGTGAGCTGAAGAGTGAGTGGGAAGAGAGAAAGTGGAGACAGGGAACCTAGGGAGCTATTTCCAGAAACTTGGCTCTGACCAAAATGGAGTAATTGAACAATAGCTGGCCTGAGGGAAGGTCAAGGAATGGCATCTTAGTTTGCTCAGGCTGCCACAACAGAATACAGCCAATGGGTGGCTGAAACAACAAAAAATCCATTTTCTCTGGAGGCTAGAAGTCTATGATGAAATCACTAGCAAGTTCTGTTTCTGGTGGGAGCTCTCTTCCTGTCTTCTGGATGGCTGCCTTCCTGCAGTACTCAAATGGCTTTTCCTCAATGTGTCCAATGGAAAGATGGAGATTAGGATCAGGGCCCACCCTTAGGACTTCATTTCACCTTAACTACCTCCTTCGAGACCCCATCTCTGAATATAGCCATGCTAGAAGTTAGGAAGTCAACATATGAGTTTTGAGGGGACACAAATATTCAGTCCATGACAGAGGGTTCTTATGAACAAGATAGAAAGGCTTTTTGTGTGTATTGATGCAGAACAACCTATAATGAGGGAATAATTTAAGATATAGAAGAGATAACATGGGCTATTGGAATGATGACCATAAAATCAAAAGCAGAGCTTTGGATCTCAGAGAGAAGGGAAAAGTGTTGATGCCCGTGGAGGTGAACATCTGTAGGTGTCCTAGGAGGAAATTCCAGCCCAGGGTTGGAAGCAAAGTCATCTGAGAATAAGAGGTAATCAGGAGCGGGGTGTTAGAGAGGCAGGTGAATATGTGATTGCTGAAGGCCCAGCTGTGCTTGGAGACTACAGATTGATAAAGGCCCATTCTTCCCAGTTGGGAAGTGATGTCTAGTTTAGGTAACCATCTGACACATCCTTGAGATTGCTGACCTGCTCAACTATTACTGCCGTTTTGTCTCATCTGTCATCTACAGACAGCAAACTGAAGCTTGAATTAAAATTCCTGCTTTTGAGACCAGAAGTACAGGATGGAAAAAGTACAGTAACATACACTTTCAACTAAAGGGGAACTTTAGTTGCTGGAACTGTAAGAGTTAGTGATGCTAGGGGCATTTTTTTGGCTGCGTTGGCACAAGCACAGTATCTACACCAGAGAAGGTGAAAGTCTGTATTCAATCTGTGCCTGTCAGGTTATTTTGGAGAATTCTGCACACCACACATGAGAAGAACATGAACTGTACTGTAGTCACCCAGACCATTGGATAGGACTCAAGCTGTGCCACGTGACACATGAGTGCAGTCACTGGGGCACATTTAGCCTGAAGAGAAGACAGCGGTAATAACTGTTGATTTAATCAGTGTACTTATCTTGTGTCTTATGTGCTTCCACTTGAACAAGTTTCACACTCGCTGGTTCCCTGCTTTCCTCTGACTTCCCTGGGGGATAGGGACATTATCACCAAGATTTCACAGATGGGGACATTGAGACACCTAGAGGACAAAGACAGGAGACAGCCTGGGTGCCCAGCATCCACCAATTTGCTCCTTAAACATCTGGTCCTTGATTTTCATAACAAACATTTCCCTTCTGTCTCTTCCCATAAAAATCCTCCCATCTTTCAGAGCCCAGCTGAAGTTTCCTTCCAAAGAAGCTTCCTTGGCATCATTGGGCTTTCACTGATTTTTGCCTGCTTTGAAATTTGACAGTATTCAGAACATTTTACTAGCACCTAAGCAATATAAATTGATATCTGTTGCTAGAGTCTGTAGTACTTCATTCTATATTATTTTGTGCTATTTACTCCAGTGTTGGTTCCCTCTCCCTACATATAATGAAAGTAAGGATTGTGTTTTATTTTTTTCATACCTCTCGTAGGGCCTAGCCAGTGTTGAACCCTGAACAGATGTTCAATATTATGCCTTTGCTCCAGAGGGGACAGTATCGCCATCTTCCGAGGTTGTCCACCAGTATCGCCATCTTCTGAGGTTGTCCATCCTTTACACATCCTTGAAAGAGGAGTCTGAAACAAAGAGCAGTGTCTCTACTGTGGAGATGGCAGAATGTGAGGGCCCCAGGGAAGTCTCCCAGTTGTAAGTCATTCTCAACTGATCCCAAGTATTAGCATTTTAGCTGCTAGTAAGAGTTGCCAGTTATCTCCTTGATGTTCTTGTGATCAATAAAGTACACTGTCAAAAGTGGAATCCCCTGAGATTCAAAGTGATTGTTTTGTTTTTAAAATATTGTTCTGTAAGTATTTTTATTTTTCCTGAATTAAGCCTTAAAAAACAAAATTTTTCATGACTGATTTGAAGCATCAGTTTTTCCATTTTAAGTTTTACTTCTGTCCTGATTCTGTTTTTAAGATCTTATGAATTTGATGGCAGTGCTTTTGATTTCCTTTGCATCAGCCACACCACTGGCTGGTTATTCAACACCAGTCCTAATACACTGAGCACACGATCCTTCATAATGTAACCTGAGTCTCATCCAAACATTCACTTATATAGCTTCTGTCCTCACCTAATTCTGGAAGCATCTCAAACGTGTCTTCCTCTTCTATACCTCTATGCCTTTGTGTGTGCTGGGTCCTCTGTTGGAAAACTTAACCCCGCCTTTTTTTTTTTTTTTTTTTTTGCGAAGGGAAACTGCTACTTGCCCTTCAAAACCAGACTGAAGTTTTGTCTCTTCTGTAGAACATTTGTTTTGCTCCATAAGCAGAGTTAATGGCAGCCTCCTTTGTAATCTTTTTCTCTACAATGGTACCTCATATATTGCACTGTAATTATCTATTTACATAACAATTGCAACAAGTCTGAAGGCAGAAACCATGTCTATGTATTCCTAGTGCTAAACATAGCAGATGTTCAAGAAATGTAGTCTTTGAATGAATGACTACATTGGACTTCTTGGTCACAAGCAACTGAAATGGACTCTGATAATCTCAAAAAGAAAATGAAGAATTTTTTGGATGGCTACTGGGGACAGATCAATAAATGGCTGGAAGAATGGGTTTGAAAAATGGGCTGGACCCAAGAAGAACCCATGAGGGGAAGTCAGGAGGGACAAATAAGTTCTGATTACCACTTATATCATTGTATCCCTCCCACTGGTTTCTCAGGCTGGGGTTCAGTTCAGTCTCTCAGTTGTGTCCGACTCTGCAACCCCATGGACTGTAGCATGCCAGGCCTCCCTGTCCATCACCAACTCCTGGAGCTTGCACAAACTCATGTCCATCGAGTCAGTGATGCCATCCAACCATCTCATCCTCTGTTGTCCCCTTCTCTTACTTTCAATCTTTCCCAGCATCAGGGTCTTTTCCAAGGAGTCCATTCTGCGCATCAGGTGGCCAAAGTATTGGTTTCAGCTTCAGCATCAGTCCTTCCAATGAATATTCAGGATTGATTTCCTTTAGGATAGACTGGTTGGATCTCCTGGCAGTCCAAGGGACTCTCAAGAGTCTTCTCCAGCACCATAGTTCAAAAGCATCAATTGTTTGGTGCTCAGCTTTCTTTATAGTCCAACTCTCACATCCATACACGACTACTGGAAAAACCTTTGACTAGACGGACATTTGTTGGCAAAGTAATGTCTCTGTTCTTTAATGTGTTGTCTAGGTTGATCGTAGCTTTTCTTCCAAGGAGCAAGTGGCTTTTAATTTCATGGCTGCAGTCACCATTTGCAGTGATATTGGAGCCCCCCCTAAATAAAGTGTCTCACCATTTCTATTGTTTCCCCATCTATTTACCAGGAAGTGATAGAACTGGATGCCATGATCTTAGTTTTCTGAATGTTGAGCTTTAAGCCAACTTTTTCACTCTCCTCTTTCACTTTCATCAAGAGGCTCTTTAGTTCTTCTTCACTTTCTGCCATATGGGTGGTATCATCTGCATATCTGAGGTTATTGATATTTCTCCCAGCAGTCTTGATTCCAGCTTGTGCTTCATCCAGCCCAGCATTTCACAATGATGTCCTCTGCATAGAAGTTAAATAAGCAGGGTGACAGTATACAGCCTTGATGTACTCCTTTCCTGATTTGGAACCAGTCTGTTGTTCCATGTCCACTTCTAACTGTTGCTTCTTGACCTGCATACAGATTTCTCAGGAGGCAGGTAAAGTAGTCTGGTATTCCCATCTCTTGAAGAATTTTCCACAGTTTGTTGTGATCCACACTGTCAAAGGGTTTGGCATAGTTAATAAAGCAGATGTTTTTCTGGAACTCTTTTGCTTTTTCAATGATCCAACAGATGTTTGCAATTTGATCTCTGTTCCTCTGCCTTTTCTAAATCCAGCTTGAACATCTGGAAGTTCATGGTTCACATACTGTTTAAGCCTGGCTTGGAGGATTTTGAGCATTACTGTGCTAGCATGTGAGATGAGTGCAATTGTGTGGTAGTTTGAGCATTCTTTGACATTGCCTTTCTTTGGGATTGGAATGAAAACTGACCTTTTCCAGTCCTATGTCCACTGCTGAGTTTCCCAAATTTGCTGGCATATTGAGTACAACACTTTAAGAGCATCATCTTCCAGGATTTGAAATAGCTCAACTGGAATTTCATCACCTCCACTAGTTTTGGTTGTAGTGGCGCTTCCTAAGGTCCACTTGACTTTCCATTCTAGGATGTCTGGCTCTAGGTAAGTGATCATACCATCATGGTTATCTGGGTCGTGAAGATCTTTTGTGTACAGTTCTTCTGTGTATTATTGCCACCTCTTAATATCTTCTGCTTCTGTTAGGTCCATGCCATTTCTGTCCTTTGCATGAAATGTTCCCTTGGTATCTCTAATTTTCCTGAAGAGATCTCTAGTCTCATACTCAGGAGGGGGAGAGTATGCCATTAGTTGACTCTATGTCACATCAGACTTTGCTCACTTTGTGGACAAACTGGGTTGAAGTCACCTGCTGTTGTCAGGTTGCAAGGCTGAGATTTGAGTAGGTACTATGACTACTAAGATTACCCACAAAGGGGAAAAACAACTTTGAAAGGAAACTGGGATAATAGCAGAAGGAAAATGAAATGTGTTTAATTAAGAAAAAGAAAAAAAGACTGACAAGTGTCTATTACTATGACGAGACTTTGCAGAAAAGGAGACTATGTGACTTAAAAATCAATTTAATATTGGCTGGCTTGCTTACCACCAAAATCGCTCTTGACATTTAGCACCTTTCTTTATTTTTCTTGATGAACTCAGAGTTCTTGCATAAATTTAATAATGTGTTATGTATCCCCTGGGTATCTGATTTACTGACTTGAGCTGAATGATTGGACTCAATACAGAAAAAGAGCTTGCAAACTTTGCCTATGGCTGTCGAGCCATCAGGGAACTAAGCTCTTTCGCTCCCTGGAGAAGCTAAAAATTCTAAAATGAAGTGCCCTCTGCTCTGGTTTCTGCTTTTCAGCATTTCTCTTCTGCTTTCACATATTTTTGCTATTTTAAAATTAAATCTAAGAAACTCATTCCATATTTTTCATCATCTGCTTTTGAAAGTGAATGTTATGGATTTATGGTTTGGGTTTCTTTGATGTTAGAGTAGCAAACTATGCTGCTTCACTTGTTTTCATTTCATTTTTTTAACATCTATGAAGCTTTGATAATTTGATTTATTAAAACACCACAGTCAGTGTAGGGGAACTGACACCGTTCGCATTGTTGGAAAGCGTCATCAAACATCAGGCACTAGTTCCCTATAGAGAACTTACTCCTGTTGTGATGGACTGCTCCTCTTTGGTCTTCAGGGAAGTCTGGAATTAAGCAAAATTTCAAGCTACACCCCAAGGATATTCATTCCTAGGACATTTCAAGAATTTGGAATTGACTCCCACCCTCCTAATTTTGATTTTATATTTGTTAAGTTATTCAGAATGATCAGTTATTTTCTTATTAAGAAGCAAAAATGCTCTTTCTTGTTTCCTGTACAGTGACTATGGATCTGATGTATTAAAAGTTTCATTTTATATAGTATCCCTTTAAATGTATTAAGGAGGAGAGGGGATGTGGAGTGGAGACAGAGAGATAACACAGGATAACTTTACCCTGAGTGGAAAGACTGGATAAGCTTTACCTTGAGTGGAAAGACTAGAAAGACCACCAGCAGAGCTTAAAACTATGTACAAAAATGTTAGTGTTGAAAGAACACCTAGAGGTATTCATTGCAATCCTGGTGACTCAGGCAGTAAAGAATCCGCCTGCAACGAGGGAGACTTGGGTTCGATCGCTGGGTTGGGAAGATCCCTTGGAGGAGGTCATGGCAACCCACTCCAGTATTCTTGCCTGGAGGATCCCCATGGACAGAGGAACCTGGTGGGCTACAGTCCATGGGGTCGCAAAGAGTCAGACACAACTGAGTGACTAAGCCACACACAATATTATTGGGTTTCAAGGAAAGGAACCATTGTGTGTGCATGCCTAGTCGCTTCAGTCGTGTCCAACTCTTTGCAACCCTATGAATTGTAGCCCACCAGGCCCCTCTGTCCATGAAATTTTCCAGGCAAAAATATTGGAGTGGATAGCCATCTTCTCCTCCAGGGGATCTTCCTGACCCTGGGATAGAACCTGCATCTCTTTTGTCTCCTGTATTGGCAGGCGGGTTCTGTACCACTAGCACGACGTGGGAAGT
Organism: Bos indicus; assembly: GCF_029378745.1. NCBI lineage: Eukaryota > Metazoa > Chordata > Mammalia > Artiodactyla > Bovidae > Bos > Bos indicus. The sequence goes on from NC_091769.1 coordinate 73,110,535, forward strand.
CCAGAAACCATCATGTGTTAATATTTAATAAATGTGTGTGTGTGTGTGTGTGTGTGTGTGTGTGTGTGTAAGGGGGCTATTATAAGGCTATGACAGGGACTCTTTTAGCTATCTGAGGAATGGAATAAAGCCAGGTCACACGGGGACCAGAATTGCAAACTCAGAAACCAGGGGTTCTCTCTCTCTCCACATTTGTCAAGAATTGTACAGTCTTTTGTTAAAACTGATCATTCAACACACAGTATGATATACGCTTTTATAAGTTTCTTTCCTTGATAAAGTAAAAAGGCAATTAGAAATGTCAGGAGATTGAAAAAAATCATGGTCTAAAAATGAAACAAATTCAACTATGACATGATTTTGAACTGATGGAGTATTGAGAGAGAATCCATTCAATTTTGGTATTAGGAATAGTCTTCTTAGCATGACACAGGTTTAGTAACATAAGAGGTACACATCTCTCAAATGGGTCCATTCACACTATCAAAATAATAATTAACTTTTATTTAAATTCTTACTAGGTGACAGGCACTTACTAAATGCTTTAGATAATTTCATTTAATTTTCAAACAACCCTATATGCTAGGTATTATTATCCCAAGTTTTTCAGATGAATAATTGAGGCACAGAGAAGTTAAATAACCATATCAAATCACATAGTTCTTAAGTGGCAGAGTTATTTTAAGTTATATGTTTTACCTCTATGATATATAATATTTTGGGCTAGGATATATTATCCCGATGTGGCAAGAATACACAGAAGAACTATACAAGAAAGCTCTTAATGACCCAGTTAACCACAAGGATGTGGTCACTCACCTAGAGCCAGATATCCTGGAGGGTGAAGTCAAGTGGGCCTTAGGAAGCATTACTGTAAACAAAGCTAGTGGAGCTGATGGAATTCCAGCTGAGCTATTTCAAATCTGAAAAGACGATGCTGTTAAAGTGCTGCACTCAATATGCCAGCAAATTTGGAAAACACAGCAGTGGCCACAGGACTGGAAAAGGTCAGTTTTCATTCCAATCCCAAAGAAAGGCAATGTCAAAGAATGCTCAAACTACCACACAATTGCACTCATCTCACATGCTAGCACAGTAATGCTCAAAATCCTCCAAGCCAGGCTTAAACAGTATGTGAACCATGAACTTCCAGATGTTCAAGCTGGATTTAGAAAAGGCAGAGGAACCAGATATCAAATTGCCAACATCCATTGGATCATCGAAAAAGAGAGTTCCAGAAAAACATCTACTTCTGCTTTATTGACTATCCCAAAGCCTTTGACTGTGTGGATCACAACAAACTGTGGAAAATTCTTCAAGAGATGGGAATACCAGACTACTTTACCTGCCTCCTGAGAAATCTGTATGCAGGTCAAGAAGTAACAGTTAGAAGTGGACATGGAACAACAGACTGGTTCCAAATCGGGAAAGGAGAACGTCAAGGCTGTGTATTGTCACCCTGCTTATTTAACTTATATGCAGAATACATCATGTGAAATGCCAGGCTGGATGAAGCACAAGCTGGAATCAAGATTGCCGGTAGAAATATCAATAACCTCAGATATGCAGATGCTGCTGCTGCTGCTGCTAAGTTGCTTCAGTTGTGTCCGACTCTGTGTGACCCCAGAGACAACAGCCTACCAGGCTCCCCCATCCCTGGGATTCTCTAGGCAAGAACACAGGAGTGGGTTGCCCACCCTTATGACAGAAAGTAAAGAGGAACTAAAGAGCCTCTTGACGAAAGTGAAAGAGGAGAGTGAAAAAGTTGGCTTAAAACTCAACATTCAAAAAACAAAGATCATGGCATCTGGTCCCATCACTTTATGGCAAATACATGGGGAAAATGTGGAAACAGTGTCAGATTTCATTTTCTTGGGCTCCAAATTCAATGCAGATGGTGACTACATCCATGAAATTAAAAGATGCTTGCTCCTTGGAAGAATAACTATGTCAAACCTAGACAGTGTTTTAAGAAGCATAGACATCACTTTGCTGACAAAGGTCCATATAGTCAAGGCAATGGTTTTTCCAGTAGTCATGTATGGATGTGAGAGTTGGGCTATAAAGAAAGCTGAGCGCAGAAGAATTGATGCTTTTGAACTGTGGTGTTGGAGAAGACTCTTGAGAGTCCCTTGGACTTCAAGGAGATCCAACCAGTCCATCCTAAAGGAAATCAACCCTGAATATATTCTTTGGAAGGACTGATGCTAAAGTGGCAACTCCAATACTTTGGCCACCTGATGCGAAGAACTGACTCAGTGGAAAAGACCTTGATGCTGGGAAAAATTGAGGGCAAGAGAAGAAGGGGACAACAGAGGATGGGATGGTTGGATGGTATCTCTGACTCAATGGACATGAATTAGAGCAAACTCAGGGAGATAGTGGTGGACAGAGAAGCCTGGCGTATTGCAGTTCATGGGGTTGAAAAGAGTCAGACATGACTTACTGACTGAACAATAATAACATATTATCCCAATCAGGAATAAATGATATTTACATAATCACTGTAATAATTATCTATAGATAAAGTATGTAAAATTTGATTATAATTACAAAAGAGAATGCCAAGATTATTGATCTTGGAACATAATAGTATAGAAGGAAGTTAGGGCAAAGAAGGAGAAAGAGAAGGGAAAAGAGTATGTATTGCCTCATATTTCCCAGTAAAAGAGATATTATTTAATGTTACTGTATCAAAAGAGCAGAATTTTTAAAGTTATATAAAAGTGCTAATGGGACTAAAAATAAAAATAAGCTAAAAAATGGAAGAATGTTGAAACTAACTAAGCCAAATTTTTTATTTTTTAAAATTAGCACTCAATAGATTCTTCTTAAAATTGATAAATCAAGAAACAGTATAAACATGTTATTCCAGTTATGTGGATGGCTACCAGAAAACAAAAAGCTATAAACAGGTGAAAAAGTTACCTGTGAAAAGTAGGCCTGGAGTGGAAATCATGGAGTGAGATTTTTACTTTTTATTTTATACTTTTCCATTTAAGTGATTATTTCCATGTGTACACATTATGTTTTGTAATAAGAACCATGCCCATAATATTTACTGCAGTAAGTCAACAGCTAGGTTTCCATCCCAGAAAAATGCTCATTGTGGACATACAGAAGTGGCTCTGAGTGAAATTCCAAAGGCTGGAATTACAGTCCGTGTGAGGTGTGCTGGGTAAGCACTGTTGCCCCAATGGTCTGGGTTTCCTGTACATAAATCTGAATGTCTTTCAATCCCCACCTATCCAACATACAGCCTAGAGATGGGAGAAAACAAGGACCCTCCTGACTGAATTTCTTAGCCTCTTTTCTTTCACGTTTACTTCTGCGTGAGAAGGCGTAGTACGTTCTACTTCCTCTTCTGATCTCTGTCTAATGCTGATTCCAGGGTACAATGAGCCTCATGGCTGGACCTTCGTAGTAGATGGGGTACAGGAAGGGAAAATATCCTACTGAAAAGAGTGCGGAATATTGGGAGGTATTTCAAAAGTATTATCTCCCTTGTTGTTGTTTAGTTGCTAAATTATGTCTGAATCTTTAGCAACCCCCTGGACTGTAGCCCACCAGGCTTCTCTGTCCATGGGATTTCCCGGGCAAGAATACTGGAGTGGGTTGCCATTTCCTTTCTCCAGGGGACCTTCCCACCCCAGGGATTGAACCCACATCCCCTGCTTTGGCAGGTGGATTCTTTACTACTGGGCCCCCAGGGGAGCCCCATTATCTTCCTAATGTGTATACAAAAATGCATACAAAAAGCCTGCAAGAATACAGACCCCTTAATGGCAGTGGACGCCTCTGAGGAGGGGATGGGCAAGGTGGCAAAGGCATTCATGCATTGTCATGGCTTGTTGATTTTCTTGTGGTACTATTGATGCTTCAGTGCTTTCATATTTTTGTCCACTTTGATCATCGCACTAGCCTGCAAAGTTAGTTTTTGTCTCTACTTAAGTTTTTTTCTGAATTAATAGAGTTTATATTTTAGAATTGTTTTAGGTTTACAGAAAAATTGAGTGGAAAGTACAGGGAGTTCTCATATATCTACCCTCACCTCCCTCCCCAATGTCTCCTATTACTAGCATTTTGCATTACTAACATCTTGTGGTACATTTGTTACAATTAATGAAGCATTAGCAATACACTGAAGACGTGAAGTGAAGTGAAAGTCGCTCAGTCATGTCTGGCTCTTTGAGAGCCCATGGACTATATAGTCCATGGAATTTTCCAGGCCAGAATACTGGAGTGGGTAGCCTTTGCCTTCTCCAGGGGATCATCCCAACCCAGGGATTGAACCCAGGTCTCCTGCATTACAGGCGGATTCTTTACCAACTGACCTACAAGGGAAGCCCATTAATACATTATTATTAGCTAAAGTGCATGGTTTCCATTTGGGTTCACTTTATGTTGCACATTCTGTGGGTTTTGACAAAGGTATCATAACGTATACCCACCATTAGGGTATCAATCAGAATAGTTTCACTGTCTTAAAAATCCCATGTGCTCCCATGTGCTTCATCCCTCCCTGTAATTGATTTTTTTAACTTTTTATTTTATACTGGGGTATAGCCAATTAACAATGTTGTGATAGTTTCAGGTGAACAGAGAAGGGACTCAGACATTCGTATACATGGATCCATTCTCCCCCAAACCCCCCTCCCATCTTTATTTATTTTTTTAATTGGAGTATATATCCTCTGGACTTCCCTGGTGGCTCAGATGGTAAAGCGTCTGCCTGCAATGTGGGAGATCTGGGTTCAACCCTTGGGTCGGGAAGATCCCCTGGAGAAGGATATGGCAACCCGCTCCAGTACTCTTGCCTGGAAAATTCCATGGACAGAGGAGCCTGGTAGGCTACAGTCCAAGGGGTCGCAAAGAGTCGGACACGACTGAGCAAATTCACTTTCACTTTCGTATTTCCTTTACAGTCCCTCCCTATAACTGACTTTTAAAAAATCTCTGGTAGTCCTGATTCCTGTACTTGCCCTGTTGGCTATTCCCACTTGCTCAAGAAATGAAACCCAGTCTGCTGCACCTGTTCTTTTCGTTACTCACCCTGCTCTCTGTGATAATAGCATCATGAGTGGTCTTCAAGCACCTCACATCCTGCCACTACCACCACCTGTCAGGGGAAAACCCAGACAGGATGAAATCCACATTCCCAGCTGTCCCTGTCTTCCAAGGAAGAGAAACCCTAAACCAGTAGCTGAAGAATGAAACCAGATATCCCAGGGAAGGACTGGGGATGCCAGGTCTCTGGTGGTCTGAAAGAGGCCCCAAGTCAGAAGCCCAGAATTGCTGGGAAAATCAGCAGGAGATGTAGATAATGCCAGGTAGCACCTCGGGCACTGTGGGGGAGGGGCCTCAAATAACAGGACTTGGGGTTTGTTCCTTGCTGAGTGATTAGGAACAGTGTAGAGCCCTTCTGCTTCCTGAAAAAAAAAATCAAACCTCATTCCCAATGTTGGCATGGAGGGCAGTCTCTTGTGGAAACAGCTGAGAATGAGGCTGGAAGGTATTTCTCTAGGTAATGTTTTTTAAATATTTTTACTGTGATTTAGAGTAAAAACATATTTCATATTGATATCTAGTGCACACACAAACACATGCACACTGCAAATAGTATTTGCATCACTTGGGAGCTTGTTGGAAATGTAGGATATGGAGCTCACTTTTGACCTACTAGATCAGAATCTGCATTTTAATACAGCAGGTGATTATGATGCACTGTAAAATTTAAGAAGCACTCCTTCAGGGACTCCAAGCTAAAAATGAGTAAACTGTGCCTATGAATCTCAGGTGGTCTCTTCCATGGGTTCTCTCCATTTCAGACCAGAGCTCTTAGTAAGTATTTCAGCCAATAGTAATCTTGGTATCCTATCTCCCATCTCGTCAAGACCCCACCAAATAATAATAATAATGGTAAGAATAGTACTAATAATTGTATTATAGAGCTAAGCATGTGCTGAATACTGTTCTAGTGCCTTAAATGTATTAAGTCTTCTAATCCTCCTTAGTTTCTAGATTTTTGCATTTTATGTATGAGAAAACTAAGATACAGAAAGCTTAAAAAATTTTCTCATTACATGCTAATAAATGGGGAAACAAAAGTATAAAACCACAAAAGGGAAAAAGCAGGAAGCACACTAGTGGTAGAATACAGTCAACAGATTTCCACAAGATGGAGAGTGGATGGCAGAAGGCTGTTGAGCGACACACACAGGTAGAGAAAATTGTGACCTCGCATATTCTCCCTGGAAGGCTACAAAGGTGACTGCAGCCAGTCTGTCTGAAAAAGTCACCAAGGGGCTCTGTGCCTAGAATCAGCAGGCATGGCTAAGGCTCACGGTGATCACCGGGAGGGGAAAACCAGACAACTGCCCTGTTGCACATCCCTGTCATCCCTGGCCTCCCACCTTAGTGCATGAAGCACAGCAGCTGACACTCATCTGGGGCAGAAAATCTGTCAGTTCTGCTCTAAAAAAGTTTGGATTGGAAACCTAGGGGAAAGCTAAGATGTCCCATATAAATAAAAATCTCATTTGGACATGAGGGAGTTCCCATGGTTTAACAGTTGGTCAGCGTTTTATATCAAGTCCAGTTATTAAGTGTGAGGGTAAAAAAAAAAAAAAAAAAAATCTCAGAACTGTGAGGACTTAGAAAGTTCTGTCTTCCATGCCCTCTTTTGTGGAAAGTTACTTCAGGAAGTACTCCAGCAAAATAAAGAAGTAAGCCAAGTTGCCATCCATAAATTAGCAACTCTGACCCAAAAGAACAGGGACAGGCAAAAATCTCTGGGATGACAGCAGTATAGCAGGCCCAGATGTGGGCAAGTCCAGATTGGTACAGGAGGAGAGAAGACTTTCAAAACAGAAGGACTTAGGAGGCAGAGGCCAATTCACTCAGTAGAAAAGATGTTATGATGGAGAGTTTGGGACATTTTTGAGAATATGATAATGGAAAACACTATGAAAATTTTTAAAAAGTAAGAAATCTCAAGGGCCAGGGGAAGCTATGTAAGAACTTAAGTTAACCAAATATGATGTGACTTAAAGCAAATGATAAATGCAGGAAATGAGACTCCATTAGTCATTGATGCTATAAGTATTCTACTTGAGGTGGTCCTTGGTTAAATAGGACTAACAGAGAAGGAACTGCAATTCCAGCTCACTGCTTGCCTAGGTGTGGAAGAATACTTTGTTATAAACATGCAAATATTTTTCACTGGTGTCTAACTTTTAGAGTCAGCCTATTGGCAAAGCAGAGAAAAGTTAGACGTTATACAGACTATAAATGTCAACATCAGCCATAAACTGCAACCAACAGAAGGGAGGATGTAGAAGAGAAGGAAGAAGGAAGACAGAGCAACATAATCATTGCCTCATTTTTGTAAAGTAGGGAGTGAAGGAACACTGTTCGAAATGAATGGAAATTTGTGGGAATGTAAATTGGAAGAATTTTTTTGGAGAACAATTTGGCCATGCTGTTATTGTTGTTATTTAGTTGCTAAGTCATGTCCGACTCTTTGTGACCCCTGGACTTTAGCCTGCCAGGCTCCTCCCATCCATGGGATTTCCCATCAAGAATATAGGAGTGGGTTCCCAAGTCCTTCTTCAGGGGATCTTCCCAACCCAGGAATCAAACCTGCATCATCCTGCATTGCTGAGCCACCAGGGAAGCCCTAATTTGACAACAGAGATAAGCAAACTGAAGATGCCCCCTACTGAATACTCCAATCATTCTAAAGAATTGCTCATACATGAGTACAAAGAAGCTCATAGCAACTTGTGGAATAGTTAAAGGAATCAATGCAGATGAAGAAACAGTACATAGTGGTTACAAGAGGGAACTCAAGCTAGATGGTCACTAATTAGCCATTGAGATGTTGGGCATGTGACTTCCTCTCTGAGTTTTCTTATAGATGGTTGAGGATTGCTACAGGATCACATTAGCCAAGCAACAGAGAGTACTTGGAGCAACGTGGCTGAGAGTAGGCACTCAGTGTTGTTGTTGTTGTTATTACTATTATCTTCCATCAACAAGGCCTGAATACTGCAGCACATTCATAGAGGAATACAAGGCAACTGCTGAAATGAAAGCACTATAATTTACGGTGTTAACATGCATACAATTTGAAAACATCAAGTTGAGTGAAAAAGCAAATTATAAAGTGTTCAAAGTAATAAAACCGTGTACACACATTTTTAAACACAGACAATACTACGTATTGTTTATAGATATGTACAAATGTGTATATAAAAGATATTTAAGAAATAAATAGGTGTTATATTGTTCTCTATACTCACATTTCATAATAAACATTTAAGATACAAAACTAAGTTGCTGAAACAAGAAATGGGGATATAGTACTTTATATGAAATTTTAAATTTCAAAGATTACTAATAAAAGAATAAGAGTATAAATATTAAATATTGCAAGGAGGAGGAGGTGAGAAAAGGAGGGATAGGCTCATTTTTTGTCTTTTACACTGGAGAGGCAATAGATATTGTTTAGACTTGATAAATTAAGAAATGGGAGTGTACGTATACGATCTAGAACTATGGAGGTTACCAACAAAAGGACTAAAACCGGAAGTTAAAATTTCTCTAGAGACTGAAACTGGATACAGTCTCTTATAGTATTTTATTCTGTGCTATGTATTATTTTGGTGAAAGTTTAATTCAGATTTAAGCTTAATATAGATATAAAAAGAGTCTTGTGTTCTCCTTGAGACCAGAATTTTCTAAGCTTTGCAATCTCTTCTCCAATGACCAACATCACCAACACTGAGTCAACAGTGGGGCTTAAACACGTGATCCTCAGAAAGATAATGAATTGTAGACAGTAGGCATTGAGGTCCTACTGAACTTGAAATAACTATTTCCATGGCCAGCAGTGACAGATGGGCTTGCTTGTGTTAAGAGGGCTCCTGGGTTTCCTTCTAGGGAGACAAAGGCTTTCTGCGAGACCGCTGTCTCTGCCCCACTCTGGTCAGTCAGGATTCTGGGGCAGGAGATAGAAGCAGTTGAAGTTTTAGAGACAGTTTAATGAAGAGATGTACAGAAACGTGGGCGAGGTAAAGTAAACCAACAAGGAGTGCCGAGCAACCCTGGGGAGCCCAGTCACCACGGCTGGGCCTGCAGGGCGAGGGGAGGAAGCCCTGTGTGAGCTGGAGCCATTGCCGGGGAAGCTGCTGTTGCTTTGTCCCAGGTTCCCTCAGCCCACTTCTGAGATCACCTGTGTGATGTGGACAGTCCCCGTGATGCTGGTACTTCCCACCCCAGTGCCCTGCATCCTGCTTCCCTGCGTGAGGGCTGTCCCCAGTTCCAGGGTTCTGACTCAGCCCTTGCACGGGACAGAGCTAAAAAGCCAAGGGTAGAACATGCTCCTCATTTTACAGTTGAGGCCTAGGGGGAATAAAGTCATGTTGCAAGTCTCTTAACACCTCGGTCAGTCAGCATCATTGGAATAAACATATAGGAGTCCCTATTGCATTAAATAGACCAAGAGTCTTTCATAGGTGTATGGTCCGTATCAGGCAGGAGTGGATCAGAGGAGCAGAACTCTGGGAGTGATGTGGAATGAAGCATTCAGTAAATGGCTTAGACTGTGTGCAGCCGTGTGCATGCCAGGCTGCTTTCTCTGCATCTTGTGCTGAGCCTGAGGTCCCTCTGTGTTGGTGGCAGTGGTAATTGGGAAGGAAATATGAGTGTGGTCAAGAGCCAGGGGAAACTGGTACCCATCTGGACAACTGGACTTTACAAGGACAACCTGCCTTTGCCCTCAACAATTCCAGTCTAGGTACTGGGTTGCCCTGCTGGAGAAGCTGGTCCCTTTGCCATGGAGTGACACCAGCACATGGCCCAGGACTTGGAGCCACTGAAGGAGGAGCTGTGGGCCCAGGCAGTGCCCCTCACTGAGCCAGGGGAGCCAGCAGATCAGTGGCAGAGTGAGCTGTACCTGATACCAACACCAACCTTCAGAGCATAAACATGGAAGCACCGTCACATCCACGAGTTTCTCATGTGGCCATCTGTATCCCGGAACCCAAGGGGGAAGGAAATTCTGAGGCAAGTAATTTCAGCTTGGCTCAGTGGACACATCACACATTTTGCATAGATTTTACTGACTTGAAAGTGCCTTGGTGGAAGGGAAGGCTCTGTGAAGTGTTACAATTAGACACAACACCTAAGAGGATGCTGCACACAAGATACTCTGTAACTGTGTTCCATTTTGATGAAATAATCTACATATTAGTCTTGTTGGTTTGCAGTCCCACACAAGTCAGCCAAACACAGCTGTGCAGCCTTCAGAGCCTTGAAGTGATCCCCAGATGATGGCAGCCCACTCTCTCTTCCTTAATTGCTTCTCCATTGTAGCTTCCAAGTTGCCAAGCTTACCATTCATTTAATATCCCTCTGCACCTAACGATTGCTCATGATCTGAAACCTTGTCAAAAAGATTTGAAGAAAAGTGGGAAAATATTAAGATCCACAGAAAAAGCCCTTGAAACTTGGAGTGGAAAAAATGACCAATAATAATAATAATAATAACCTGCCACGGTGCAAGCCAAGAGGGCAGTAATTATAACACAGCTTTGGTAACCGGAGGGGCAAGAGCAAGGCGTTTCTGCCCAGGTGAAGACACAGCCAGCAGCCCCCAATATTCACAGCACCAGAGATGTTTCCAAATCCCACTTCAAATCTCGTAATCCCTTCAGTCCTTAACTGCTGGGGATGACATCACCCTTCCCTCCGTTTCAGACAGAGGCTCCCTGCTTCTTCTCTAGAGCACTGTTGTGGTCTAGCAGGCAAGCAGCTTTCAGGCTGACTTAGAAAATCCAGTTGCACACAATTTAAAAAATTATGATCTCTTTTTTCCCCTTTATAAACAGATGCCATTAACATTGAATCTAAGCAGGGACGTAACTGTCCTGGCTCACTGAAGGATTTGTGGAATGTTTTTCAATATTGTTGAAGGCATGGATTTTCCTGCTGCAGAAAAGCTGTAAATATGGCATCATTGGGAGGCTGAGAAGTGTCTGTTTTCAGGGATTTGCCCCCCCGAACGCCTATAAAAAAGGAAACAAAAAGTAGAACCAAAGAGTAATGTACAGGCATGCTCAAATCTATATTTTGCTGCTGCTTGCTTAAGTTATTTAAAGTTCTCTCATTCCACTTACAGGATTTTCAAGAAATAGGAGATTTCCCTTCCTTTTCCATATTCTCTCTTCATTCTCTCTCTATAGCCCTTTATCAGTCTGTCTCTCTAGATCTATGTAGTGGCACAATAATTCGACAGTTCTTGTTAACATAGACACACATTCATTCTACATACACTCACTTATTCATCAGACATTTCATGAGCAACTGTTATGTGCCAAACACTAAGTTCTGAGTATAAAAGAACAAACAATTCCTGCCTTGGGTCTTACCAGTCTATTGGTGGTAATAGCCTTTTAAAGGATAAATTACAACATATTAAGAACATGCTCAGTGAGAAGAGAAGGGAGCAACTTATTATGCCGAGATAACCTTTCCCAGTTGTTCCAGAGAACCCTGGTATGAATATTTTCTGAGTCATAAAATATCCTTACAGATCACTTTGAGTTAGTTTTGCAGTACTGAGTTAATTCAGTGGAAAGAAGAATCATCTTTCTCTGCCAAAACTCACCCTTATGTCAGGAAGAAGAGGGGTAGATGGGGAAAGCACGGGGAGGGGGCCTGGACTCGGCCTGCCAAGGGACCAGCTTATTTAAATTCCCTGGTGCGATTAATGAATTATTGGGCTGTTAAGAATGTTGTGTGGTCATGTGTATGCTTAATTGTCTACTCTTCAAAAACTCCCTCCTTCCCCTCTATTCTTTCTCCTACTTCTCTTTGAAATGGTCAGAAGAAATCACAAAGACAAGGAGAAATCGTTTTATTGTCCTTTCAGTAGATTAGACCATCACATTCTGACATTTGTCTGAATCATTCGGAAATCTTCATTCCAAAGTCTGTAAAATCCCATCCTTGCCTCAGGAGGGAGGGGAGAATGTACAGCTGCCAAACTTCACACTCTCCCGATCCTTGTAGAACTGGCAAAAGGCAACTGAAAAAGGACTTCATGGCCATCAAAAGCTGTTATAGTATCATATGGTGATGAGTTTAATGTAAATGAACCTAAAACATCTGGTTCAAATTTCCTCTCAAATAAACAGCGTTATGAAAATTGGTGGGTGAAAAATATCTTCTGGGCAAAGGCACTTTGGATTATTCCTAAACTCAAACTGTCTGCAGTGGTGGTTTAAGAGGCCCAGGTGAGGCTGCTCTGTTGTTTCTGGTGGCATCTGAGTCTACATTCAATAGGGCTAGAGCAGAAAGGACTGACCACGTGAGCTATCATCTTCCTAATGCATAAAGGGGAGTAATTAATTCATTTCTCAGTTACCTACTGAGCATCTACTGAAAGCCAGCTATGATGCTTTGCCCAGGAGAATCTGTAGGAAAGAAGACAGACCCTGCCGTTTGGGGCTTTGCAGTGTACAGACAACTTGAAGGTCCACACGTGAGACAGGCAGGTAGCGCAGAACACGGTAGTTGTTTCAGATGGTCAGAGAAGCCTGTGAGTCACCAGCTGAGTGTGGGTGGACTGAGTCTGTGGGAACGTGGCCTCTGTGCTGAGAGCTTTAGAGTGTCTGCTTGACTGCTGCACTCCGCAGGGCCAGTCTCCATGCCTGATCCCTGGCGGGGCCTCAAGAAATATCCATTAAATAAACGGTTCTCCAAACATACTGAGAGGGGAGCTGGGTGAGGAGGAGAGGTGTGTTTGGAAGCAGTGAGCAGTGCATGCCCAGGGCTGGGGAGAGAAAGGAGTTTAGTAGGCAGGGGAGAGAAGGGCTGGGCAGGGATGGGGAGGAAGGAAAGAGGCTAGAGGAAAGAGGAGTCCTGATATTGGAGGGTCTTATAAGCCCAGTTAAAGGCTTAGACTTTATCGTATGGACAATGGGGCATCCTTGAAGAGTTGTAAGCAGAGAAGTGACATGATCAGAGTTTTATTTTAATTTTTTAAGGATGACTTTTTTATATATATAAATTTTTTTATTTGGCTACTTCAGGTCTTAGTTCTAGCACGCAACTTCATTATGGCATATGGGATCTCTTTTAGTTGTGGCTTGCAAACTCTTAGGGCTTCTCTGATGCGTAAGTGGTAAAGAATCCGCCTGCAATGTAGGAGACACAGGTTTGATTCCTGGGTTGAGAGGATCCCCTGGAGGAGGAAATGGCTACCCACTCCAGTATTCTTGCCAGGAAAACCCCATGGACAGAGGAGCCTGGCGGATTATCAAGTCTACAGAGTCGCAAAGAGTCAGACACAACTGAGCGACTGAAAGCACACACACACACACACACACACACACACACACACGGACATGCAAACTCTTAGTTGCAGCATGTGGGATCTAGTTCCCTGACCAGAGATCAAACCTGGGCCCCCTGCCTTGGGAGCATGGAATCCTAGCCACTGGATCATCAGGGAAGTCCCCAGAGTTTTATTTTTGAGAAAATCTCTCTTAACTACCATGTGGAGAGTGGGTTTGTATATTACAGGCACCCAGGAGGCCTTTATACAATGGAAATGAGAAAGTGGGTCTGGCCTTGGATGGGGACAGTGGGGATGGAAAGAACCAGACAGGTTCCAAAGACATTTAGGAGGCAGACTCAGTGGGACTCAGTGATCACTTGATTGTAAAGGGTGAGGGAGATTCCATGAGAAGGGCTCATCTTGAGATAGAGATGTGCCAGCCAGTGATTCCTTAGGGAAGTGCTCCTGAGTGGGAGGAGCAGAACAGGAAGGGAAGAAAGCTAAGGCAGGGTGTGACTCAGGCAAAATCCCACAGACGGTGCATTGTCTTGACGCTACAGGGGACTTCTACCTTATCTCAAACCATTTCAGTTGATTTACTTATTTATACCAAACTTGTTCCAATTAGGATATAAGGCAGACTCTAAGGATGTGTAAAATGCAACAAGATTTCTTAAAGATCTAAGACAAGAATAAAGAAAATGGGGTAGAGCCTAAGAAAGATGCCAGGATTGAAGGTAAAATGTGTACTTTAATCAACATATTCCCCTTAGGTGGGCCACAAGCTCGGTTATAATATGAAAGGGAAACTTGGACAATTATGCAACTTGGTGTTCAGAAAATAAATACCAACTTCAGAAGTGCAACTATTTTTGACACTAGAATGGGATGGAAATTTCTTCCAGAATTATGATATGGGATAACTGTATGGTTTTATAAGTAACTTGCTTAAAACTCCTGGGAAAAAAAGCAATAAATCTCATGACAGTTTTAAAAATAATGATCCTCAACAGAGGCTGATAGCATCTCATCAAAAACAGAATTCAGCAAAATCCACCTGTCAGGGATGGATGTGCTGTGGGCCAGGTTACTGGTTCTCAGCTGTCCTTGATTGACCATGGGTAGACTTTAGAATACCTTATAAAGTGTCGCTTAAAAAATAATAGATGCCCTCCTTCAAGCAGCCCCCATTGTCCTTGCAACTGAATGCTTGCTAGGATTACTCATAGTGCACTTGAAATTTCTTCTTTATTCTCTATCTCAGTTGTAGTTACCTTCTATTTCTAATTGGCTGTAGACCTACATGACTTTGTAGACATTTGTTCTGAGATTAGATTTAATGTCATTCTATAAAAACTAAAAAATTAAAAAAAAAAAAGATGCAGGTGTGAATCAGCAGCCATATTATCTATGCTTACAGTTGAGCCTGGGGAGCACTGTGGGTAGAGCAGTCTCCTCAGAAACCATTTGAATCTATGCTAATGCATAAGCTCACAGGCTGCCAAGACCAACTGTTCTACTCCCTATACCACAGTTATAATACTAATAGTTTCAGCCAAGAAAAAACTTTCAAGGATGTATGTGCAGAAATCTATCTCGTAAACAATCTGCAATTCTCAATCTGGCTTGAAATGCCCCACCTGCTTGTGATTACTTAAACGTCAGTCTGATAGTCTCTGGGTGTATCCATGTGTCTGCACATGAACTTATTTGCAAAACAGAAATAAAGACACAGACATAGAGAATGGATATATGGGTACCAGGGGTGGGGGGAGGGGTGGGATAAATTGGGAGGAGGGAATTGGGAGAATGGGATTGACATATATACAACTCCTATGTATAAAATAGATAACTAATGATAACCTACTGTATAAACACTTCTCAATGCTCTATGGACCTAAATGGGCAAGAAATCTAAGAAAAGGGGATATATGCATAGCATGGCTGATTCACTTTGCTGTACAGCAGAAACTAACACAACATTGTAAAACAACTATCCTCCAATAAAATTAATTTTCAAAAAGGTGAATACACTTAGAATGGTCTTCGAACTATTCTGCTGCTGCTGCTAAGTCGCTTCAGTCGTGTCCGACTCTGTGTGACCCCATAGATGTCAGCCCACCAGGCTCTCCCATCCCTGGGATTCTCCAGGCAAGAACACTGGAGTGGCTCGCCATTTCCTTCTCCAATGCATGATAGTGAAAAGTGAAAGGGACGTCGACGAACTGTTCTAGAGCCACAGTTTCCCCATGGTGTTACATTTATTCAATGTTTTAAAACCATCTTTAAAGGAACCAAGTAGAGAGTGACTTTGACCCACAAAAACTGGGGTCATTGACCTTCCTTTCTGAGACTAACACAGATGAGCCTTGTGGGACTCAGCCAGGATCCAGGTTTCTTTTCACATAGTTGTCTTTGGGGAATGTATTTCCTGCAGTCAGGAAATACCAAATGACACTGTGCCAACATTTCCTGTTGATTTCATCTATGAACTGTCTCTTAGATTTTCCCTCCTTTCTAAGTCTTTTGTCTCCCAAATATAGGATATTATGACCCCTCTCTTTGCTTATACTCTGGTGTTGACCTGTCCAGTTCATCTCGCACACAATAGCCAGATTTGTGTTTTCCCTCGTAAGAAACCATTTCCATTAATGTCACTTTCCTGGTTAAGGATATGATTGGTTACCATCTTCCTATCATGCCGAATCAAGAGTTGAACTTCCAGCATCCTCTACAACCTGGTGCTGTCATACATTCCCCATGGTATTAACCATTATCGTCTTTCTCCTCTGAATTAGCATACTGTTTTGCTCCTTCTTCTTCTATAACACTTGTTAGTTAAAAACTTACATACTTGTGCACCTGTGGCAGATTCATTTCGATATTTGGCAAAACTAATACAATATTTTAAAGTTTAAAAATAAAATAAAATTAAAAAAAACTTACATACTATCCTCTTTTACATTTATGTTTTCTTAATATATTTACTTCATATAATAAATGCATATCAGTTTAGAATTATGATATATTTTTAATGTATCAAACCTTTTATCATTTTCTAGTGACCTTATTTACCACTAGCATAGCAACTTTTCTTCTTAAAGATCTATTTGGTGTGATAGTAAAATGGACATATCAACTTTTTATTTTTTTGGCTTACATGGCTGAAAGGTGGTTTTACACCCGATGTACTTAAAACCTTTCAGTGTTCTTAAGAATCTCTGTAACAGCATATATCTAGATTTTCTTTTTTACATTTATTTTGGTTGCCAATGTATTTACATTTATTTCTGTCATCTTATTTTGTACCTTCTATTTGCCTTGTCTCCTCTGTTAACTTTATTTTCCCTCTTGGATTAAATTTATATCCTTTATATTTCTCCTTGAATGAGAATTCTTTTGTATTAAGCTTTCTTTTTTGTCTGTGTCTTTTTTTATACTTGTTTTTGATAGTTTTTCAGTGTGTAAAAATTTTACTTGACGTTATTTTCTTTTGCATATTGTAAATATTACTCCACTGTCTTTTGCCTTTCATCTTACTACTGAGCACTACTTGCTCCTTTATATTTGTTCTGTCTTTTCTTTCCAGATGTTTTCATGACTTTCTTTATGTCTTTGCTGTTCCTTGGCTTCATTGTGATATATCTAGATATATTTTTTAATTATCTTACTTGGGAGTCACTGACTTCCTGAATATCAGGTTTGTGATTTTTTCAGTAATTCTGGAAATAACTGAAACACTTACTAGACTTATGGTAGACTTTCTCAATTTGTTCATAATTCTTAGCCACTGTTTCATATTATCTCTCTTTTTGTTTCCTTAGACTGCTGCTGCTACTGCTGCTAAGTCGCTTCAGTCGTGTCCGACTCTGTGCGACCCCAGAGATGGCAGGCCACCAGGCTTTCCCATCCCTGGGATTCTACAGGCAAGAACACTGGAGTGGGTTGCCATTTCCTTCTCCAATGCATGAAAGTGAAAAGTGAAAGTGAAGTCGCTCAGTTGTGTCCGACTGTAGCGACCCCATGGACTGCAGCCTACCAGGCTCCTCCGTCCATGGGATTTTCCAGGCAAAAGTACTGGAGTGGGGTGCCATTGCCTTCTCCATTTCTTAGACTAACTCCTTAGACTAACTTCTGGATAATTTCTTTAAATTTCTTTTTCAGTTTATAAGTCCTCTTTTTATCTGTTTAATTTGCTATATAATTACCTGTTCTGTGCTTATATTTTCAGGTCTTTCTATTATTTCTTAAAGCATAGTAAACCTGTGTTTGTATTCTGTATCTGATAATTTCAGTACCTGATTCTTCAGTAACTCTAATTTTGCTGACTTCAGTAACTCTAATTTTACAATGCCTTGTGTGTTTATGCTTTGTGACTGTGAGTTCATGTTCCTGGTACTTGTCCATGGGAGTTCTTTGAAACCTGAGTTGCAATTGGCAACTTCAGAAAAGATTTGTGCTTCCTGACATTCAGATGGCCAATAGGCACATGAAGAGATGCTCATAATCACTAGTTATTAGAGAAATGCAAATCAAAACCTCAGTGAGGTACCACCTCACACTAGTCAGAATGGCCACCATTAAAAAATCTACAAATAATAAATGTTGGAGAAAACGAACCCTCTTATACTATTGGTGGGAATGTAAATTAGTGTAGCCATTGTGGAAAACAGTATGAAGGTTCCTCAAAAAACCAGAGTTGCCATATGATTCAGCAGTCCCACTCCTGGGCACATACCTAGGCAGAACTTCAATTTGAAAATATACATTCACCCTTATGTTCATAGCAACACTATTTACAATAGCCTTGAGAGTCCCTTGGACTGCAAGGAGATCCAACCAGTCCATTCTGAAGGAGATCAGCCCTGGGATTTCTTTGGAGGGAATGATGCTAAAGCTGACACTCCAGTACTTTGGCCACCTCATGAGAAGAGTTGACTCATTGGAAAAGACTCTAATGTTGGGAGGGATTGGGGGCAGGAGGAGAAGGGGACGACAGAGGATGAGATGGCTGGATGGCATCACTGACTCGATGGACATGAGTCTGGGTGAACTCCAGGAGCTGGTGATGGAGAGGGAGGCCTGGTGTGCTGCGATTCATGGGGTCACAAAGAGTCGGACATGACTGAGCGACTGAACTGAACTGAACTGAACTGAAGACATGGAAGCAACCTAAATGTCTGTTGACAGATAAATGAATAAAGAAGATGAGATACATATACACAGTGAAATACTACTTAGCCACAAAAAGAATAAAATAATGCCATTTGCACAACATGGTTAGACCCAGAGATTTATCATACTAAGCAAAGTAATTCAGAAGGAGAAAGACAAATACCATATCCTATCACTTATATGCAGAATCTAAAATATCACACAAATGAACATATCTACAAAACAGAAATAGAGACATAGAGACAGACTTGTGGTTGCAAAGGGCGATGGGAGGGAGGAGGGAAGGACAGAGTTTGGGATTAGCAGACGCGAACCAGTGTCTATAGAATGGATGAACAACGAAGACTTACTGTATCGCACAGGGAACTATATTAAATATCCTCTGATAAACCAGAGTGGAAAAGAATATGAAAAAGAATTTATATATGTGTGTATATATATATAATGGAGTCACTTTGCTATATGGCAGAAATTAATACAAGGCTGTAAATCAACTATATTCAATAAGAATTTTTTACATAAAAAAAATTTGATAGTTATCAGACATGCAAGTAGATTTCATTTCATACATGAGTAAGAGTATATTGATATACAATAAGATTTGTATTTCCTGTTGTTGGTTGCTGAGGGGAAATAACAACTTGGAACTACTTTTAACTCTTCACTTAAGATTTTTAGCCCACAGAGATAGTATGAATTCAGGTCATAAACCAATATGAAGACTAACTCTACCCAGTACCAAGTTTTCCCTCTATAGTGTGAGCTTATTTCCAGGCTACTGTAACTCAGATATGTGGTTCACTGGGATCCCAGCCTTCTGGGAAGGTCTCCTGTTTGATTCCTCACCTTGATTGGGTCCTGGGCTTGCCATCTCATCTCACATCCTAAGTCATCATCACAATAAAAGCCCAAAGTCACCAAAATGTGATGGATACCCCTTTAGAGTTCCTGCTTTCAGTGAATTTTTGGCCTCTGCAGATTTATCACTTTCCTTTAGTTCAGCAAATCATTTAAAATTATTATTTAAATCATAATTTAAAAATATTTTATCAGATGGGCTTGTTGGATGATCTAGTTGACCATATTTCTGGAAAGAGAAGGGGAAGCATTTATGTCTCCCTGCTTTGCTAGGTTATAAGCTCCTTGAGGAAGAGTTATTTCCTATCAATTTTTGTGTCTTGTTTTCCATGACTGTTATTCATGGTTCCTAGTACAGTGTTTAAACCATTAGATATGGTGATACTTCATTTTATGTATCATCTTCACATGGCTATAGTGACAAGCTCTTTGGTCAAACACCAGGCTAGGTGTTGCTGTAAGGGTATTTTTAAGATGTGATTAGCATCTACAACCAGCAAACCCTAAGCAAACCATATTACCCTCTATAATGTGGGTAGGCCTTATCAATCAGAAACCTTAAGAACAGACTGAGTCTTCCCAAAGAAGAAAGAATTCTTCCTCAAGCCTGAAAGATAGAAACCCTGTCAGAATTTCAAGCCTATTAACTTGCCCTCTGGATTTTAAACTCAAGACTTCAACACCAACTCTTACCTGTCTGCTAGTTTCCTCTGTCAGCCTGCCAGGTGGCTCAGTGGTCAAGAATCTGCCTGCAAATGCAGGAGACTCAGGTTCAGTCTCTGGGTCAGAAAGATCCCCTGAAGGAGGAAATGGCAACCCACTCCGGTATTCTTGCCTGATAATTTCCATGGACAGAGGAGTCTGGCAGGCTGCAGAGAGTCAGACACAACTGAGCATACACATACACAGTTTGCCTATAGTTTTCAGATTTTACACCCCCACAATTACATGAGCCAGTTCTTCAAATAAATCTCTCTCTCTCTCTCACTCCACACAAACAAATATTTCCTATTGGTTCTGTTTCTCTCAAGGATCCTGACTAATACAGATGCTCAAAAAATATTTAGAAATATCTGCTAAGTAAATGTACTTATGAACAAAAGACACTGAATAAGTGGCTTGCTGTTAAATTGTATGATTTATCAAAGCTTCTATCTGGAGGTTTGCCTCCCTCTTAGGACTTGCCATTTTTTAATAAAAGTGTATGTACCATTCTGCCTCAGCTCTGCTCTACTTTCCATTTAATAGGAAAGCTGTGGGAGAGATTTCTAAATTCATATCCTGTTCCTCAATGTATGTTCAGTTATGTGTGATATAGGAGGCCTTTGTGCCTGTGTTAGAATGAAAACTGCTGCTCAGAACTGGTACAAATTCTTAGGACATCCAGGAGAACCACAGGGCCTCTGGGACTACAGAGTCTCCCTTGTATAAGTTCGTGGTACAAAGTTCTTCCGCATAATCTTCTGGCCAGTACAGCATTTCTCGGCTATTTCTCTTCACATTTATTTTGTGATTCAGATCCTAAGCACATTTTGTTTTCAGGTTGGCAGAAAACCTGGGAATTAAAAATGGAAACTCAAAAGTCAAAGGTTACCAAAGAAATAAGAAAGAGTGGTAAACGATTCAAGGGAGACATTTGCAGGCCTTTTGAAGGTGAAGAGCCTGATAAATTCCACCTCTAGCTTCTGCAAGCTCATAATTCATGCTTTTATCCTCATATGGAAAGCCCTTCACTGCTTTCCAGGCTTAAAGGAACTTGGGATGCTGAAGAACTAGTTCTTAAGTTGTCATATGGCTGGTTTAATGGCAACCCACTCCAGTGTTCTTGCCTGGAGTATCCCATGGATGGAGGAGCCTTGTGGGCTGCCGTCTATGGGGTTGCACAGAGTCGGATACGACTGATGCGACTTAGCAGCAGCAGCAACAGCAGCAAAAGTGAAAGCTTACAGTTGTTTTGTGTAGCTTTGTGTTACAAAATTAAAGTGATTTAAAAAAATCATGATTAATTTAATATGGTTGTTACTCCATGGGGAAGACTTGGGGGCTAGGCCAGGAAAGGCTAGTCTAGCATTAAATATGAAAGTCTTGTTCATGAAGTGCTCTGGTCAGAGCTGCTTTTTTTGGAAACTCCAGATCCTTAATCTGGGGGTGGCTAGATGGGAACACACATTTGTAACAAATCATCAAGCTGTATATGTAAGGTGTATGCTTTCCCCTGACATTAAGCTGTACCACTGTATCTCAGTTTAAAGGAGACAAAGAGGATCTGACAATGTAGAGGGTAGATTGGTGTTGAGTCCATCTTTTGAATTCCCATTAGCACTTAGAGACACAGACTAGTGTCTCCTTAGTCTAGCCTTCTCCTCTGTTCCCACCTGTTTTCCTGACCTCTCCACAGCATCACCTAAGCCTCCACAGGAACATCATCACCTTTTCCTTCCCTACCAGCAAATGGGATTTCAACTGGAGTCTTCTTGATAGATATGGGAAAATCACATCAAGACTGGGAAGAAGGTTATTCTGGCATATGAAAACATAGCTCTGGTCCTGTGGTACACAGCTGTGAACTCTGGATTCACAGAGCTGACTCAGATCTTGGCAAGGATCTTTGACAGGCAACCTCTGCTCTTCGAAAATCCCTCTTCTACTTCTGAAGAGAACCCATGTTTTATAAGTTTCAAACTTCTCTCAGGCTAGAACAGATATTGTAAATCTTGCTGTGCTTAGTCGCTCAGTTGTGTCCGACTCTTTGTGACCCTATGGACAGTAGCCCACCAGGCTCCTCTGTCCATGGGGAATCTCTAGGCAAGAATACTGGAGTGGGTTGCAATGCCCTCCTCCAGGGGATCTTCCCAACCCAGGGATTGAACACAGGTCTCCCACATTGCAGACAGATTCTTTACTAACTGAGCCACCAAGGAAACCCACTTATGGGAAGGCAAATATAGGGCCTGCCCTGGAGGTGAATGAAATTTTGATTTTAGCTTCTGTTTCTCTTTGCATAGCTGGTGTTATGTTGATGGCCAGTAGACATGAATACAGAACTACCCTGAGGTGGGATGTTTCAGTCCTTAGCATGCTCACTTTGACTCTCTTTCATGTCTCTTTTCTGATTCAGTCAAGTTCATAGAAGCATTAGCTACTGGAAAAAGAAGTTAAAACAAGCTCAGTTCTTTTCAAAAAAGCAAAACTTGAAATGTTTATTAAAGGCAGTAGGGGGGAGGGTAAATACATCTACCTCACTCATCACAATCATCTTCCCATCCTCCTGGCCTCTTCCTCCCTCTCTTATCCTCCAACCCCATACTCTCTTCTTGAGCGATAGGCACACCCATAGCCACCCCTCCATCACCTTGTATTGATAGGTTTAGGTAAAACATCCTCTTTCAGTGTTTGAATGATAAGCTTTGGTAAGAAAATATTACACATTCACCAGATTTATGGGCACCAAATGAATATTTTTGTACATTTCAACATGGCCAAATGTGCCTAGCTGGTCGTTCGTCAGTCCTACCTCAAAATAAAATGTTCTTCTGCCTGCCTCTCCAAATTTCAAGGGGGAAAAAAAAGTGAGAGTGGAAGCAAAGCATACACAGACATAGTTTGGCAGCTTAAAAATGGTCTTTAAAAGTTTTAGTTGAAACTTGGCTTTTGTCTCTCAGCCCTCAGGGGAAAAATGTGAGCTTGTTTCCTCATTGAAAAAATATCATAGCCCTTGACAGGCTGGATTCTTTGATCCTCCAGTATTGCAGTGATTCTCCAGCGCCCTCCTACACCCCATCCCTCTTCACCCCTCCCCACCCCACGTAACTGGGGCTTTGTAACCTGATGCTCCATAAAGAGCATTTCCACAAGGGCATTAAGACATGTCCCCACATAATATTAAACCTGTCCCCCAATTGCCCTCCCCTTACTCCCAAGCACAGTCCCCTCCTGAGGCTTCCACCATGAGGCTGGGCTGGCAGGAGAAGCTGGCTCAGCTGTTTCGAATTAGGGGCAATGGGAGGCTTCCTTGTAATATATGACTTAATCAGGGGTCCCTGAAGTAAACAGTCCAAACTGCGTCTGGAAATGACCCGAAATTGGACTTCATAAACCTCCTTTGGCTTTGGAGCTGGGAAGGAATTTGAATCTCTCATAGGTGTGTTATACGTTATTGTTAGCAGATGGGTAGCTGTCCTCAGACCCCCATAGGAATGAAGTATGCTGTGCAGTGGTTGAGTACAATTAGGGTTACCAGATAAACTACAGGATGCCTAGTTAAGTTTCATTCAGATAGATAATATTTTTTTAGTACTGCTGTCCCAAATATTGCACGGCTACCATGGTGTTATTGTGCCAGTCTTGTAGTGTTATTGCAATAATTTCCAGGAGTGAAGGATCCTTGGTGTTCTTGATATTACCTCCTTCCTACTGAGGCAAGGCTCAGACCTCTGTAAAGCTCCATCTGTAAACTTTGGGTCATTTTTGTTTTTATGATTTCTCGTTAAGACTAGTATCCTGTCGCTCTTTTTTCAGGTGAGTTAGCGGTTCATGAGTTGCATTGGAGAAGGAAATGGCAACCCACTCCAGTGTTCTTGCCTGGAGAATCCCAGGGACGGGGGAACCTGGTGGGCTGCCCTCTATGGGATCGCACAGAGTCAGACACGACTGATAAAACAATCAGCAGCAGCGTCGAGTAAGAAGGAAACTGCTGCCCATAGGCACTCTTCCCCAATAAGCCAGAATTTAAATGCTTTAAGTGTTGTCATTACATGCATACAGATGGCCAGCAGACAAATTAAAA
This sequence comes from Bos indicus, assembly GCF_029378745.1. NCBI lineage: Eukaryota > Metazoa > Chordata > Mammalia > Artiodactyla > Bovidae > Bos > Bos indicus. The sequence continues at coordinate 73,134,699 of NC_091769.1, forward strand.
GATGTTCAACATCACTAATTATTAGAAAAATGCAGATAAAGACTATAATAAGTTGGAGGTGGGAGGGAGGTTCAAGAGGGAGGGGACACGTGTATACCTACGGCTGATTCATGTTGATGTATGGCAGAAACCAACATAATATTGGAAAGCAATTATCCTCCAATTAAAAATAAATAATCTTATTTAAAAAGAAAAAAAATTATAATAAAGTACCACCTCACACCAGTCAGAATAGCCATCATCAAAAAGTCTACAAATAATAAATTCTAGAAAGGGTGGGAATGTGAATTGGTTCAGTCATTATGGAAAATAGCATTCCAGTTCCTGTTCAGTCACTTAGTCGTGTCTGACTCTTTGCAACCTTGTGAACTGCAGCACGCCAGGCCTCCCTGTCCATCACCAACTCCCAGAGTTCACCCAAACCCATGTCCACTGAGTCAGTGATGCCATCCAACCATCTCATCTTCTGTCGTCCCCTTCTCCTGCCCTCAATCTTTCCCAGCATCAGGGTCTTTTCAAATGAGTCAGCTCTTCGCATCAGGTGGCCAAAGTATTGGAGTTTCAGCTTCAGCATCAGTCCTTCCAATGAACACTCAGGACTGATCTCCTTTAGGATGGACTGGTTGGATCTCCTTGCAGTCCAAGGGACTCTCAAGAGTCTTCTCCAACACCACAGTTCAAAAGCATCAATTCTTCAGCGCTCAGTCTTCTTCACAGTCCAACTCTCACATCCACACATGACCACAGGAAAAACCATAGCCTTGACTAGACGGACCTTTGTTGACAAAGTAATGTCTCTGCTTTTCAATATTCTGACTAGGTTGGTCATAACTTTCCTTCCAAGGAGTAAGCGTCTTTTAATTTTATGGCTGCAATAACCATCTGCAGTGATTTTGGAGCCCCCCAAAATAAAGTCTGACACTGTTTCCACTGTTTCCCCATCTATTTGCCATGAAGTGATGGGACCAGATGCTGTGATCTTCGTTTTCTGAATGTTGAGCTTTAAGCCAACTTTTTCACTCTCCTCTTTCAGCTTCATCAAGAGTCTCTTTAGTTCTTCTTCACTTTCTGCCATAAGGTTGGTGTCATCTGCATACCTGAGGTTACTGATATTTCTCCCGGCAATCTTGATTCCAGCCTGTGCTTCTTCCAGCCCAGCGTTTCTCATGATGTACTCTGCATATAAGTTAAATAAGCAGGGTGACAATATACAGCCTTGACGTACTCCTTTTCCTATTTGGAACCAGTCTGTTGTTCCATGTCCAGTTCCTCAAAAAATAGACTTGCCATATGATCCAGTTGATCCAGCAATCCCACTCCTGGGCATACACCCAGACAAAATTATAATTTGAAAAGATACATGCACCCTAGTGTTCATAGCTACTATTTGCAGTAGCTGAGACATGTAAACAACCTAAATCTGCATCAGCAGATGAATGGGTAAAAAGGATGCAGTACATGTATACAATGCACTCAGCCATTAAAATACCATCAGCCATTAAAAGGATGAAATAATGCATTGACAGTAACGGGGATGGACCTTGAGATTATCATACAAAATGAAGTAAATTCGAAAGAGAAAGAGGAATGCCATCCGATATTGCTTATCTGTGAAATTTAAAATCTGACACAAATGAACATATCTATGAAACAGAAACAGACTCACAAGCATAGAGAACAGACTTGTGGTTGCCAAGCAGGAGGGAAGGTGAGGGAGCAATGGATCGGAAGTTTGAGATTTACAATCCGAACTATTATATGTAGAACGGGTAAATAGCAAAGTCTTACTGTTAGCACAAGGAATTATATTCAATACCCTGTGATAAACCATAATGGAAAAGAATATGAAAAAGAATGTATATATATGTAGACTTGAATCACTTTGCTATAGAGCAGAAATTAACATGCCTCTATAAGTTCACTGTACTTCAATAAAATAATTTTTAAACAGTGTCATTATATGGATCAGTTCTGTATCTTAGAGCTTTATTATCCTATGAGTTGTATTATTTGATATTACTCAGATGAGTCATTACCATTACTGTTATTAAATAAAAGAAACATACAAAAGGAACATTTGAGTTGTTATCATTTCCTCTAGTGGTAATAATTTAGAAATTTTTGTCATATTTTTCAACTTTGTAATAAAGCTTCTTTACAAATTACATTTGTCATTGCTGTTTGAAGCCCACAAGAAAAATGGCTTATGAGAAATGAGGTAGAAATGTCAGAACTGCTTTACCATAATATTGAAAAAGAAGTAGGAAGGTTCAGGGAGGTGGCAGTGTTAGAATAGATTTTCTATGTAAGACTCAAGAATCTGCCTCTCGACTACATTCCCTGGGAGAACTCGGAATATGTTCTTCTCATAAGGGTAGAAGGATTGCATTGGGGCATCATCATCTGTATTTTTGAGCTTGTGGTAAAAGATGAGAGGTGTTGCATGGTCCTAGAGAACCCTTGGAAAGGCACAGTCCTGGGACCCCAGCATCCCCCTTTTCTCCCAATCGCTCCAACAGCAAGTCCCAACATCCTGTTACATGTACCTCAACCCCAAATGGCTATGCCAGTGGTGAATGCTGCTGATAATCCTGCCTAAGGATACCTCCCCTGTCAGGTGGCAGAGTCCTGCTGGGAGGCGTACACCCAAAAGAGAAAGTTTTTGATCATCCCAGACAGAGGCATAGCTGGTGGACTAAACAGCAGGTAAAAAAAAATCCAGTGTTTAAAATGTATTAGATTGGGTAAAGGAAAAGGAAGCCCCAAATCACTCCTCATGCCAGTTAGGAAGAACAGGGCATCTGAGTATTAAAGGGATTATCCTCAAGAAATACAACAGGAAATGGGGGCGGAGTTTACAAACAGTGACAGAAGGAAACATTGTAAGATGAATTAGGTAAGATTTGCAAGAGTCAACAATGAGGAAACCAAGAGACAGAACATGGCACAGAACACAAAAGCCAGAGAAGAGCTTGGTTAGAAGCACCAACCCCACACAGAAGATACAAAAAGAAAAGGCAAGAGAGGAAATTATTCCAATGGTGCAGGAAACTCACTTGCCTGGAAAATTCATAAAGAAAGGGCAGATACATTAACATCATCAACAGAGGAGGCAAAAACAAAGATAGGTAACAATAGAGAATCTGATGGTATGATCAAGAAGGGAAAGAAAGGGATTAAAAACTGATAAGGAAAATTAAACAGGCAAAGATACAGAATTTTAATTTTTATTTTTATTTATTCCTGTTCCCACATTTTATTGTATTTCCCTGGCAGACGTCCCACACTCTGGTAAGTCTGGGGGAAAGGGAGGGGTTGGCAGAATAATGTTGCTTTGGGGATTCGAATCTTATTACTTGGTGCTGTTAGTGCTGGGCAGACATTTATAAAAATTGCATGCTGTAGTGGCAGGTCATTTGTTTAAAAATGAATCTTGAGCTTCAAATTTAGGGCAAATGTGCAGGGTTAAACGAAATAAAGAGAAATATTAATAGGATGAAGGCAAAGAGAAGGTGGGGTGACAGTGGGCAGTTGGCTTGGAGGGAACTAGAAAACCTGCCAGTGATCAAGAATGAGAGAAACCCAGCTGCCAGATCCCCTATGGACGAGAGACATTGACTTCCTGGAAGTTGTCTTTTTGGCTGCTTACTTCCCTAGGGATTTTCCTTTAAATTAATATTATTAGCTGTAAGCTTAGACAAAAATCACCGGAGTTGGGTTTGGAGGTTAGATACCATCATAATTAGTTCTGCTTTTCACATTTTAATTACCATTTTTCTCTCTTTCTTTTTTGGGCCTCATCTTCTGCTCGGGAAAATTGTATTCCCGAGCACATCATCTTATTCCCCCCATGTGCCTCCCCATTCTCTTCTGTCCTTTGCTCCTCTCCTTCTTTGTGAGAGGACAGGAGGCACATTAGGGCGACCCCTGTCTGAGGTCTGGGCTCTGACCTCCTGCATCCCTCCTACGTTGATTCTGTCTCCTGGAAGTGGTCTGAGGTCCCGCGGAGAACCTCACGGCTGGGACCACCACGGCCCTTGCAGCAGCTTCGCATCTTCTTGCTCCTCAGGAGGGTGGCGTCCTTCTTCTGAGCCAGGCACTGCAGGCTCCTTCTTTTTCCTTCTTGCTGCAGCTTTGCAGGGTCATTTTCTAAAACATTCACCGGAAGGGAGAAGGAAGAGTTATTGGTGCCTTTTTCCCCAGGTGACTTTTTGTTAAAAGGCTGCTTTGGAGAGTATTTACAATCCAAACAGTCCACAGAGATTGCCTCCCCATGTGATACCCTCTTTAGCTGAGTTCTCTGGGGTCCAGGTGGGGGAGACAGAGTCGCCCACACAGGGCTCCCTCCCAGCACTGTCTGGCCTGGCCCCTGTCTCTGCAGAGTGCTGAGGCTGCCTCTGAAAAGCAGATCCTGTAAAGTGATATTTTCCCCTTTTCTAATCTCAGAAAAGCTGTCAGACTGGTTCTGAGCCTCCCCTCTGTTACAAAATTTGATGTGTGGTGCTGGGTTTTATCAAGAAGCTAGTGTATCCAGGGCCATCGAAACAGATTTTCACAGGCAAATAACTGGGTTGGCCAAAAAGTTCATTTGGGTTTTTCCGTAAAATGTGAAAAAATCCGAATGAACTTTTTATCAAATCCATAGCTTTGAAATGATTCTTGGTTGCTCAGCATCTTGCTTCACTTCTGTTCTTCTTGTTAGCTTGTGTGCATTTTTGATATTTCTTCTATGTGGTACAGACCAAAGAAGCAGTTTCCTCATTAGCATCCTTATGTATATCTCTTTTAACTATGTTTTGGAAACTCAAGTGGCATTTTACTTCAAAATTCCCTCATACACATGGACTTGGAGAGATACAGACTAGACTCATATTTCCTGTATTAAAATACTTGCTCAAGAAACACTGTTCTTTCTGGTTTATCAAACAAGCAAGTGTGTCTCCAGAGAATTTTGAGTTCAGACATGAACAACTCCGTGAACCTTTCTGTGTGTGAATCACTTGAGCTTTGGAAGGGTTTCCTCATGGAATTTATGATTGCATAAAGTATCCTACTTCCACCTGAAATGTTTCATGAGATGATCTCTCAGCAAAGACTGTTAGTTTTATAATGGATAAGCGGCATTTGAGAAAATAAACTCTGCATGAACAAAAAGCTTTCAGCTTCTTGCATATATTCTGTCTTCTCAGAAAACCAAAGAGCTCTCATGAGCTAATGAAATTTGAACCTCAAAGATTCAACTAATTAATCTATTCCTGTTTCCATATTTTATTCCCAGTGGCCAGTTTCACACCCATTATATTTAGGAGAACTGGAAAACTTGGGAGATATTTTCGGCCTGGCTTTTTTTTCTTTAACTTTTAAAAAAGTGCTATTGACTCTCTCCCTCTTTTTTTTAAACTTTGCACCAGCCAGTCCAACTCTTCATCTTGTTGAATTGCCCCAGGAGACTTAAGCTCTGAAACCCAATTCCCTTCAAGCAAAGACATTTCATAGTCTTTTAGAAGTGAAAAGCACCCCAGTCTCACCCATTTCAACAGTTTCAACACAGGAAAGGACTCAGGAGAGGGAGAAGGAACTGTACAATATTGGGAAACTTTACACAGGAAGAAGAGATTGTTGGAACTTTCAGATTCCGTATGCTTTCCACCAGCGAGCCCTATAAAGTGGCCGACATCAACAGAGACAAGAAGAAGGTGTGAGTTAAAGATTTCACTTTTGTTTTGGGTTTAAAATGAAGCGACAGTGTTCCCTACAACGCATTTCTTTAGCTTTCAGACCGTCTAGAGTGTCTTGCCTTTGAGGCCACGACTGAGGTGAGCTTATCACAATTTCCACGGCCTGAAGCCTACAACCTCACCTCTGGCTCCTACCATTTGGCTCAAGTACAGCTTTTCTCCAGCTCCTACCCTCCTCCCCAGCCTCCTGGGAAGACTCTGTTGCCTGATCTTTATTGCTCTTTTCCCACACTCCATTATACAGTGTGATATCAGCCTCTGAATTTATTTATTAGGACTCAAGTCTACAATATACAACCCCCACTTTTCCTGTCTGACACGGCACCTTCGCAGCAGAGGGGGCGAGAGGCGCTGCTTGTCATAAACAGTGGTAGAAAGTCGGCACCCAGAGGGGAAGGGCCAGAGGCTTGCAAAAGAGCCAGCCCTCTGGAGGCCCCTCAGAGCCAAATTGGTTTTTCAAAGCTTTACACTCACAGTTCCACAGTCCAGACGGGCAGCCACAAACAGCTCCTTGTGGGGGAGTGCTTTTGCAGTTGGCAAACTTATATTCACATGTCTGGCCTTCACTTGGGACACTGGCTCCATTTTTTAAAAATTAGCTTTTTGTCTAATAAGCTTAATCTTTGTCATTGATGTTCCCATTCAATATGTCTAAACAATCTGCAAACCTAGATTGGGTATTTTAAAAAAAAAACAGGTAATACAAATACATTGTGTATAACTCAAAATGGTAGTAAAAATATATATTTGTTGAGAAGTCTCACTCCCACCCCTGCCTCCGTGGATTCATCCCCATCCCCACCCACTATGTGTAACCACTTGTATCAGTGTTTTTATATCCTTTCAGTGCTTCTTTTTCTACCTGTTTTAAAAATAAGCCTTTTATTTTAGAATAGCTTTAGATTTACAGAGGCATTGCAAAGATAATATAAAAAGCTTTTGTGTTCTCCTCATCCAATTTCTTCTACTGGTATTATCTTATACTACCATGTCTATTTGTCACAACCAAGAAGTGAGCATTGTATGTAAGTATGAACTAAATTTTACACTATTCATCGTTCATGAACGTCCTTTTTCTGGCCCAGTATCCCACTAGGATGCTACATTGGTCATCATGTCTTTTTTGGCTCCTCTTGGTTGTGATAGTTTTACAGATTTTTACTTTTTTTTAAGTTAAATTTTTTACTGGATAAAGTTGGTGGATAAAAATGAAAGAGGAGAGTGAAAAAGTTGGCTTAAAGCTCAACATTCAGAAAACGAAGATCACAGCATCTGGTCCCATCACTTCATGGCAAATAGATGGGGAAACAGTGGAAACAGTGGCTGACTTTATTTTTCTGGGATCCAAAATCACTGCAGATGGTGATTGCAGCCATGAAATTAAAAGACACTTACTCCTTGGAAGGAAAGATATGACCAACCTAGTCAGAATATTGAAAAGCAGAGACACTACTTTGTCAACAAAGGTCCATCTAGTCAAGGCTATGGTTTTTCCCGTGGTCATGTATGGATGTGAGAGTTGGACTATAAAGAAAGCTGAGCACCGAAGCATTGATGCTTTTGAACTGTGGTGTTGGAGAAGACTCTTGAGGGTCCCTTGGACTGCAAGGAGATCCAACCAGTCCATCCTAAAGGAGATCAGTCCTGGGTGTTCATTGGAAGGACTGATGTTGAAGCTGAAACTCCAATACTTTGGCCACCTGATGCGAAGAGCTGACTCATTTGAAAAGACCCTGATGCTGGGAAAGATTGAGGGCAGGAGGAGAAGGGGACAACAGAGAATGAGATGGTTGGATGGCATCACCAACACAATGGACATGGGTTTGGGTGAACTCTGGGAGTTGGTGATGGACAGGGATGCCTGGCGTGCTGCAGTTCATGGATTCGCAAAGAGTTGGACACAACTGAGCTACTGAACTGAACTGAACTGACATAGAACATTGTGTAAATTTAAGGTTATAGAGTGGTATTGCTTTGGTCTATTTATATATTGTAATATGATTTCCATTGTAATGATATTTATCACATTACATACTTACAGTACAATACTACTGTCTATATTCCATATACAGTCTATTAGATCTTTGTGGCTTATTTAGTACTCATTACAAGTTTGTACCATTAAATACCATCTGTCTTATCCCTCTGCCCCAACTCCCCTGGTAACCACCATTTTATATTGTTTGTTTGTTTACAGTTTGACTTTTTAGGTTCTACATAAAAGTGTTTCTGTCTGACTTATCTTTCTTGTCATAATGTGCTCAAAGTCCATCCATGTTATTGCAAATGGAAGGATTTCCTTCTTTCTCATGGCTGAATAATATTCCATTGTGTGTATATACTACATCTTTCTTATCCATCCATCCATTGATGGGCATTTGAGTTGGGTGCATATCTTGGCTATTGTGAATAATTGCTGCAATAAACATGGGAGTATATATATCTCTTGTTTTCATTTCCTTTGGGTATATAACTAGAGGTGGAATTAATTTGTTGAGAAACCTCCCTATTGCTTTCCACAGTGGTTTGGCTTAATTTCTATTCCCACCAACCATGTGTAAGGATTCCCTTTTCACCACAGCCTCACCAGCACCTATTGTGTCTTGTCTTCTGAATGACAGTGGTGAGGTAACATCTCATTGTGGTATTTAGTTGCATTTCCCTAGATTTTTCTTGTATTTAATGATGCTGACAGATTTGAGGAGTGCTGGGTTGGGTATTTTATAGAATATCACTTTGGGGGTTTGTTTGATGTTCTCTTCATAATTAGGCTGAGAGGAAGACCACAGATCTGTTGTGGTTGTTCAGTAGCTAAGTCGTGTCTGATGCCATGGACTGTAGCATGCCAGGCTCCCCTGTCCTCCTCTATCTCCCAGAGTTTGCTTAAATTCATGTCCATTGAGTTGGTGATGCTACCTAACCATCTCATCCTCTGCCATCCCTTTCTCCTTTTGCCTTCAATCTTTGCCAACACCAAGGCCTTGACCAGTGAGTCAACTCTGCACCAGGTGGCCAAAGTACTGGCCAAGAGCTTCAGCATCAGTTCTACCAATGAGTATTCAGAGTTGATTTCTTTAAGGATTAACTGGTTTGATCTCCTTGCAGTCCAAAGACCACAGAGCTGTACTGTTTTTCTCATCACATCATATTAGCAGGTACCTGCTGTCAACATGACTTATTGCTGTTGACATTGACCTTGATCACCTGGCTGGGGTGATGTTTACCAGGTTTCTCTGTTGAGAATTGACTTCCTTCCCTCTCCCCGCTTTGCATACTCAGCTCTTTAGAAGCAAGTCCCTAAGAGTGGCCCACAATGGGGGAGGGGTTTACATGTTCCTTAATCTGTATTTGGTAAATTGGCAGGGCCCTTTGGAGCACCAAACCTTATGCTAAGACTGTTCCTCTGAGTGGAGGCTCCAGCATCAGACTTTCTCAGCAGGATCTCACCTTCTGATACATTCACACATTCTCAGAGGCAACTCACACACTTGCCAGCTTGCTGAGCTTTCAGGCTATCATTTTAATCATGCTTTAACAGCGACCCTTCTACATAAAAATCCACTTTTACGAGGGTGAATACCACAGTGCTCTGGTGCTAGGAAAATGCTCTCTCCATTAAATTTCAGTGGATTTACACTGGATTTTGTTTTAATCTGAGTTCTGAAAAAGAATGTGTGGCTCACAGGACAGTCAGTGTTTGGGGGGTTGATGCATACAGACTGGTAATGGCATGTGTGCGTTGTAGTCCTAGCTCTGGAACTTCCTGTCGGGAAATAAAACTCTTTGAACTGATTTCTGTTTTACCACTCCCTCCCACACTGTGGGCTTGAGAAATTCATTCTCCTGGGACCTCAGAATTGCCACCTGCCAAGTGGAGAGGGTGGCATGAGGCCCCAGCAGAGCATCTTGCTAAACACTTCATAACCGGAATCAGACGGACTGAAGAGGGCAGCTGTTGATGTCTAGAAGTGATGCACTACAAAGACTCTGGGCACAGAACTCCTCCTCTGTCCCCGGGGAAGGGGTCATGGGGCAAAGAGCCTGGGTGCATGATAGCATTCATGAGCTCTCCGAGGTTCTGGGGGAGGTGGCTCTAGATGCCTCTGAGCAGATATTGTCTGTCCTGTTACTGCAGCATAACATGGAAACTCCTCTTTTCCGTCAGCTGATAAAAATAAGCAAGGCAAAACAACAATCTTTAGTGGACATTCATAGTCTTGAAAAATATAAATATAATCTCAGGAATGGGAGTGTTTTTTGTAAGTATGTACATATGTATCCGACTGCACCGGGTCATAGCTGCAGGACCAAGGATCTTCAATCTTCATTGCAGCATGTGGGATCTTTTAATTGTGGCATGCAGCGTCTATTTTTCTTTCTTTCTTTTTTTTTGGTTGTGGGATATGAACTCTTAGTTACAGCATGTGGGATCTACTTCCCTGACCAGGGATCAAACCCAGGCCTGCTGTATTGGGAATGCAGAGTCTTAGCCACAGGACTGCCAGGGAAGTCCCAGAATGGGAGTGTTTTTAATGAGAAGCAAATTACCTGTATCAACTGATGTGGCTTATAGAAGTGACTGACGAAAGGACAATCATTTATCAAATTCTGGAAGCCCCTTCAGTTCAGTTCAGTTCAGTTCAGTCGCTCAGTCGTGTCCGACTCTTTGCGACCTCACAGAATGCAGCACGCCAGGCCTCCCTGTTCATCACCAACTCCCGGAGTTTACTCAAACTCATGTCCATCAAGTCGGTGATGCCATCCAACCATCTCATCCTCTGTTGTCCCCTTCTCCTCCCACCTTCAATCTTTCCCAGCATCAGGGTCTTTTCAAATGAGTCCATTCTTTGCATTGGGTAGCCAAAGTATTGGAGTTTCAGCTTCAGCATCAGTCCTTCCAATGAATTTTCAGGACTGATTTCCTTTAGGATGGACTGGTTTGATCTCCTTGCAGTCCAAGTTACTCTCAAGAGTCTTCTCCAACACCACAGTTCAAAAGCATCAATTCTTCAGTGCTCAGCTTTCTTTATAGTCCAACTCTCATGTCCCTTCAAGACCCCACTAAAGGTTCACCTCTGTTTCAGCACAGTCTTAACTGTAGGTGAATTACATCATGTCAGGTTCTCAGTACTCACTTGCTCTTTCAACCAACAGGCATTTCTCTAAGCCAGGGACTGTGTTAGTAGTAGTAGTAGAGAAAGTCACTCAGTCATGTTTGACTCTTGTAACCTCATGGACTGTAGCCCGCCAGGTTCCTCTGTCCATGGGATTCTCCAGGCAACAATACTGGAGTGGGTTGCCCTTTCCTTCTCCAGGGGATCTTCCTGACCCAGGAATTACTGTATTAGTAATTCACCCTAAAAAGCATGAAAAATATTGTTCTAAATGTCAGCACAACCTTCGTTACTCATTAAAATCTTTCAAATACATTTGTCCAGACCAAAATATACATCTTCAAGCCAAAGATTATATTTTTTCTTGGCCACACCCTTCATCAAGTCATCTTTTCTCTTTCACAATCTGCTCTGGCCCCAGAGAGAGTCGGGAGAGGGAAGTATTTGCAGGATGTTGTGGGTCAATCAAATAGAAAGGATGTGACAACTTGTTGTGGGTTTGTGATGTTTCAATTGGGTTGTTCCCAGTTGGGGTGACAGATTTGTATGGGGCAATCCTGTCATACTCCTCTTGCTGTCCTTAATCACAAAAATGTGCTGGAAAACTGGATGTTGTGGAAAGATTGTGGAATTATGTGATTCCCACAGAGCATGGTGTTTGGCAGTGGTTGGCAGATGATGGTTGTCATTAAGTGCTTCTGAGTTCTCTGAAATACTTGCTTGTGAGACAAACAGCTGAGCTTTTGGTCATTCCTGATAGAGGCCTAAATATTACATCCAGGGCTTGTCTTGTTCTGTGTGCTGAGTGAGCCATTGACTGATAGAGAGAGGTCCCCCACTGAAGAATATTCTATCCCCATCTCCCCATCACCTCCTACTACCATCAACCCTTCCCACCAACATGTCTTTCTCAGATATCCTTGGATGTCACCACTAGTCTTTTAACTGTGAAAGTTCTAAAGAACTATGCGTTCACTGATACGGGTCACGCTTCAGTCCATCATTAGCCATTAGCAGACTAAACGTGTTTATTGGATTAATTCAGCCAACTCTGCCAGGCTCAGATAGATTAAGGGGAAAAATTATTTTTTTAATTGATGGAGAAAAAAAATCTAGAACAACAACAACAAATCTAGATTGATTAGCAGCATAGAACACTGGTTAATCCTGTGACTCTAAGAGTCAGACATCTGCCCTCATGATCTTCTAGTTTCATAACTTCTTTTCTTTTAATTATTTTTTATTGAAGGATAATTCCTTTACAGAATTTTGTTGTTTTCTGTCAAACCTTAACATGGATCAGCCATAAGTATACATATATCCCCTCCCTTTTGAAACTCCCTCCCATCTCCCTCCCCATCCCACTCCTCTAGGCTGATACAGAGCCCCTATTTGAGTTTGCTGAGCCATACAGCAAATTCCCTTTGGCTATCTATTTTACATATGGTAATATAAGTTTCCATGTTACTCTTTCCATACATCTCACCCTCTCCTCTCTCCCCATATCTATAAGTCTATTTTCTATGTCTGTTTCTCCACTGTTGCCCTGTAAATAAATTCTTCAGTACCATATTTCTAGATTCTGTACATATTCATTAGAATACAATATTTATCTTTATCTTTCTGACCTACTTCACTCTGCATAATAGTTTCTAGGTTTATCCACCTCATCAGAACTGACTCACATGTGTTCCTTTTTATGGCTGAGTAATATTCCATTGTGTATATATACCACAACTTCTTTATCCATTCATCTGTCGATGGACATCCAGGTTGCTTTCATGTTCTAGCTATTATAAATAATGCTGCAGTGAACAATCGGAGAAGGCAATGGCACCCCATTCCAGTACTCTTGCCTGGAAAATTCCATGGACAGAGGAGCCTGGTGGGTCTTAAGAGTCCACGGGGTCACTAAGAGTCGGACATGACTGAGCAACTTCACTTTCACTTTTCACTTTCATGCACTGGAGAAGGAAATGGCAACCCACTCCAGTGTTCTTGCCTGGAGAATCCCAGGGATGGGGGAGCCTGGTGGGCTGCCGTCTATGGGGTCACACAAAGTCGAACACGACTGAAGTGACTTAGCAGCAGCAGTGAACAATGGGATACATGTGTCTTTTTCAGTTCTGGTTTCCTCAGGGTATGTGCCTAGGAGTAGGATTGCTGGGTCATATGGTGGTTTTATTCCTAGTTCTTTAAGGAATCTCCATACCATCTTCCACAGTGGCTGCCAGAACCCCTGTGACCCAGGTAGTTTCATAACTTCTTACTGTGTCAGTTTCTCCATCTGTACAACAGGAATGATAATAACAAGAGTACCTACCTTGTAATATTGCAGTTGGGAGGATTAAAAGAGAACAGTTAGATGAGTGCTTAGAAATGCCTGGCATGCATCAAGTGCTTAATAAATATTACGTCTTGGAGAGAGACTTGAGGACCTAGCTGTTAGCATGAAGGCCCTGGGAATGTGGAGAGGAAAAAGAAATGTCCCAGAGTAAAACATAGTCCAAAAAAAGACCTACATTCATGTTGCTAGGAACTGGTTTCTATCCCCAAGCGTGGAACTCATAAGCTCTTCTTCTCAACCCTCCCTCCAGGACCTTCCAAGATTCCATCCACAATCAACAAAGGGATTATCTGCTCCAGTTTCTGCGGAGAGTATCATTTTACCCTTAAACCAGAAGGGGGACTCCCTGCATTTTCTGCCTCGGGGGTCAAGTGTCGTCAAGTTTTCCATTCATTTCATAGGGATCATGTCCCCACCCTGTCACTGCAGTAGCTTAGGTGACAAGTAATTCAGTAAATTGACTGTTGAAGAACTGCTTGAGTCCAGTACAGACACAAGGACAGAAACAAGGTCAAAAGTTGAAGCTTAGAAGACAGAGAGAAAAGCAATCTTTTCAAGTCTAGACAGCATATTAACAGAAGGGCTTAATGTGTTTCTCTGTTTATAGGAGCTTTTTGCTGACAGCAGTGAACCTGAGCCCTTTTTTCTCCCCATTCTGCAAGTTCCCTTCTGCTGTGTTGTTAGAGGTTGCCTCTGCCCGTGAGCCTGTGGAGGACTGGCGATTAGAAGCTGTGGCTGAGTCTGCAGGGCAGGGGGAAACAGGGAGGGAAAAAATAACTGGAGGGTTTATATTTTGGGGGCCGAAGGTGAATTAATCACATCAATCTAATGTGTGTGTCTCTGTGTGTGTTTGAGGTGTGCTTAGTCGCTGGGTCATGTCCAACTCTTTGCGACCCTATAGACTATAGCTCGCCAGGTTCTTCTGTCCATGGAATTTTCCAGAGTGGGTTGCCATTTCCTCCTCCAGGGAATCTTCTGGACCCAGGGATTGAACTCGTGTCTCCTATCTCTGCATTGGCAGGAGGGTTCTTTACCACTGACCCCCCTGGGAAGCCCTAGCAGTTCACAAATATACTTTAGTCCCCCAGTGATTTTTTTCTAGAAATGTTATAATTGTAAATGAGAGAATAGGCAGATTATCAAACATTTTTTGTATGTATTTTTGTTTTCCTAAGGAGAGCAGCTTGAGAACGATATTTTCTTTCATTTTTAATCATTTTTTTAAATTACAAAAATTTATATTTTTAAAAGCCTAACTCTAACTTTGGTTAGAGTATTGAGCAGTAGCTGATGGGAATATAAATTCATTTCCACTTTCTGGTAAGCATTTTGGCAGCATATAATAAAAAGTCATGAAAAAGGGCATATCCTTGGCCCAGAATTTTCATTGCTAGGATTTTGTACTATGGGAATAGTAGTATAAATATTTATATTAGAGAATGTTCCTCACAGAATTATTTAGAATGCCCCCCAAATGGAAATTTTCTAAACACTCTGAAAGAGGGAATGGTTTAGAGAGAATACAATGGGAATGCCAGACAGTCATTCAAAGCCTTCCTTAGGGCAGCATTTAACAGCAGTGAGACATAAGGTAGGGCTTCACATCACAGACTTCAGAGGCCTTAAATTTGAGCTGCTATATGCGGGTGGTGATAACTCACAGGGGCATTAGAAGGACAACAGAAATGAAGATAAAAAATGAGTTGATGATGATGTCATTGTTGGGTAAAACACAGAATGACCAGTATAGTCATAATATATCATTCATTTAAATATTATGTCTATGTGCACGACTTTAATATATGTACACCTTAATATATGTGTACATATATAGTACATTATATGTACATGTAGATATGTATGTATATGATATGCATAGAAGAAAGACTAGAAGGATATACACTAAATGTCAAAAGTAACTAACTCTGGGTAGTGGAATTACAGGTGTGTTTAATTTTCTTATTTTTCTGTATTTTTCAAATGGAAATTCTGAATATACACGGCTTTGATCATCAGCAAGTTTCATAACGTCAGGAGTAAAATCTAGCATTGATCCCTGAGATTACAATGCTTAATCTGTTCTCTATAAAGAACAAGAATTTGCAAGGGATGCAAAGTAACATGCTCTTTAACCTGGAGAGAGACTGCAGGAAGGACTGACCTCTTAGGAGGCGTCCAGCTGTAGGAACAAAGTTCCACCATAGTCAGAGCTCAGAGCTGCGGAATCCGCCTGCCATTGTTCACCTGAGGCACCTGAATGGCTCTGGTTACATAAACCACTAGCTGTTTGTATAAATGGCTATTTTACTCTGGTCTGAATTGGAAAGAGTCTGTTTGATAGAACAGCTTATATAACTGAAATCTGAGACTGAAGGAAGGATTTGGCTTGGACCGTTGATTGCATGGGAGGGTGGGTTGGAAAGGAAACTTCCAGAGTGAGAGGCTCTTATTTTGAGGCAGTGAATTAGAACAAATTGTTCCTCGCACTCCACCTAACCACATTAACACAGTGGGATCTAGCCCATCCATAGAAATGGGTTCTATTCCTTCTTCCAGGGAGGAAACAGGGCTGTTTTTCTCCAGGGATCAAACAAAGTTAAGACACTCATGCCCAGACGCTGGTGGGAATGCCACATTTCATAGTCATTCCATGGTCCACAGGCTGTGCCCCACTGACACGTCAACCCCTTCTGTTTTTAAAAGCTCAAAAACATTTTCATAAAGGTTTTCTTGGGGTGGGATTTTATTTTTGCAAGAGTGGGTGTGTTTGTTGTTTTCTTTTTCGTCTTTGAAAACGGTTTCAATTTTTTTCGTTTTTCCCTTCCTGAATTTTAATGGGTCTGAAAGTAGGAGTCTGCCAGAATTTGAACATTCAGAGAAAAAAACACTATAAGATCTTCTTTTCTCGAAAGCCAGCCTAGCGTGTATTTTTCAGGCCTTTCTCCCACACCCGCTCAGCCTAAACCATGAAGGCTGTTGGTGCTGGCCAAGGCCTCACGCTGTAAGTGCACTTGCTTCCTGTTTCATCTTTCACTTCATCTGGACCCTGGGGCAGACTCAATTCTCATCTCTGAGGCTCTGTTATTTCAGTCTTTGGTCTCAATGTCACTTAATCAGGAAAATGCTAATTCCTCAGCAGGGAGAGGAAAGTCATAACTCTCTTCTTAGCTTTATATTAAACCCCCTAGAATCCCCCGAACAAGTAGCCCGATGCTCTTACCTCTATTTTTCCATCTGTAAAGGGAAAAACCATGAAGTGTGTTTAGTCTTCATACACAGTAATCCATGAAAGCCATTCGGGAACAGTTTAGGTTGTGTCTCATTATCTCAAAAGGTGCAGAGAAAGTATCACATCATTCAAACTTCATTCATCTTAATCAATGCATATAAGTCAAGTGTGTCTTGGTCCATATTTAGAACAGAGGTGTGTACTCACAGATGCAGAGTAGGTATATGTAAACTCTGGCCACGCCCATATGCTCAGTGACTGTCAGTGGGATCCCCTTTCACCTCCTGGTCACTTCTCTGTCCCTACCCCCACCAAAAGGACCTCCTTTTAACTCAGAACCCCAACTCCATGAAGAACTTGTGCAGATTTCAAACCAGAGGGATGACAGTCTTTTAAAATAGTTTTTATGGTAGTGTGAATCACTAATATGACTAATCCTCCTGGGGGCAGTTGCTAATTTTTATTCTGGGATGTCTTCTTGTAAGATCCATAGCCAGTTTATTAATAACTTTAAGGGGGGAAGGAAAAACTACTACATAAATCGTGTATAGAAACAGGGAGATAACATCTCAGGTTCAGGGAGGGAAATGCACGAAACATTGGAAGATCTGTGAAGAAGGCATTCTTCGCTGTGGTCTAAAAAGAGCATAGATGCTAGGGACTTGCCTGGATAGGATCCCTGCACCGTGGTTGGCTGTGTGACCTGGGCAAGTGACAGCCTCTCTGTGTCTCAGTTTCTTTGATCATAAAATGGGGATAATAGTGCTAGTGGCTCAGAGTTATTGCCAGGATTAAAGGATTTAATACATGTTAAGTGCTTAGAATCAGACTTGGTAACCAGTCAACAAACACTAGCATAATTGTGAATCCAGATGAAATTTTATTTTTCTTGTTCCAAATAAATCTAATGAAATATAGAGAACTTCTCCCCAGGAAAAAATACAGACAAAGATAAAAATCTGTACAGACACAGAAAATTTATACACAAGCTCAGGGGTTTCCAAGGCCCTGTGAGTGTGTTAGTCGCTCAGTCGTGTCCGACTCTTTGCGAGTCTATGGACTGTAGCCCGTCAGGTTCCACTGTCCATGGAATTCTCCAGGCGAGCGTACTGGAGTGGGTTGCCGTGCTCTTCTCCAGGGGATCTTCCCAACTCAGGGGTTGAACCCAGGTCTCTTGCACTTCGGGCAGATTCTTTACCATTTGAGCTACCCAGGAAGCCCTAAGTCCTTGTGAAGTCCACTCATATTCCTGATCCACTTGGTGATCTAGAGGGATCTGCTTTGGGCAGCGTGGTGTGGTGGCTCAGACCCTGGGCTCTGGAGTCAGGCCAACTTGGGTTTTAAGCCTGACACAGCCGTTTATTAGTTGTGTGGCTGTGGGCAAGTTCTGTGACCTCTTTATGCCACATCTCCTCACGTATAATATGGACAACAGTTCCTGCTCTGTGAATTCAGCCCTGTTGATAGAAATGGATTCTATGCAGTAAACTGTGGTAGCATCTGGGGTAAAGAAATCATGCAGTTATCTGGGAATGGAGATTATTGCCATTGCTCCCAGTCTGTTTCCAGACATGTCTCCCTTTGCAGAAGAGCTGGGAATTGGCAATCTGGAACCACAGTTCTGAAAATGTCCCTCACAAATGAATTAGGGGAAGAGTAGCAACAATAGCAACACAATTTAAACTGTGAGGTGATGTATTTCTAAATATTTAAGAAATCGATACTGTACTAAAAGTTTAAATAAACATTCTTAAAATGATGGTGGAGTCGGATAGGAAGGTGCCAGAACTTGCTCCTAAGAGCTGACTTATAATCCCTCCCCAGCCTTGGAGGGGCTTCCTAGGTGGCCCTAATGTTAAAGAACCCACCTGCCAATGCAGGATACGTAAGAGACCTGGGTTCAGTCCTGGGTTGGGAAGATCCCCTGGGGGAGGACATGGCAACCCACTCCAGTATTCTTGCTGGGAGAATCCCATGGACAGAGGAGCATGGCAGGCTGCAGTCTGTGGTCGCAGACAGTTGGACACAATTGAAGTGACTTAGCATGCACATGGCAATGGCACCCCACTCCAGTACTCTTGCCTGGAAAATCCCATGGATGGAGGAGCCTGGTAGGCTGCAGTCCATGGGGTCACAAAGAGTCAGACATGACTGAGCGACTTCACTTTGACTTTTCACTTTCATGCATTGGAGGAGGAAATGGCAACCCACTCCAGTATTCTTGCTGGGAGAATCCCATGGACAGAGGAGCATGGCAGGCTGCAGTCTGTGGTCACAGAGAGTTGGACACAATTGAAGCGACTTAGCGTGCACATAGCGTGCATGGAGACTATGAATGGCGATCTCCCTACTCAGACTCTCCCCCACTAACATCAGTTTTGAATACCAGGAGCCTGGTGCATTTTAAGATTTTTCTAAATGTCCAAAGGATCCAGCTTTCAGCAGGTAATATTTATCCACACACCACATATGTTTGTTTGTTTTTTAAGGACCTAAGGAAAATATACTGAAATGTTAAAGTTGTTCTGCCTGGGATGTAGAGATATAGATTATTTTAATTTTCTTATTTACTTTTTTCTTTACTTTGGTCATCTGCTTTGTAATAAGTATGCATTATTTGAATAATTAATTCAACAATTAGACATCTGTCTATACGAACAGTACTCTGCTAAGCATTGAGAATACAGCATCCATTATCTCCTCATGTCTATGATCTAGATGGGAATAAGACATTGAATAAGTATTTGCACTAATAATTTATGCTTCCAATGACAATAACGCCTGATAGAGAAGTCTAGGTAACTATTAAATCAAGAGGGATTGACCTAAGCTAGAGTCTGGGAAAGCTTCTCTGAAGAAATAGTATTAAAACTGAAATCTGAAGGGGAAGAGGAAGAGGAAGAAGAAAGAAAGAGAAAAATATTCCAGATGTGGAGATTAGCATGTACAAAGACCCTGAGGCATGGTGAGTTTAAGAAGTTAAAAGGAGGCCAGAGTGCTTACTGCCTGGGGAAAGGAGGAAATTCACATAAGAGCAAGATGGCCTCAGAGATCCTGTTAATGGTCTTTGCATTTGATTTTAAGAGGAATAGAGAGCCAGGGTTTTAAGCAGGATAGTAACATATAGCTATTTCCATTTTGGATTTTTTTTAAGAAAAAGAAAAACAAAAATGTATTTCAAATCATTTGTTATTTATAGTTTAGATGTTCTTGAATTTAGAGTTTTTAAAAACCAATTCAGTAGACTCACCCTATATATTGAGTTGGCCAAGAAGTTCAATAGAGTTTTCTGTAACATCTTAAAAAACCAAACAAACTTTTTGGCCAACTCAACATAAAAATATTGAGTAAAAGTGTTTTTATAATAGGTGGTTATTCTTTTTCTTTTTTAAAAAAATATTTATTTAGGCTGCACCAGCTCTTCATTGCAACATAAGGGATCTTTGTTTTTTAGTTGTGGCACGTGAACTCTTAGTTGGAGCATGTGGGATCTAGCTCCTTGACCAGGAATTGAACCTGGGCCCTCTGCATTGGGAACTCAGTCTTCGCCACTGAACCACCAGGGAAGCCCATAGGTAGTGTTCTTGGAACATCAGCTTCCTTTACCCAGGGAACCTGGGACAGTGACAGGAGCTTAGCCCTGCAGCCTGGGTCCTCTCTCAGTCCAAGGCCATGGGACATGCCAATGTGACCAGAGCAGGTGGTGGAAGCCAGGCTGCAAGGATCCTTCCTCTCACCACCCCAGGGAGTTGAGGTAGGAGGCAGCCAGTGAGCATTATGTCAGGAAACATGCCCTAGAAATGCAAAATGATCCAACTCCCAGACTGGCTGTGGTCAGAACACAGCTGGACAAACTACAGTGCCTAGAAGCTGACAAGTTGTGAGGGTGTTTTTCTGCCCAGGAGTGCAGGGCTGGGTCTCTGTCATGTCAGTTAACTACAACTGGAGCTCAGGGGATATATCAGGTACCTCCATAAATGTACATCCTGATATGCTGTCTTAGTGATGCAAACACACCAACATAGAGCCTACATTTGTTGTGAAGCTTTTGAGTTTATTGAAAACAACTTCTTAAACCACCACGCTCTATCATCTCATGAAATCACTGTCTTAGAAGTAATCAGTCACTTGGCCACTGAATAACAGAAGAGACATTTCCAGCAAATGCTCCTCTCCAGCGTTCCTAAGTCAACAGGGTGTGTCCTGGTGTCTGGGTTGTTAGAACGGCAAGAGGAGCTGCCAAAACCCACCCTCTCCTGGAGGAACTCAAAGCTTTAGTGGGCTCTGGAGCCACGGTAACAGGCATCTGGTAGTCAACTTTTCCTGTAATAAGAAGGTATTAAATATTCACATCAGGAATTGGGACTTTTGTCGGCCCTGAACTGGTCTTCCAACCTGTTACCTATTATGCCTCACACTTTATATACCCCCGAATACAACAAGAAGAAACTTGTGAGTGTTCTATAAAACCTGCCACTGACATCAGGGTGGGTCTTTGAGGCTTATGGTTATCCTAATAAAAGCAAGGAATGTGTAACAGGCTGTAGCCAGCAGACCACCAGCCACTTTATTGTAGAAGCACAAAAGAAAACCTCTGGTAAACCTACCATACCTGCTGCACAGCATGTGGCTGTTTCTTAACCCTTGAAGACTCTGTTATATGCACAACTTAAGACGACATTTGTATGTTTCTGGTTTCCCTTCCTCTGATGTCTACTAAGTTACACACTTAGACAAGAAATACCTATTGATGGAGTGCTTATGAATTACAGATTGGAGGTTACAAATCAATTCAGGATTTTTCTAATATAAATTCAAACCAGATCTGTGAAGCCAGCTTTTCACAGGACATACAGGCAGATGGGCAGCCAGGCACCCATGCAATAGGTGTGAAGGAGGTCTTCTATGACCCCAGAGTCCTCTTTCTGATGTCTTCCTTTCTCCATGGCTACCCTCATGCTCAGGAGCTCAGTGTCCTACTCCTGCCCAAGTGCAAATGCAGGAAAGAACCTATATCATTGGAAGGATGTCAGGAAACTCTCGAAAGAGTTATTCACACTGCAAAGAATAAAATGAAGTTGCTATTTAGCAAAGCGTAGGCTGGTAAACATTGGAAAAGACCCTGATGCTGGGAAAGATTGAAGGCAGGAGGAGAAGGGAGCGACAGAGGATAAGATGGTTGGATGGCATCACTGACTCAATGGATATGAGTTTGAGCAAACTCCAGGAGATAATGGACAGGGAAACCTGGTGTGCTGCAATCCATGGGGTCGCAAAGAGTCGGACACGATTTAGCGACTGAATAACAATAAGGCTGGTAAAGAGAATTGGTGAGAGGCTAGAGGAGCACTCAGGGACTGTAACCATAGGGGGCTACTCCCACCCCGACATCAAGGGGCTAGACGTGGTGGAACCCTTATGAGAATCCAGCAGGAGCTTCAGCAAGAGAATCTGATGGTGCTGCCTACAGCAGCCAATGTTCTGGGGCACAGAGTGGCCACGGAAGAGCAGAGAATCTATCTGGAGGGGCAAAAGCAAACAACCAGCACAGGATCAGATGTCAGATTAGGCAATCTATTACTTCCCTCAGATTCTTTAGCATCCCAAGCCTAATAAGCATGAAAGAAAAGTTAGAGGTTGTGTAGGCATCTTATTTTTAATCCTTGTCCTAAATGGTTTTCCAGCATCAAAGAACAGGTATGGCAGGGAGAAAGAGGGAGCTGTCTCTGTTTTGAAACCCAGTAGCTGGTGGCCTCTGATCTTGGGATGCTTAGGGATGAGGGAGAGCTTTCAGAGGAGACCAGGTATACAGGGGCACATGAAGTCTTCACCCTCCCAAAGTGCTCTCATCCACTGGACAAGTATGGAATGCACTGCAGCATATCTGTATCTGAAAGAATTCTCTTATTCAGCTTATTTAGGAGTCATGAAGCCACGCCCCTCACCTCAATCCTGCATTTTGACCAAGCCTTGCCAGTAACTTTCCTGCTTCTGGTCATGCTCCCTCCAAGCCACAGTCCTCCGCATAATCATCAGAATATCCCATCCTAAAAAATCCCCACTTAAAATTCTGCCGTGACTCCCCATTGCCTACAGCATAGACCACCAACCCCCCAGTGTACTCCCAGGCACTTCTTCAGCCTTATCCCTTTTAAGTCTCCTCCTTGTCCTTCAGATACCTACCATATCAGTACTTTTGCTCATGTCATCTGAGATGCCTGAGGTCCTTTCCTGGGTCTTCTGCCCGCCCCCGCCCCCACCCTCTACCTCCTGACACTTACTGGTTGTTTTGAGGTGTGTCAGGAGTAAGACCTCCAGGCTGGGATTCAGAGATGCTGACCCCCCTCCTATACAGCACCCCCACATCACACTGAAATGTCCCATCTCTTTATGGGAGCATCAGAAGGCCGCGGACGATGCCCTGTGTATGAACACATCCTCTTAATGCAGCACCAAGCAAGAATTACTGTTAGAAACTGATGAACTAAACCAAATGACAACTTGCCAGGAAGTGTTTCCCAAAACCAGGTTCCCTGGGAGTTAGACATTTCTTTAAGCCCTGTAGAAACACAACAGTATAGATATTTAGTTAATGTTTCTAGTTCTCTGTATATATTCTGTGTACACCTTAGCTGCTTAAGTATTAATGTAAATGAAAAATCAAACACCTATAAAGGATGTTTTTGTGGAATAACTATAAAAATAAACCATAGGACATCTGATTTAGGGAGGCTTTAAAATACCCTCTAGTGGAAGACGTAAAGTGACGTTGTTCAGTTCCGTTCAGTTCAGTCACTCAGTCGTGTCCGACTCTTTGTGACCCCATGAATCGCAATCGCAGCACTGCAGGCCTCCCTGTCCATCACCATCTCCCAGAGTTCACTCAGACTCACGTCTATCGAGTCCGTGATGGCATCCAGCCATCTCATCCTCTGTTGTCCCCTTCTCCTCCTGCCCCCAATCCCTCCCAGCATCAGAGTCTTTTCCAATGAGTCAACTCTTCGCATGAGGTGGCCAAAGTATTGGAGTTTCAGCTTTAGCATCATTCCTTCCAAAGAAATCCCAGGACTGATCGCCTTTAGGATGGACTGGTTGGATCTCCTTGCAGTCCAAGGGACCCTCAAGAGTCTTCTCCAACACCACAGTTCAAAAGCATCAATTCTTCAGCGCTCAGCCTTCTTCACAGTCCAACTCTCACATCCATACATGACCACAGGAAAAACCATAGCCTTGATTAGATGGACCTTACCTGAAGATAATAGTAGGGATCCTTTGGAATTACCAGCCTTGATAGGCTGACCTCTTTGTCCCTATGGCTCTTAAAGTTTCTGTAATTCTAAAATGGCTTTAAAACAAACTACTTCAACTGCTTAGTGGAGACATAATCACTTAGTGTCTATTGTTTCACAATCGTGCAGCTGTAGGATTACTTCGTATAGTTTGGGATTTGTTCCTAAGACATGGAAGCATTAAATGAAGTGGGTCGGACATACCTCACTTCTCACAAGCTCTGGCAACATTATTTATCCTTTAAAATTGATATCCTGTAGGTGTCTCTTTCTTCCTGATATTCTCTAGTGCTCCTGGAATAGTGGGCTGGGCCACCTCGAGACAGCAGCTTCATTCATTTTACCGGAGATCACCCACTGGAGTTATTGGAAAATGTCCATTTTTACATTCAGCATGTTATCTCAACCATCAAAATAATCTGGAGTTGGTTTATTTTTTAGAAAACTATTTGCTGCAGAGCAAAAGTTGTCAGTCATAAAAAGGATGTTAATAACAGAGAGACATCAGCAGTATAAACAAAGCAGATACTGGCTGGTGTTACAGAACCTGCAGAAGGCACAGTGGAGGCTGGTGCTTGGTGGCTAACAGCTCTCAATCTATAGAGCAGCTCATCGATTCCACTGGCACAGTCTGGGGGTCTAAACAAGAAAACTCCATGGAGTCAAAAAGAGCAAGGGCATAGTTCAGAAACTCCAAATCCTCTTGACAAGCTTCCAGTGCTGGGACACAAATTCGACACCAAATTGTTCATTAAAGCCTCCCTCCCTACACACCCCCTACCACCACCATTGCTGCACAGTATTTTCCTCCATGTCCTCTCCCCACTCCCCAAATATGAAGTTGAACGAATTGAATTCAGTGGCAATTGGAAACCCCAGTATTATGAAGAGTGTATTTCACTGGATATGGTTTGGTCTAATTCTGGATAAACCACTCATAAAACCACACCTCCTCACTTTTGTCTCCATCTGAAGAGGCATCTGTGGTGATTGCAGCCTCCTCAGCATAGCTGCTGCTCCTCTGACAAGGGTGCTTTTCTGGGAGTTGATGGTAGAATTGGGGAGCAAAGGGAGTAGTCATCCACCCGAATGCAAACTGCAGAAAGCACCTGTTATGTCATTTTGAAGGTAGGATGTTGACACAACAATTGTGAAGACCATGAAGAAAAGGTATTGAGGTTATCATTTCATCCAGGAATTGCTATACTTAGTATTTACCCAAAAGAGTTGAAAACTTGTGTCCACACAAACTCCCCATACATGGAAGTTTATAGCAGGTTTATTTCATCCTTGCCAGAACTTGGAAGCAATCAAGATATCCTTCAATAAGTGAATGGATAAGTAAGTAACTGTATTTCATCCAGACAATGGAGTATTATTGAATGCTAAAAAGAAATGAGCTCTCAGCCTTGAAAAGAAGGAAATTCAAATGCATACTACTAAGTGAAAGAAGTCAGTCCGAAAAGATTACATATTATAGGATTCCAACTATATGACATTCTGGAAAAGGCGAAACTATGGAGACAGTAAAAAGATCAGTGGTTGTCAGGGCAGGATGGATGAATAGGTGGAGCACAGAGGATTTTTAGGACAACGAAACTATTCTGTATGATACTACGATGTTGGATACAGAACCTTATACATTTGTCAAAACGTGTAGAACATACAACACAAGCAGTGAGCCCTGTGTGAACTATGGACTCTGTGCTGATGATGTATCAGTGTAGGTTCATCAGTTGTAACAAATGTACCCTCTCCCGTGGGATGCTGATAGTGGGGAAGGGCATGCAAGTCTGGACAGGGAGTGTCTGGAAATTGTGCTTTCCACTCAATTTTACTATGATCCTGGCACTGTTCTAAAAATTAAGGTGTATTTGTTTTTAAGTCTAGAGCTTCCCTCATAGCTCAGTTGGTAAAGAATCTGCCTGCGATGCAGGAGACCCTGGTTTGATTCCTGGGCCAGGAAGATCTGCTGGAGAAGGGATAGGTTACCCACTCCAGTATTCTTGGGCTTCCCTTGTGGCTCAGCTGGTAAAGAATCCACTCGCAATGCAGGAGACCTGGGTTTGATCCCTGGGTCGGGAAGATCCCCTGCAGAAGGGAAAGGCTACCCACTGCAGCATTCTGGCCTGGAGAATTCCATGGACTATGCAGTCCATGGGGTCGCAAAGAGTTGGACATGACTTTCACTTCACTAGAGCACTGAGAAAAAAAGATGCAGAGGAAGCAGAGTAAAAGGGAGTCTTTTAAATATCTGATTTAAATGTCAGTGTTCGATCACCCAAAGGTATATAGAGGTGTAGAGTAATCAAAAGTGGTGCTTTATGTTTCATGTGTCTTTATTGATGCAGCCCCATCCTCAAGCAACCACTTTGTTCAGTGTTAGAACCCCACTCCTGCATTCCTCAGTGTCAAAACCTGGCCACGCATCAAGCTGTTTCCTGCTTGGACTGCCTGTGGGGCCTCAGGAGAAGTTCCTGAAGTGGGGATGTAGGAAGACCATGCCTTCCCTAGCACCCCTTTCACATGTACCCTGAGACTCAGGATCCGATCTGAGTGGCCTGTGTGAGCCTGCCCTGAGTTCCTGCAGGAAGAAGTTGCTACAGTTAAAGACTAACTTCCACCCAAGGCTGAACAATCACTGCGTTTTAGACAGTCATTGCTCTGCAAGGTATGAGTGATTACCAAGGCCAGGCTGAACCCCGAGGAAGGGTCTGGCTGACAATGGCCTAGATGAACAGAAGTACACGCAGCTCCATTCCCCATTCCCTACTTAGAAGCCAGATAATAATACACAGAAAAGAGACACAGCATAAATTCAGGTTTGGCTTCCCTTGTGGCTCAGCAGGTAAAAAATCCGCCTGCAATGCAGGAGACCTGGGTTCGATCCCTGGGTTGGGAAGATCTCCTGCAAAAGAGAAACGCTACCCACTCCGGTATTCTGGCCTGGAGAATCCCATGACTGTATAGTCCATGGGGTCGCAGAGTTGGACACAACTGAGCAACTTTCACTCACTTATAAACTCAGAGTCAGAGTGAGTTAAGGCTAATCGTTTTGTGACAAGGACTGATTAATTTATTTGAGAAATTTGAAGTACTGACTTGAAGCCTACTTGTTCAAACAGAGCCATTATCAAAGCATCCATTTCCCCAACATTGCAATCCCACCTCCAAAACCACAGATTTGTTTCTCTTCAATCTCTCAAGCCTGACATCTTTGTCCATATTTCTTCATTCTGCTGCCTGAAATAAAGGTCGATCATGACTGAGCACATCCGAACACACACCAGTGCGCGCGCGCGCGCGCACACACACGCAGGCAAGCCCCTGAAAATAGTGCGGAGAAGCAAGGATTCCTTTAAAAAGTACAGTGGGCAAGAGCGACCCCTGCTGGATAAATGAGGACAAACTAGGATAGCCAGGGACTAACAGGAAAAAAGAAAATGTTTTAAAGTTGTGCTTTTGAAGGAGAAGAAAAATTGTTTCGTTTAATCATCTTTTAAAAATTTATTGGATTAAAGGACAAACCTGAAAGTCTTATTCCTTTTAAGTTTCTAGAAACAAACTCGGTTGAGTGTTTGGCACTTCTGCAGCACCTTGATACTTACGTTAAGTGATTTTTTAAGAGCTCGTCTATTCTGTGCAGGGCATCTAAAAGCAGCTTAATAGCTGAACTGTTTCTTTTCTATCTAATTGCCTGCCAGGGCTCTGAGTTCTTTGTGCACAGGCAGAAGTGTATCTGCTTCAGGATCAGGAGTAATTCTGATAAATCTGAAAGCATATGGTGAACTTCAAGACTGAGTTTTCAGAACTGCCTGGGGAAAGGGATGTGTTTGAGATAGGTCAACAGGGTTGGAAACATTCGAAGAAAACTTGACACATTTTACCAAACTTTTTCCTTTGGTCACTGTGTAATTTGGATATTTTCAGAATCCTTAGGTCCTTAATTTGGAGGATGAATGCAATTTTTTTTTTAAAAGAGAATGTTTCCTTATGCATAGTATATATCCTGATGCACTAAAATGTGCTGCGCTTTGCAATATCTTCTTTAAACACTCTGTTGTAGGGGCGTGGAGGAAACAGTTCAGTGTTTCAGTTCACTGCCTCTTGTGTCGCAATGCCGAATCGTACCTGTTTCTGATTCTGCCACTCCCTAGTTAGGCAACTTGGGGCAAGTTTCCTGAACTTCCGGTCTCAGTTTC
The DNA here is from genome assembly GCF_029378745.1 of Bos indicus. Taxonomy (NCBI): domain Eukaryota; kingdom Metazoa; phylum Chordata; class Mammalia; order Artiodactyla; family Bovidae; genus Bos; species Bos indicus. The sequence goes on from NC_091769.1 coordinate 73,162,618, forward strand.
CTTCTTTGTAAAAGGGGGTTGCTTTATAGTGTCCACTTCAGCAGGTAATTGGGAGGGTTCAGTGACTGATGCTGAAACCTGTCTCCTATCACCCTGGGATAATCCCAATTAGCTTTAGATGAAAGTGTTGAATCTTAGAGATGAAGATATAGATAATCATGATTTAAAAAAAAAAAACATACAGAAAGACTGGCACTTGTATATGTCAGTTGTTGAGAGGGAAGTCATTGATGGTAGGCAAGCCTTTAATTTGGGGCAAGAATAAAAACGAGTCAATTTTAAAGTTTCTCTGCCTATATGAACACCTCCGTGGAAGCACAGAGTTAGAAGCCTCCAAGAAATTTCAAACCACTTTTCAGGAAGGAATCTGGTTTTCTGGGTGTAGACGGGTTCCCCCAATATATTGCCAGTATGCCATCTGTTCCTCCTTCACCAGTCTGTACCTACCGGGGTGTTGGAAGAGATACTGATAACAAAGATCCATTCTCTGCCCATGAAAAGGACGCACTCTGTAGGGGGAGGAGCAAACAGCTTCTGAGTCCTTCAGGATCCTGAGATTTGCTCTGTCCTTCTTCACTGCAGTCCGACACACTCTCAGAGGGACCCGTCGAAATCTTTGGCAATCATTCTCCTCCACTGACCAGGGTTAGACTTAGAGTTGAAGACACAGAACAGAGCAAAATCAATTCCTTTCAAGGCAATTAGCCAACTGGTTTAGCCAAACCAATTTCTCAACATTGTCCTTTAACTTCTTGGTAGGATTAAGGGTGGAGAAGGAAATGGCAATCCACTCCAGTATTCTTTCCTAGAGAATCCCATGGGCAAAGGAGCCTGGTGGGCTGCTCTCTATGGGGTCCCACAGAGTCAGACACAACTGAAGCGACTTAGAAGCAGCAGCAGCAGGATTAAGAGAGTATCTTTCTTTTCAGTAATTGGATTGTGGACCTCACAAACATCTAGCAGGAAAGAGGTTAATTGAAAGGGTTTGGGTTGTTATTTACATGCCATGTAAATACCTAACTGGTCCTGGCCTTTGCATTTGGCCATATCTCAACAGGGATTATAGGATGAACCTGGCACTTGTGGGACTCCCAGGAGAAGTCTTGGGATTTGGGAATATATGCTTTTGAAGTTTGCCATCCACTTCAATCTGTTCTTTAGGCCAAATCCTCATAATCACACCTGCCCTCCTTATGAGGGTTTGATTGTGGATGAGGCCATTTTTGCCTTTTCTCCCCGAAGGAGAGATCATTATCTTAAATAAGGATTGTCTTATAAGAGGCAAGTTCAAATACAGATGAAAATAATAATACTACTTAGCATTTCCACTTCACCTTTCATCTACAGAGCTCAAAGTACTTGGCAAACATTAATTAATTCTCAGAACACCCTTGTGAGGTAAAGTAAGGGTATTATCTTTATAATAATATATAAATACTGGCTGCTTCATGAAAGCAGCCACTTTAAAGGGACAATTCTGCAGGATCAATTTCAAAAACCACCTTCTCACCTGGTGTAGACTTAATACTTTGGGGTAACACATTTGGAAGCGCCAAATACGACATTCTAGAGGAGGTGTATGTACCCTTTCAAAATGATTTCTTTAGTGATTTTCAACAGCCTTACCTATTTTGAGAAACTTATTCGCATTAAAAAAACACTCATTGTACCTTATTCAATCTAAATGATATCAATCTCTACACATGAAAGAATTCAAAACCGTCCTTATATAAAATTTAATGCTGAGAATTTGGGATCCTATTTCAAATGCATGTGGATTTGAAGGGGTGTAATAACTTCAGGATTTTGTAATGTTTTCTATCCTTGTATTAAATTCTGAACACATTGCAAACCGTAGTTTCAAGATTCAACAAAATGGGTACCAGTCAGAAGAAGAGACTCTGACAGCTGGCAAAAGCTGACCAAGAATGGATTGGTCATCTTGCCCCCACTTTCTTCTCTTCATGTGGGTTACAATGAATGCTTCACGCCAAAAGGCCGTCTATTTTTCTCTTGTATCCCTTCCATCTTCTGTCTCCTTTAGCAAATAGCATAGTATTCCCTTTCTCAGTTGCTAACCTGGGTCCTAGCAATTGTTCATCAGAACTGATTTCAGAGTGTTATCACCTCAATGAAACTCACCATACATCACTAGGTTCCATCATATGTAACTTCATTTCTTGTTTTCCCCACAACTGTATATTTCATAACTTCATTTCCATTTACACTTGCTCTTCCTGGTGACAATGCTCATCTCTGTGAAGTTTGATGGGCTTTTTGATCCTGGAAAGTCAATTTTTTAGGCTAATAGAAATTATCCTTAAATTAAAAGACACTTGCTCCTTGAAAGGAAAGCTATGACAAACCTATACAGTGTTTTAAAAAGCAGGGACATCACTTTGCTGACAAAAGTCTGTTTAGACGAAGCTGTGGTTTTTCCAGTAGTCATGTACAGATGTGAGAGTTGGACTATAAAGAAGGCTGAGCGCCGAAGAATCAATGCTTTCAAATTGTGGTGCTGGAGAAGATTCTTGAGAGTCCCTTGGACTGCAAGGGGATCAAACCAGTCAATTCTTAAAGGAAATAAAACCTAAATATTCACTGGAAGGAATGATGCTGAAGCTGAAGTTCCAATACTTTGGCCACCTGATGAGCCAACTCACTGGAAAAGACCCTGATTCTGGGAGAGATTGCAGGCAGGAGGAGAAGGGGGTGACAGGGGATGGGACAGTTAGGTGGCATCATTGACACAATGGACATGAGTTTGAGCAAGCTCCAGGAGATGGTGAAGGATAGAGAAGCCTGGTGTGTTATAGTCCATGGGGTTGCAAAGAGTCGTACACAGCTTAGTGATTGAACAACAACATGTCTTTAAACCCATTTCCCATCAAGAACTATATGGCATCCAGGCAATCCAGGCACTCAGTAAACATTGTCAGGATTTACTTTGTTCTGTGGAAATGGAAAAACATCCCCGGACTCTGAAACCGTTGTTTATAGTCTTGGTTGGGTAAATCCCCCACATGAAAATTTTATATATGTATCTCTGAATTTTCTGCTTGTTGAGCCTCGTAAGTGAATTATTCTGCTCAGCCCTGTAAGAAATGGTACCAGTGTGTACCACTTAACTGTGCACTATGGATCCACTAAGTCTATCCACTTGCCTCTGTCGATGGCTTTACTTAGCAGCCTCAAGAGAGAAAACCTGGTTTTGGTCTCATAACATTGGTTGAGCTGATGGTCTCCAATCTCCAAAGTGGGATAAACCAGATTCCTTCACTATGTTTATTTTGGCCCGCCATGTCTCTTTATGGAGAAAATGGTCTAAATAAAGTGCTTCCTCTGTGAATTTTGACAGGAAACACTACTAATATGCTTTCCTTTTGTTGTGTGCCTTGCTCTTTTCTCCCAGTGTTGTTTAAATATTTTCAGGACAATGACATATTTATTAATCCACTCCTCTCTGCATGGGTCATGAAATGATTGGTTCCTCTGTAAAACCCTCTTAGAAAAGCTGGTTTCTCCAGTGAGAGTTAATAATATTACCACTATTCATGTAAAAAAAAACGCTGAGACAATCTCTTAAAAATGGAACACATTTATCTAAAACAGCTGGTAAAGAAAGCACGCAGGCCCAGCCAGAGGCAGCGAGGCCAGAGGTCAGGGTTAACACCCATTTCGGTGGAACTTTGAAGCTGACATTTTACAGATTATATGTGTCTCGGTGCACAGTGGGCATGGCATATAAATTGGACTTAGAGGCCCCTATTTGTTCTCTGCATTTTTATGAGCCCACAGAGCTCTTCTTTGAAGCGGCATACATCGAAAATAAAAATTCATTTTAATGTTGTGGAACTATTTACAATAAATCACATTTACATCCTGGCTTTTCTTTTTTTTTTTTTTTTTCTGGCTTTTCTTAAGTATAAGATCTCTCTTTCTTCACACACACACACACACACACTCATGGGTAGCTTGTTTTTTATATTTACAGTATGGTAAGCCCAGCTTCCCTCATCTCCTTGCTTTGACTTAGGAATCTGATCAGAGATGCAACTGTATTTGGTACCACAGGGACTCCTATTGTAAGTCACGTGAGATGATTCAGCTGCAATGAGCTATTCTTTACCCCCAGGAAAATCCCCTGATACCATAAAATGCTGGCTATAGCATGGCCCTTCAGCACTAGAAGAAAGCATCTGATTTCAAAGAGATTGAGTTCCACTCTGGAACTAATTATATCATTGGTTTTATGGATATTTTAAGTTGCTAGGTGTTTTAACTGGAGAAGGCTGGCGACCCGGAGAGAAACATGCACTGGCAGAGACTGCCATGGGCACTTTAGCCACCTAATTAATTTTCAATAAAAGCTCACAATAGTTAATTTGCTCTAGACCCAATGTAAATCAAATGGAGACAAATAGGTTAAAATTAGAAATGGGTGATAGAAACCATGTTTACGGTCAAAATTACCTTTCACCCTGGAAATAACACAGATTGACAGGAGAAGAAAATGAGACCACACAGATTTTTGTTCAAATTGATTCTTAAGTGAATTAAAGATTTTATTAAGGAGAAAACCAGAATCTCCCCTCCCCACTTCGCCCCACCAGAGAGATCTGAGATCTACAAAAAAAAAAAAAATGTTACTTTCTAAAAAAGTGTAGTTTAGAAAAATGGCACTTAAAAAAAAAACATTCAGCGAATGAAGACATTGTTTCCATTATACCAAGTTGCCTGGTGCCCTCTCATTTTTTCCCCCCAGGCTTAACATAGTGTGGGTATAATAGTAAAAATACTATAAAGTTATTAAGTTCCCAGGTCTAAATTGCCAGACTTGCCTACCCAATGCTATTCCTGTAGCTCCTACTTTTCAAAACATTGCTTTCTAACATCAAACAACCATTTTTACTTTTACGAGAACACAGACACAGATTTCTTATGATTTTATAATGATACTTCAGGCTTCCAATGAAAATACCTAGACAATATGGATATCTTTGGCTCAGTCCATTGGACAAATATTATTATTAAGCTTCTCTCCAGGATTTTATATTTGCAAAATATTCTGTGGGCTTTAATCATTTTAAATTGCCTTAACTTTGCCCATTTTCTCCCATGCCTCTCTGTTATTCCTTAGGCAACCGTTTCATTTTAACCCACAAACTACTCATGTGATACAAGGTGAACTAAGCTAATTTTTTTTTTTTTTAACATGTTGGAACGTTAGCCTCAGAGATGGTTAGCTTTTCCCTTGTCCTTTGCTGAACATGGCAATTTAAACCACTCCGGGATTCTATTTTTATTTCACTTTTGCCAAGTTCATGAAGTAAATTCCCTCTTTTCCACTCAATCTGGTTTTTCTTCCTGCCCCAAAGGAATGATGTTGTCACTGTAATGTCTTCTAATGCACTATAAATGCTGTGATGAATTGGAGGCAGGCTGGTTTCTTCTGAGCAGGAGTCCATTATCCTGTCACAGTGTTCCTTCCCTGTAACTTAATTTTTATTGTAACAAATGACTAAGGACCAAAAAATGAAACAATGTGATGGGCCAATCTAAAGTGGCCTGACTCTGATGCTAAGTGCAGTGGAGTGACAATTGTTTGCAGCTGCCTTCCAAGGGCTCTCTCCCTGATGACATCCACTATCCAAATTGCAGTTATCAAAGGCATTTTCTGGATGTTTATGTAAGATCTTCATCCACATTGACTGACTAACAATACTAATATAAATAAAGCTCTTTGCAAAAGACATAAGCTAAGTGTTAAGAATGAGCATGTTAAGAGACAATCTTAACTGTGTATTAGAATCACCTGGAAATTGGTTCAGCTGTGCTATAGGATACCAGCTCCCATCACAGGAGATGCCAGTTTATTCGGCCAAAAATGGAGCCGAGGAATATGCATTTTAAACAAGCATCTCTCTTAATTTTGTTGGAGTCATATAGATTATATTGTGAGAAGCCCTTGCTCAGAACTCGGGTCAATAAATCTTTTCAATAAACATCCACTGCATACTTGACCTTATTTTTATAACAAGACACCGTTTTTCTGATTGGCTAACATAGTTTTAATTTGAACACAATATGTTCATAAATGGTCCATTTCCCCTTCTGTTTTATAGATTGTCACCAACATGTCTGGAAGATTAAAATCACCTCTATATTACTGATGATAAAAGAATATTAATCGGGAATCTATAGATCCCAGGAAATTCTATCAACTTGGCATGTAAGTGAATAGAGGTTTTTTTTTGCAGATCAGCAGTTTCCACATATTCTAAAATGGGTCTGTGACCCCTCAAAAGGTTAAAGATCATTATTTTATTTTATTTTTTATTTATTTTTTTTTGGCAGAGCCAACTGAAGCTTTATTTTGAAAAAAAAAAAAAAGATACTCAAATTGGATTTATTCTGAAAAAGACGCTTACATTGGCTTTTAGGTGGGGTCATGGGCGAAAGGGGAAACCCCCGGCAGTCGACTCCCGCCAGGTGTGGGCAGAGGACAGGGGCGAAACCTCAGGTCTCCTATGCAGATGCTCCCCTGCACAGCTCCATCTGCAGGAGCCAATGAGCGGGGGAGGCTGGGAGGGACCGCAGGAGCCTTTCACTTGGACAGGACATCAGAGGACTCGGCCACCAGCTTCCCATCTCGAGTCTCAATCTTCTTCACAACCACAGCCTTGGAACTGGTGCGGCTGAAGGAGCCGGGGCTCAGGCTGTATTTGAAGCCAGGGGTCCCGTAGGACGAAGTCAGTCCACCTGCGTAGCCACTGGTGGTCTTGGTGTGGATACTCATGTTCTGCATCCCAGACTCCAGCCGGCTCTCCTCGCCTTCCAGCAGCTTCCTGTAGGTGGCAATCTCCACGTCCAGAGCCAGCTTGTCATTCATGAGCTCCTGGTACTCGCGCAGCTGCTGCGCCATGTCCTGCTTGGCGTTCCTCAGAGCGGCCTCCAGCTCGGCCAGCTTGGCCTGAGCATCCTTAACAGCCATCTCACCACGCTGCTCAGCGTCAGCGATGGCAGCCTCCAGGGAAGCCCTCTGGCCTTTGAGACCCTCGATCTCAGCCTGGAGACGGTTGATGTTCCGGTTCATCTCAGGAATCTCCGTCTTCGTGAGATGAAGGTCATCCCCGTGCTTCCCAGCCAGTGTCTGCAGCTCCTCATACTTGATTTGGTACATGGTCTCGGCCTCAGCCCGGCTGCGGTTGGCGATCTCCTCATACTGGGCCTTGACCTCAGCGATGATGCCATCTAGGTCCAGGTTGCTGTTGTTGTCCATGGACAGGACCACAGACGTGTCAGAAATCTGAGACTGCATCTCATGGATCTCCTCTTCATACAGTTGCCTGTAGAAGTTGATCTCATCAGTCAGCCCTTCCAGGCGGGACTCTAGCTCTACCTTGTTCATGTAAGCTTCATCCACATCCTTCTTGATGATGAGAAATTCATTCTCCATGTCTGTGTGCTTTTGGATTTCATCCTCATACTTGGTCTTAAAGTCCTCCACCAGCCCCTGCATGTTGCCAAGCTCCACTTCCAGCTTCAGCTTCTCCTGGGCCAGAGTTTCCAGCTGCCGACGGAGGTTGTTAATGTAGCTCTCAAACATGTTGTCTATGTTGCTTTGGGCAGTCTTCTGCTGCTGCAGGAGGTTCCATTTGGTCTCCAGAACCTTGTTCTGCTGCTCCAGGTGCCGCACCTTGTCGATGAAGGAGGCAAATTTGTTGTTGAGGGTCTTGATCTGCTCCTTCTCCTGGGTGCGGACGGCCTGGATGTTGGGATCCACCTCCAGCTTGAGGGGGCTCAGCAGGCTCTGGTTCACGGTGACAGCTGTGATGCCCCCCAAACCTGGGGCCCCACCGTAGCTTCCAGCCATGCTCATGCCGGTGCCCAGGCTGCCCCGAAAGCTGCTGCCGCTGCCCACTCAGGAAAAGGCCGAGGAGCTGATGCGGGAGCCGGGCCCACTGGTGTAGGAGCGGCTGCTGAAGGACCTGGGGGCAGAGGTAGACACCTTGTAGGACTTCTGGGTCACCCTGATGGACATGGTGGAGGCTGGAGAGGAGGCGAGGAGGCCGAAGCTGAGTAGGAGTCGAGGAGAGGATTCGAGAAGCTGCTTCTCAGTGAAAGATCATTATTTTAAAAATGGAAAAACTTAGCAGTATTGGCCTTATTAGTATGAAACTTCCTCACTCAAATAATTGGTTGTAATGTCTAAACAGTACAACTGATTATATATCGAAATAGTACAACTGATTAAGACTATAGCTTAAAAAGAGACTATAGTTTTATAGGTGATCAACATTTTATAATCAAATAAAGTTTATTTCAAACCTTCTTACATATTCAAATGTTGTCTGATGTTTGCAGTTTAACATGTATTATAATCAGATTGTCCCAGAAGCACTGAAACTTCTTTCCTAAGAAATATTTAGTAATGAAGGATAGAACCACTAGGTTTCACTTCCAGTGTTTTAAATGGTGTCTATTTTAGAGGCAACGTGAAACTGAACCAAGTTTGGAAGATAGTGGAATCTCAGCATCAATTCATCTATTAAATATGTATTGAGGGCCCATCAAGAAAAATGAAAAACATTTGTTTACTGAAGCCTGAGGTTAGCAGGTTTGTGAAATATCCCAGTTTCATCTAAACACACCTGTGAGTCCTCATGGTGGAATCCTCCAGTTGTAAATTCTCAATTGGATTGTGATTTCAGTAAAAATCACAGTTGACGTTATCAACCCATGTAATTTATAAGGACAATGGGGCTGACTTTTAAAAGTTTGACCATCATTTACTTAAAAGTCTGGATGAGAATGGGAGAGTGTTGGGGAAAGAAGTAAAAAAATAGGTTTCTGAGTAAAAACACAGATCCTTAATCCACTGATGTCCGTAGAATAATGATAACTGTTTGGAATAATTATTGTTCGTGGTTATAAAGAATGGGAGCCATATCAAAGAACACCAAATACTGTAGCTCTACCTTAACAGCTGCTGGTAGTGAGACAAGATGTGCTTAAAATGCTCTCCAAGTATTTCATTTTAATCATAAACCATGAGGTGTTAAAGGGGTTGATGAGGTCTCAAGTCATTGTCAACTAATTATCTTTAAGTTGTTGTCATCACATTCTAATTGTTATGCTTCTGCCAGCTCCGCCACTGGGGGTGCCCAATCTTTGAGTAATTGGTTAAACACTCACACACACCCACACACACAAACCGATGGTTTCTAGCTGCTGTTTAGTTTGCTAACCTAAATATTGTCACCAACACACACATGCATACAAACACACATACTTGCATACAAAAAGCTTTTAGGAACTTTCATCTTTTTAAAAGGGCAGGGGGAGAAATCAATAAAGTGGTAGCCTGGCCAGCAGTAGGAGATGGTTGAAGCAGCACGGGTGGTGAGCTGTATGAGAAACAGATGTAAGCTCTTCGGGGCTAGGGCAGGCCTTTCCCTTTACAACCAACTCAACCAGCCAATGGAAAGCAATTAATGTCCCTACCATCCGTCACCCACCCCTGGCCCCCAAAGATTATTCAGTCTGTCTGTTGAAGCCAAGAGCTTCATCCACCCAGCTGGAGAACCTATGATTTAGGCTCACACTTCACTCAAGTAGTACGCAGTCTTAAAAATGATTCGTTTCATGGTCTGAATCAGCAGGGAAGTGCTTTCTTGCTGTTCCGTTTTGTACATTCTACCATCAGACAAGTCTACATTCACCTATTGCTCTTTACATTCATCTCTTTCTTTTTCAAATTTGTTTTACTGGCCTGGGAATCATTTTGGAGTTGATAGAAGACAGGGACCAGACACAAATGGGTCATTGCCAGTATGGTTACTTAATCAGCTTTCAGTGGAGTTAGATGTTACAAGCTTAAGGATTTGAAATGATTTTTTAACCACATTGAAAAAAAATGGCAGTGTCTCAAAAAGATAAGCAGGCATCTACCCTACAACTCAGCAATTCCACTGCTAAGGATTACCCAAGAGAAATCAAAAGATACATCTACAAAAATAATTACATGGCAATGTTCATAGTAGCATTACTCATAACAGTTTCAAATTGGACACAACCCGGTTGTCCATTAACAAGAAAAAGGATAATCAAATTGTAATATATGCATGCAACAAAATACTACTGGTACACAAGAATATGGGGAATCTTAAAAGCATTAGGTTGATCAAAAGAAGGGGGATATGAAAGAGTATATACTGCATAATTCATTTATATGAAATCCATGAACGACCAAAATTAATCAACAATAATAGAAGTCAGAAGTCAAAAAGGTTGCCCCTGGTATGGGGGTAATTGATTGTAAAGGGTCACATAGAAACTTTTTGGAGGTGATAGAAATGTTCTATATCTTGTTTTAAATGGTTGTGTTTGTGAATACAATTGACATAACACACTGAACTGAATACCTAAGACATGTATCTGGTACTGTGTGTAAATTATCCCTCAACTTTTTTAAAATTAAGAAGTGAAGAATTTGGGGAATACAGATGTTGCACCAGGAAAAAAAGAAATGAATGAAGAGATCAGGAAATAGAAGAAATGAGGGGAAATCAGAGATGCCGGGGGATGTGAAACTCAATAAGGATGACGTGTACGTGAATACAGAAATCCCTAGCCAGCTGCCTGAAAGTTTCTTGAGTACTTACTGTGTACCAAGCACTGTGCTAATCACTTTCTTCTATATTATCTGTTTATCCTTCCCTTTTTCTTTGACACTCCAGTACATAAAATTGGATTAGCCCTATTCCTTGGTTCATGACATATTCTTATCTTTGGTCCATGCATGGCTAGTTTTATTCAGTTACCTAGTTATTCATACGGAGAAGGCAATGGCAACCGGCTCCAGTACTCTTGCCTGGAAAATCCCATGGACAGAGGAGCCTGGTAGGCTGCAGTCCATGGCGTCGCTAAGAGTCGGACACGACTGAGCGACTTCCCTTTCACTTTTCACTTTCCTGCATTGGAGAAGGAAATGGCAACCCACTCCAGTGTTCTTGCCTGGAGAATCGGGATGGGGGAGCCTGGTGGGCTGCCGTCTATGGGGTTGCACAGAGTCAGACACGACTGAAGCGACTTAGCAGCAGTTATTCATGATATATACTTGTAAGACCTTCACCCAAGAACTAACTAGAACCTTGATTGTAACCTATTATCTAGCTATATAATCCTAATTCCCATTTTCCCAACTTCCCCCAGCTCAAGGTAACCGTCATCCTGAACTCTGCATTTATCATTCCTTTTCTTTCCTTTTTACATAGTTTTATTAAAGCTTGTGAATTATTGTACATGTAGATTTAAATGTTACTTAGCTTTAACTTTATGAAAAAAATGTATTCTACATAATCTTTTGGCATTTACTTTTTCACATTATATTGCTGAGATTCGTGTAAATTGTTATGTCTCTGAGTCATTTAATCTTTATTATAGCCCTATGAAATAGGGATTTTTAGCCACGTATTGAAGATAATACTGGGGCTCAGAGAAGTAAATTAATATATCCAAGGACATAGCTAGGAAGTGGTAGAAACAAGATTTAAAGCTTAAAATTGGTTAACTTATTTTAACCAATTTGTTACACTGCCTTCTCTGTTCTACACCATCTGTAATTTATAACCATATCTCTATCAATACCTCTACCTATTCTTATCTATACCCACCTCTGTACACATATACATATAAACGTAAATGTCAGCATGAAGCCCAAGTTATGGAGCATGAAAGAATCCATCAAGTCTGTGTAATAATTTATGGGTGGGTCCTTATACTCTGGTAGAGAAAAATATAAAAGTTATACATGCATATCACTTCAAGGATTTTAGTCCTTTAAAATTCAGAATATACAAGCAGGTAACGCCTTGGGAATAGTGTCAGAAGGTATATACTAGCACGTACCCATGCACATGTGTGCACATGCACTATCTGGGGTGTGCATTAGAATAGCATCCTTATTTTAGTTCATCTCATATTCTTAAAGAGCAAATGCATGGGCCTTGTTTAAGCAAGTACTGATCTGTACCTTATAACTGTATACCAGAGGCTGTAGAAACTAGATCACTCTCTCAGGATGCCATTACAGCCAAGCAGAATCTCATTAAAAATCAATTCCTCGGGTCCATAAAGCCAGTTTATTTTATCTTCCTGGAGTGCCTGCTGCTAGCCGTTACACAGTTCCATTGTGTGGCAGTCTTGTTTGTGAAGAACATTGCACAAAACAGCCATTTAAAGATTTTCCATTTTTATGTTAAACTTTATAATTTTGCAGTAGTTTTAAGTTTACAGGGTTTGCTTCCCGAGTTTGAGATATCTTGTTACATGTGTTAGAAGTAGTATTGCTGATCCTAGGTCTCACTAATTAAATATTTGCCTTTATAAACTAGATGCTGTCCAATGTGAACATGCAGATATAATTGGGTAGTAGGGGTTCCGGAGCTAAGAATGCCTGATTTGGTCAATTTCTGCAGCTTCTCACCCATGCTGCTTTCTGTCTGTTGAATTGTACCCACAGCCTCTCTGGGTAATAATGCAAAAATCAGGTCAGGTATTTGCCATTTTTTGTGATTTGAATTCAGGTATCTCTAAACGTTCTAGAAATCAATATGTATCAGCCAAATTTTATAAATGGGGAGTTGAAAGCACACAGAGATTTAGTGACCTGTACAGGTCACACCCTCTGAATGAGCAACAGAGGCAGAAGAAATTGGAGAGGCTGCTCTGCCCCATCTGGAATCTTTTAACTCTTCTGACCCCCTTCAGCGATTTAGGGGCTGGCGGATTTCAGAGATCAGTGAACTTCTTGGAACAGTGCTTGGCAGTGAAACATAGAGGCTTGGATTCCTTAGATTTTAGCTTTTCCAGTTTGCAATTTAGAAGACAGGGTGTGTGTTGTGAGGGGAATAAGGAGGGATGGACAAGTGTGAATTGGGCTGGGACTGGAGTAGGAAAAGGGTTAAGATGGCTACAGATACCAAATCCTCCTCCCCCGCATGCTTGGGACTAAATAAGCATATCATTAAAAAGATTTTAGACACTGAGATTGGAAGAAACCAAGTCCAAAGCGACAGGATTCTCCTCTGTTATGAACTCCTGTAATTCTGACAAATGTATTTCTCCTCATGAAACCACCACTGGGCACCATTCTCCAAGACGCCTTATGTAGAACCCTGTATCTACAAGATGGTAATTAGTGTTTGAACAAAAAGAGGTACTTGCTCAAATATGTTTGCATCGTTTGGCAGTATTTGATCTCACTCCTGGAGAATCATAAGGTAAAAGCTCTGAGAAGTCCTGCAGGGGGAAAAAAAACTATTTGAACTTGTCTGACCATGGACTTTCCCCACAGTGCAGCAAAGCAGCTACAAATAGCATCTCATGAAAATAGAAATCACCTGCAGAAGACATTTCAGGGGGATGATTTTTTATGTATAATTTAATTAATTTGTTTATGTTTGGTTGTGCTGGGTCTCCGTTGCTTTGCATGGGCTTTCTCTAGTTGTGGTGAGAAGGGGCTACTGTTAGTTGTGGTGTGTGGCTTCTCATTGTTGCAGAGCACAGGCTCTAGGTGCCTGGGCTTCAGTAATTGCAGCATGCAGCCTCGATAGCTGTGGTTCTCTGGCTCTGGAGCAAGGGCTCAGTAGTTGTGGCTCACAGGCCTAGTTGTTCTGCAGCATGTGGAATCTTCCTAGACCAGGGATCGAACCCATGTCCCCTGCATTGGCAGGTGGATTCTTATCCACTGAACCACCAGAGGAATGATTAATCCTCAATGTTAAAACAAAACATTAATCCTATGCCCAGTCCACTGTAAAAATTTCCATCTAAATCTCAAATCACAGAATTCTATCACTGGAAGGACATCCAAAGGTTTAGTCCACCAGCCTCATTCTGCAGAAGAGGCACAAAGCATTAGATAACTTACCCGAGTCACATGATGGAAAAGCGGCCATGCACAGGATCTCCTCCCAAGTCAGTGCTCGTGTGTGTCACCACCCCATCACTCAAAGCACGTAGTTTCCATCTGGGCTTGAAAACACAAAACTGAAATGCTTCTTCATCAGTGTCCTGTGTTAATGTTTGCCTAGGATGAGACTCGATTAGGAGAAGAGTACTAGAACTTGAAAGAAGGGTGCTTGAGGACTGGGGAGAATTTTAGAGACTACGAATGCTGCCCTGGTGGCTCAAATGGTAAAGAATCTGCCTGCAGTGCAGGAGACCTGGGTTCGATCTCCAAGTCAGGAAAACCCTCTGGAGGAGGAAATGGCACCCAACTCGAGTATTCTTGCCTGGAGAGCTCCATGGACAGAAGAGCCCGACAGACTCCAGTCCATGGGGTTGCAGAGTCAGACATGACTGAGCAACTTGCTTGGATTGACTGAAAACTTTTAGAGCACTTTCCAGGTGGTGCTAGTGGTAAAGAACCTTCCTGCCAAGGCAGGAGACATAAGAGATATGGGTTCAGTCCCTGGGTTGGGAAGATCCCCTGGAGGAGGGCATGGCAACCAACTCCAGTATTCTTGCCTAGAGAATCCCATGGACAGAGGAGCCTGGCAGGCTATGGTCCATAAGGTCGCAAAGAGTCAGACATGACTGAAGCGACTTAGCAGGCACGCACGCAATGCTTTTAGAAATATTCCGGATTCAGAAAGTATGCGGTGCCCAGTAGACACTGAAGATGTGTAAAGCCAGAAGGTGGGAAAGTTGTCAAACTCGAGGAAGTCAGAGGTACAGAAACGGTGGAGTTGCAAGGAAACACTAGTCATTACAGGGAGAAATGCTCACCAGCCTTTGAACCAGGGGCTTGACTCAGCACTGGAACAGGGATGGAGAGCAAAGGCAGATGGAAATGTATCTTCCAAAGGCCAGAAGAGGATTTGTCTCATAAGAAACGTGTAACTAGAAACAGCTTGATCTGCCTGAGTCATCTATAAACCTGCTATTCCCCATATTTGTGTACGTTTTATGCTACTAAAAGTTGGCGTAAGAATCTGTGTCTGCATACGTTAAAAAAAAAATCTGATTCTATGAGCTTGGCTAAGGAGGGAGGTGAGAAGGGTGGGGATAGATGGTGGGGAACAAGAAACACATTTTTGAAGGAGAAACAAAAACCTGATTTCTTGGCCAGGGTGGTAGAGGGTGGGGTTGAAGTGAGTCTTCAACCAGCTGAGTCTAAATTGACCAGGAGGCTTTTATTTAGAACTCTCTCTTGGCAATATTTTATCACAGTATGGTTTCCATTCTTGGCTAAGTAAAAGAACTGAGGTGGAATGGAATTGGCTCCGTCTTAGCTCTGACAAGACAGTCATAATAATGGGAGCCATCTTTTCCCCATAACTTTGAAAAACATGAAAGCAGATATTGGCTCTGAGCATGTCTGATGGTCTAACTTTATTTCCTGTCAACAGGAATAACTCTGATTTATATTTGGTCATCAAGTTCACACACTCACACACAACTTGTACTGAGAGAGCACAGAGAGATGTAATATTCAGACCTGTGATGTATGCCTGTCCGGCAAAGCTTCCTGGTCCAAAGGAGACCGCAGGGACTGAGAAAGACACTTCAATATTCTCACTCTTCTCACACCGTATCCCCCTGTGCATCCTTCCAGTGACGTATATTACTTGGGCTTCAGATGAGCTCTGTGTCGGCTTTGATCTCTGAGCCCCTCACCTACACTCTTTGTGATCCAGAAGGTTGGTTGGCCTGTATCCAGTAATTACAATGAGATGTTGAAGACTGAGGGGATGATCCACGCTGGCATCTGGCACATTGTTTTATTCTGCTAATATCTGGGTACATCAGAGAAGTGAGAGAATTTTTAAAATTCCATTTCCTTTTCAAAATTGATCGATAGTCCAGACAGTAGAAATTGAGTGAATACGCCTTTTCAGTTAATGCCTTCTTGTGTCATCTGGTTTTGAATTCAGAAGCATTCTTTCCACTGCCCTTTTATTGTGCCATATAATTCACTGAATTTAAGATGCTATCAATCATGACATGTCCCATTATTTTATGTATCACTATGAAAAAATTGCTGCCCATTAAAAGAGCAACTAGTAGCTCCTTATGTTTAAATTTTTGTATTTTATCCTTATTCGAGGGATTTTTTAAATACTTATTTAGAGTTTTATTATATGTCCCACTTGTACAGAAATAAAAAGGAAAGTATATGTAAAATTAAACTGGCTAAGTTTCCCCTAACATGTCTTCATACCCAGAGCCCAGCTCTTCTTAATCCCTCTAGAGACAGATCTTTCAATGTCTATGATCATGCACAATGCAGTGTTTTGCCCCAAAATATGATGATGGTGCAACACAATGACAACCACCGCATGACCATGGCCTGGCTGACAGTGAGTCTAAGTGATAGCAACTGTAAGAAGCCGTGGATAGTGAGAAACCAGGAAATTGAAACACAACCTGATTTTAGAGATGTTAAAATGTGGGGGTGGGGGATATCTTAGAATGGAAGAAATATGGTGTCTCTCAGTCTCAAAGCATGGCGTGTACAAGATTCATGTATACAAAATTCAGAAATATGTTACAAAAATTTCTCTTTTTGTTTCCAAGGCTCAACTTCAACCTCAGGAAAAAAAAATGCGAAGTTTAAAATTAGCTATCTCCAAATTACTGTCTAAGTGTAAGCAGTTCACCGGACCATAGTAAGCATACTTACTTTGCTTGCAGAGAGACTATAGGCTTTCTTTTTAAAAAAAATAAACGTGGCCATGGGGAGGGTTTATCTGTTAGTCTCTTAAGACTGTGAGCCAGCTTCATGTAGTTCCTGGGAAAGGTGCCTGCCAATATTTATTAGCCTCTCACTATAAGAAATCCAGATTCTAATTTCAAATAAGTCAATCCTAAAGTTGAGCGCTGAAGAATTGATGCTTTTGAACTGTGGTGTTGGAGAAGACTCGAGAGTCCTTTGGACTGCAAGGAGATCAAACCAGTCCATCCTAAAGGAAATCAGTCCTGAATATTCATTGGAAGGACTGATGCTGAAGCTGAAACTCCAGTACTTTGGCCAGCTGATGTGAAGAACTGACTAATTGGAAAAGATTCTGATGCTGGGAAAGATTGAAGGCGGGATAAAGGGACAACAGAGGATGAGATGATTGGATGGCAGCACCGACTTGATGACATGAGTTTGAGTAAGCTCTGGGCGTTGGTGATGGACAGGGAAGCCTGGCATCCTGCAGTCCATGGGGTCTTGAAGAGTTGGACATGACTGAACGACTGAATTGAACTGAGTAAAAATTTCTAATAAAAACCAACATTTTCATGCCTATTTGGCAAAGTTATTTGGTGAAAAGAACAGTAGCAGTCTTTTTCATTTTTGTACCTAAGTTGCAATGTAGATGGCATGCACTTTTCCAAGAATAGTGTCAAGAATCTTTTCTTTATGACATAGCTCTAAAATAAACACACAATTTTTAGCAGAAAAACAAACTGGTAGTAATCACTAGAATTATATTTTAAGGAACTAGTCCATATAATTTGAATATAAATAAAAAACATTTCAGTTTCTTTTTTGATAGATTAACTGGAATGTACTAAAACAATTATTATGCAGTTTATAAGCATTCGTATTTTATTTACTCTCAGGAGCCTTAATTTTGGAAACTAGTATTCCACACAAGCATTCAGTTCAGTTCAGTCGCTCAGTCTTATCTAACTCTTTGCGACCCCATGGACTGCAGTACTCCAGGCTTCCCTGTCCATCTTCAACCCCCGGAGCTTGCTCAAACTTATGTCCATCGAGTGGGTGATGCCATCCAACCATCTCATCCTCTGTCGTCTCCTTCTTCTCCTGCCTTCCATATTTCCTAGCATCAGGGTCTTTTCCAATGAGTCAGTTCTTCGCATCAGGGGGCCAGCATTACACAATCACCTAAGATTTTTTTCCTTTCCCACCTGCGTGAGGCCCAGAGGTAGTTAAAGGCTGCGATTCTGTCTCCGTCCAGCGGAGGGCAGTAGTGCACATCTTTAGAAGAGAGATTCCGATTGCAGATTGGCCGGAGGCTCATCAACTAAGTTGTACATTGCGTTCCCTGTCTTTTGAGTCAGGATCCGGTGACAGTCCTTGGCAGGGTCAACAAGGCCATGAAGAGTTGGCTTCAGGGTGCCAGGTGGCAGAATTGAAGCCTCCTCTTCCCAGTTCTGTGGGATGTACTCTCAGCCCAGGGTTATGTGATGCAGGAACAATTCAAGACTCTGTGATGAGCAAAGCATCTGGGACCAAGCCTTGCTGCTTGGCTGCTTGAGTTCACCTTTGACCACAAACTGGACGGGATGTGGTTAAAACATGACTCATTCCTTTCTCAAGATCTGCCCTTAGACTGCATTTTCTATTTTCTGCTCTGATGAAGGGCAATGAAGAGGAGACGTGGAGGCTTAGGTCCTGTAGGAGCTTCTGCCTCTCTATACCATCCCTGCCCAGAGCTTTGCTTCCTTCCTGCCATATTTGGACAAAAATGGGAATGTCCAACCTACCAGAATTCCCAGGGGACCAACCATTGTGTGTGCTTGGTGCCTTTGAACTTTCAATTAGAATGGAGTGCTTGGGCAGTAGTCCATCTAAAGTCATTTTAAGCATTCAATTTAAAGAAAATGTTAAATTAAAAAGAATTCTCAGATTTCTTAGTGAATTACCAAACCCTTGAGAATGACTTCTAACCATGTGCATTGCATGAGTCTATAGAAATACTGGAAACACCCCAGAAAGGAGTGGACTCTAAGAGTGTTATAGACCATCATGTTCTAACAGTATAAGAACCATCCCCACCCCCAAAAGCCTTTCACAAGGACAGGGTGTATTCCCTGGGTTATTATTTTTTTCAATACTATGCTATCTGCATAGTCTAAGGGTGCATGCTCAGTTGTGTCTGACTCTGCGACCCCATGGACTGTAGCCCATCAGGCTCCTCTTGGGATTTGCCAGGCAAGAATACTGGAGGGGGTAGCCATTCCCTTCTCCAGGGAATCTTCCCAACATAGGGATCAAACCCTCATCTCTTGCATTTCTTTACCACTAGGGCCACCTGGGAAGCCCTGCATAGTTTAAATGATGTTAGCAAAATGGACTCCTGTGTATTCACTTCCTAGTTTAAGAAATAGAATGTGACCAGTACCTCTGATGCCCCTGTTTGCCTGTTCCTCATCCCTGCTTGTTTCTCTCTGTCTCCTCTTTTCTCAGAAGTAACCACTCTCATGAATTATACTCACTTCTGGTCTTTCCTTCATGCTCTGATGCCCTCTCCCTTCCATTCCATCGGTCTAGTTGTCTTCCCTCTTGTTTAAAATCACCCAGTTGTCTAAATAACTGAAACTTTGCAGTAAGTCTTCATTTCTGGTGGGTCAAGGGAAATTCCCCTTCTACCTCCTCACTCCCACATCCCCCTGTTCCTTTTTTTCAGGAGTGTCTTACCTATATTTGTTCCCTTCTGAGATTACTCTTAATATTCAGAGAGGATGAGAAATCGAGTGCCTTACTGTGGATCCTTAGTCTGATAAGCTGGTTTGAATCCTGGCTCTTCTTTACTGTCTGTGCTACCTTAGGCTAGTTACTTTACCTCTCTGAGCTTCAGGTTCCTCGCCTGTGCCCTGCAGATTCACAGGACTGTCAGGAGGACTACAATGGGGGGACGATGGTAAGGTATTGAGAACGTTGCCTGGAAGGCATCGCTACAGACTTTGAATAGCTGGGCGCTTCTGCAGTGACCAGTGCAGTGACCTCCTTGCTGTCTCTGTCAACCGCGTCACCCTGGACTAGTTTCTTTATTTTTCCAAACCTCTGTTTCTGCGTATGCCCAATGGGGATATTAGGGTTTGTTATAGAAGTTAAAGGAGGAAACCAAGGAAATTGCTTAGCATGTTGTCTGGGAAATGCTTAACAATTTCATTTAAGCATTTTAAGTAGATTTAATTTTATAAGTGAATTATACCTTCTCTTCTTGTAGATACTTCTGGGTATCTACAAAAACACTTGCTTGGAAATCCAAAACGTTTGCTTAGGAGAAGAACGCAGATTGTAAAGGGAAGTTTGCGAAACCGTCCCTTGCATTCTTGCAACTTTTCCTTGCTTTCATCTTTTTGAAGAGCAGGATTCGCAGAAGGAAAAAACCAAAGCCAAACTCTTTCCTAGGCCATCTCTGTTTCCACAGCCTGCTTTGCTGGCTTAGGTCTGACCAGGCAAAACTGTTTCTTGTTTTCCAGAATCAGAGGAAAGTTTAACATAACAAAATTTTATAGCTCCTGCCCAGTAACATATATTACTTTAGAAAAATAAAAACACCTTTCCCTTATCATGCATTATTCTTTTACATGTACAATTTTCCTGACGTATTGAAGTAATATTCCACGGTTTGCTATGACTTGGAGGTTTATGGCCCTTCTGAGGCAGATCAGACTAAACATAATTCATTCATAGCTACTTAGTGCTCAGGGAAATAAACCCCTGAACTTAAATAACTATGGTGTGACCTCTGTAAAATATTATTTATGGTTTGAAAACTACTATTATGTAGATATCAAGATGTGCCAAATGTTATAAACCAAACATCAGCCAGCAAGTGGGACCACTAGTATGCCATTTATTTTTGCTTTTCTTTCTGGATGTTTCTCTACAAATGCTATTTTCATTTAAATGGTTTCTGGAGTAATTATCTGGCAGAGGAAAGCAGTGTTCATTTACATTTTATTATAGAATACTACAGTAAGTAAAAAATTCTCCTCTATAAAGAAGCACCACAAAAATATAAACATTCCATTAACTTATTGCAGTTTAATAGGAGGGACACTGAGGACTTTTGAGTATAAAGTAACTGTCCCTTCTATCAACGAACTAATGTAACCCATCTGCTATTCATTTCTGCAAATTAGTTTATGGAGGAAAACCTGACTGCACATGTAAGTTATCCAAATGGGAACTCTAAGCTTAAACTTTGGTGCTGTTAAAAATATATGTGCCTTCATGACACTCCTTACTGTAATATTTTCAAAAGTTTAGGGTGTCATCTTTGTTTCCTCAGTGATTTCCTATGCATTTAATGATATCATAAGAAATAACTTGTTCAGTGGTAGTAAAGTAATGGAATCACAATTGTTTCCTAATAATCATTCAACATATGTTTGAAGACCCACCACAGGCTAGTCACTCAGCTTGGCATTGGCAGTAATAAAGACAGATGAGATGAAAAAATCCTCAGTGCTCAAAGAACTAACAGTTTGAATATGGAGGTATATAACCAAATAAGCAATTTCTAGACAATGCATCAAATGCTTCGAGGAAGGAATAAGCTTACAGGGAAGACGAGGCTGAGGGCAGAGAGTGGAAGGGCAAAGAGGGCTTGTGGAGGACTTCACAGAGGACAATGACCCAAACACTGAGCAGGGTCTTGAGGATGACTAGACACATTCTGATGGTCAAGTGGACATGCAAGATGAGCATGCGTAAAGACGTGAGAAGATGCTGGGTTCAGGCCCCTTCAAATCATTCAATATAGCTGGAATTTGGTGGAGCCTTGGAGGAAGAAGTCATGAAGATTCAGAGCGAGGCCAACCATGAAGGCCTTGTAGGCCCTGCTAAGGAGCTTAGACTTTCTCCTGTAGGCTGTGTGTAGACGTGAGAGAGTTGAAGTTGAGGGTCATGTGATGAGATCTGTGTTTTGGCTAGCTCCTTGTGGTTAGGATGTGGAAAATAAACTAGAGCCCAATTAGCAGGCTCCTCTAGCTTCCAGATGGAAAATAACAAAGTCCTGGGCCAGGGCAGTGACAGAGAGAGACCTGATTGAGCATGCATTTGGGATTTAGAAGCAACAGGCTCTGATAACTAGTTGGATGTGGGAAGAAACAGAGGGAGGAGCCAAGGAGGCAGTTCAGGTTTGGGGCTTGGATGACTGAGTGGGATCGATGAGTCATTTTCAGCATCTGGGGCTATTCCTGGAAGAATGGGTTTGGAAGAAAGGTCAGTGGGTTTCCTGCTGACCACGTGGAGCTTATGCTATTTGTAGAACATTTAGGCGTGTCCCAGAGGCAGCTGGATGTGTGAGTTTGGAGAGAAGTTAGAATTGGAGGTAGAGATTATGCCATTTACTTATATGATGGTCAATAATGTTTTTAAAGATTCATGAAAGTGAGTGAACAAATGAGCTAGGTTGCCTCCTAATGGTATGAAAGATACCATCATTCAGTTACTTACAAATTACATTGATATATCAAGTCTTCACCCCTAAAGCCCTGTAGGTAAAAACAAAAAGGAAAGAGTAAAAGCGTTGTCCATTCTGTCATTTGGGCTTCCCTGGTGGCTCCTATGATAAGGAATCTGCCTGCAATGCAGGAGACCCGGGTTCGACCCTAGGTCAGGAAGATCCCCTGGAGAAGGAAATAGCTACCCTCTCCAGTATTCTTGCCTGGAGAATTTCATGGACAGAGGAGCCTGGTGGGCTATAGCCCATGGGGTCTCAAAGAGTCAGACACAACTAACACTTTCACATTTTGTCATTTGGGTTTCCCTGGTGGCTCAGTAGTAAAGAATTCTCTGGTCGTTCCTGCCCGCAATGCAGGAGATGCGGGTTCTATCCTTGGATCAGGAAGATCTCCTGGAGAAGGAAATGGCACCACACTCTAGTATTCTTGCCTGGGAAATCCCATGGATGAAGGAATCTGGCAGGCTGCAGTCCATGCAAAAGAGCCAGAAATGATTTAGCAACTAAACAACAACAACATTCTGTCATTTACTATGAGTAGGAACTGATGGAGCTCTCATTTTGGATTCTTTAACAAAAATGGAGTATGTCTTTAACTTATTAAAATCATAAAGACTTCATCAAGTCTTCCTTTGAGAATATTCAAGTGTCCCCATTGAAATGACTATGACTGCCTCATCCAGAGGCTGTGCTTTGTTGTAGAACACTGCTTTCATTGACTTTTGAACAAAATTGAGCAAAATAGAATGAATTTCTCCCTCGTCTTGATGACTTTCTAAAACCTCATGCATTTTGATGGTTAAAATTAATAAAACTGTATAATAGTGTTAAGCACCTTAGACTTTCAGAATAAAGGCCTTTTAGAAGAACAAAGTATCATAATTAATGACACATCATTTACAGTTTTCATCAGTAATGTAAGGTTTCAGCCACTTTAACAGGAATTCAGTTAAGAACTCAATGTGGAGAGAAAGCCTATTAGAGGAGGTGCTTGACAGTACTATCTTTTGCTTCTAAGGAAAAAGGTAAATCAGACTAAAACTCATCAAAAAGACAAGCTGAGAGGTTCAGAAGGAGGTGAGCTACCATCCACTTGCTGAATTTCTCCAAGGTTTGTCATCAGTGAGGTCACTGGTGGGCTCTGCCCTCTGCAGTGGGTTCCAGTCACAGCCAAGTCTCCCCCTTCTGGACACCAGGCTTCATGCTCCAAACTGCACCTTTTTTTTCCTTTCTTTTCTCCTATTCCTCCACAACCCCAGTCTATGCTAGGTTTCACTGCCTCGGGGTCTTCACTGTGCTGTGCTGAGCTGCTCAGCCAAGTGCGTAAAGAAAGAAACGCCACCTTGCTGTGGTAAACTAATTTACATCATTACCACTAATGGTGAGAATTATAATGCCAGGTGGCAAACCAGTGGGGAAGTATTTTTCCCTGAATACATGTTGGTAGTCTTATCAAAGAAACCGTGGGGGATGGTAGTATACAGTGAGTCAACAACTGTTTATAATTTTTGCAAATTCTTTACACAAAAATACTACTCTCGGGTAAAATCTCTCTGGGAACTTAATATATTTGAGTCAGATTCACTGAATGACTTTCTTAATGACACTTCATGTGACTGCTTTTGTTGGAGGGAAATTATGAGAAATTCTCCTGGGGGGGAAAAACTGAAGTTAAAAAAATTCAATTTTGTCATCTAAATCAGTCAGCTATGTTTTATCTGTGGGAAAAAATCTAGGGTGCAAAGAAATGCCTGATGAAAATAAAGGAAGAGGGCATTTACTATTATTACAGTTACTTGTACACAGTAAGTGATATACCCAGGGGCATATAAGGAATTGATTACATTACAGCTCTACCAATAACTCTGAGAATTTACTCAAGACTTTTGAGATCCCCAATGACAAGAAGAGGGCACAGATCCCATGATGCAGAAAGGGTTGTGGTTATACAGTGTGAAGTGGTACTTATTACTAAAGGAAATCTCAGACCGTTATTCTGTCTCTGATTTGAAACAACTGTCTAGTCCTTGAATTGTTGACTTGATTCTGGAGATTCTTGGAAAGTCTTTCTTGTTACATTATTCTGTACTGGGAGTTCCTGCCAACCACATTAGTTTCTCTTTTGTTTGTGGTTTACTTTACAAAGTAGATCAAAGCACATTTTCAGTCCAATTGTTGAGGTTCACTTTTCGGTCTCATTCCAGACGACACAGCTCTAGCTAGGAAGCATTTACTAGACGACATGAGAATTCAAACCCAGCTAGAATCCAGAGATACTAAACAAAATGCTACAGTGCAGGAAAATGTTTCATTTTTTTGTTTTTAAAGTTTCGGAAGTTTTGTAGTCCAAAATACCCAATAAATAATTGTAATTTAGAATTTGGGTAAAATGCAGAAATGGAGAAGTAAGATTGCTGCAGTCACATTCTTTAGTAAGTTAATACTAAATATTATTAAAAATTGACCACATTTTACTAAATTCAAACAACAGTCAAGGATTGTCTGATTCATACTACATGTTGATATTGATGTCATCAAGTTCAAATTCTGTGTTAGGAAGTTAACACTGAAAGATTGAGTTCATTTGAGCTTTATTCTGAAAGATGATTTTCTTGCTGCAGTATAAATCTGCTAATAACAAATGAGCAAAGTGGATGGTAGCTGGTAACTTTTTTAACGTTTGTGGCTTTAAGATCATAGTTCAAAAGGATTAAGCAAATGTGATAACAAAGGCAACACAAATATAACCTTTATTCTCTTTCAAAAACCCAGAGAAGAGGGCCTGGAACCATATTCACTGATTTAATCAGAATATCTTTAATTTTGTAGACTCATTTAAAATTATATAGCAATGAGTATTGTAAAAATGATAGTAATATACATGGTTCTTCTCATCTAAGTAGTAAAAAAATGTGGTAAATTATAAAGCAGCAGCTACTTGATCAAAAATTCATGATAAATAAAAATTACTCTACATACATATGATCATATATACACAGCCTAAAATCACACTACACAATCTGACAGTAAAATTGTGTCACACTCAGGAGTTGGGAAGCCAACATATTGGGATTATAAAATATTTTTTGGTTTATGTAAATACTGGGACAGAATCTCTTAAGTCACAACTGTTCCAGAAGATCCAACAGATGTCAGCGAACATGGATGCTGTCTATGTCTATTATTTTTCAAAGAACCAGAAGAATAAAATAAAATTAATATAAATTATTCAGTATAATTCAATATTTCTGTGACTCAATTAAAACAAAAAACTTCAAAGTATTGCCCTGCCTTATGCTGCTGCTGCTAAGTCGCTTCAGTCGTGTCCGACTCTGTGCAGCCCCATAGACGGCAGCCCAGCAGGCTCCCCCGTCCCTGGGATTCTCCAGGCAAGAACACTGGAGTGGGTTGCCATTTCCTTCTCCAATGCATGAAAGTGAAAAGTGAAAGTGAAGTCTCTCAGTCGTGTCCGACTCTGTGCAGCCCCATAGACGGCAGCCCACCAGGCTCCCCCGTCCCTGGGATTCTCCAGGCCGGAACACTGGCATGAGCAGAGTGTAGTAACTGGAAAGCAGCCATAATAGAGAAGAGGCACTAAGAGTTCTGACAGAACACCAAATAACTGTTTGCTTTCAGCAAATAAACTTGTACAGATGATCTCATTTGTTTAAAGTTCTTTTGCCATAAAAGGGTTTTTAAAAATTCTACTATCTTACAGTAACTTTATATATCAATATATTAAAATGATTTTAGAGTAGTCAAAGTTTAACATTATCTCAATGGTTCAAATAATTTTTAAGAGTCTAGTTTACATAAGATTAATTTCTTAGCATTCACTTCAACTTATTATTAAAAACAAACATGGTTCATTTGAGAACATTAACTTTTTTTAGACACAAGGGAAAAGGTATGAAGAACATAAGCATAAAAAAATCACTAAGCATAAAAATCATTTAGATGACAAGACTGAGTCACAATATGACTTTAGGAAAAACATTTTCCCTCTAAGGTCCCCTCCAGCTATCTGGCTCTAAGGTTAAAACCTTCCCACTGAACTGTACAAACTGACCTGACATTTTCAAATTTCTACACAGTACCCGGCACCCCCCCAAAAAAAATTAAATTTCTTGCACTAAAATATCAAATGAATTGTTACAAACCCTGCTTTGCAAACCTGCTATGCCAAAGAGTTGTTTTCACGTACTCTGCATGTTACAGAGAGCTTCCTATGTTCAAGGAGGAGTGAGACCAAACTTGGAACATTATGCTTGTTACTCACTGCCCCTGGGAAAAGATGACCACCTGAAAAACGGGATGGGCAGTGATGGAGTCACACCTAGCCTCAGACAGATAAGGAAATAGGGAAACAGTATCCTACTTGCTCCCTGCTTCAGGGCACTGATTCCCTTGAGGGAATGCAGGAGGAATCTCCAGATGGGTTTGTTAAAAATACAGCTTTGAGGGTCTCACCAAAGCCTTAATGTGTCAGAATTTCTGGGGATGGGGCCTTCTAATCTATCTACATTTTAAAACAGTATGTTCTCCTCCACTCCTCCATGCCTGGGCTTCACTCTCTACACTTACCCCACCCCCAAGAAAAGAAAACCACTGTACTACAGTGATTAAAGCTCTAGCTTCAGAGTCAGAATCAGAACCAGGAGCCAATGAGTAGCTGTTAGATCTCGAACGAGTTCTTTAACATCTACAGGACTGTCTCTTCATCAGATGGGGGTTGAATAAGAGTCCATTCCTCGCTCAAAGAACCTAACATGTCCACTCGTGAAAGAGATGGGGGAAATTTGCAGGAATTTCTCGCTCTAGCAATTCAAACACCCTAAAATAGCCTGGAAGCGCCTGGTCAGGTGTTAATTTCACTCTCTCTGGTCCCCTCATCAACAATAGGAGGCAAAGCGAGGCGAAGTTGGAATTGGGTGACAGTCGAGAGGGAGAAGCCTAAAGAAGTTTGCAAGAGTTTTGACAAGGCGCAGAAAGGGTACTTTGAAAGCAGGAATCACTCGTCGTCCTCCTCGTCGTCGTTCTGGTCCTGGTAGCGAATGTAGACGACCAGCATGACAAAGCCCACGAGGATGCAGAGGGAGCCGACCAGCAGGTAGGCGATGCCCAGGAATGGATTCTTGCCGCCCATCCACGAGATGCTGCTGAAGATGAGGCTTTTGTGGCCGTTGAAGGCGCGCACCGGGTAGTTATAGGTGATGTTGACGCGGTAGGCGCCCCGCGGCAGCCCGGCAGAGTAGTTGCCCTGGCGGATGCGCGCGTACAGCTTGCGGAACGTGGGCAGCGCAGCGGTGCGCATCCACACCACGAAGTCCTGGTTGATGAAGCCGGTGTTGTTGGGGTCGGGGCTCAGCTCGTAGACCGGCCGGTGCCAGTTGGGCGGGGGCGCGGTGCCCTGGAAGGCCAGCGCCAGGCTGCCGTTCACCAGCGGCGGGTTGCGGAACTTGACGTGGTAATCGGTCCACCAGGCGATGCCGGTGCGGTCGAGCGGCACCTCGACGTAGGGCCCGCTGGGCTGGCGCTGGTGCCACAGCGAGAAGGAGTCGTTGAAGAGGCTGTTGGCGATGGCGCCACAGGGCGCGATGGGCAGGCCGGCCGCGCTGTACTGGTAGGGGGCGCACTCGTTGACCGGGTGGCGCAGCGAGCTCGGCAGCCCACTCAGCTGCGAGTCGTCGCGGGACACGCCGTAGCGCCGGTTGTTCTGGTAGAAGTTCGTCAGCTCGTAGTAGAGGTACACCGGGCCCTGGAAGAGCTCGGGCAGCGAGAAGTACCAGGCGCACGAGCAGGGGGGCGGCGGCGCGCGGCCCTGGCCGGCCATGGCGCACACCGAGCAGTTGCCGGTACCCGAGTCGCCGGTGTAGTCATACGCGAGCTCCTTGATGCCATTGGAGGAGTAGTAGAGGCCCAGGCCCAGCCCTATGAAGGCCAGGCCGGCGCAGAAGAAGAGCGGCAGCGTGATGCTGGCCGACAGCAGCGGGTGCCAGGCGGGGAGGCGCTGCTGCGTGAACGCGGTGTTGTCGGGCTGGTGGGCGCCCCGGGCGGTGGCGCTCCAGGTCATGGCGCCGCGCGGACCCACGGAGGGGCGCTCGGGTGCTGCGGCCCGGCGGGGTGCCTCGCCCTCCGCGCTGGGCGAGCCTGGGGCTACTCCCGGGGCACCGGCCCGGCCTCAGGCCCCCGCACAGGTGAGTCTTGGTACCAGGTTCTTCTGGTGGTGGCTGGATCCCCTCAGTTCCGCCTCGGCCCAGGTGCTCGACCGGCTCCGCCCCTGCGGGTAATCGCGAGCCGCGCCCCGCCTCTTCTGGGGTGAGTAGGGCGGGCGTTCCCTTCCCTCACCTGGCGGACCCAGGTTCACTTGTCCTCTCGATCCGGGTGGTTCCGGACGCCAGCGCCTCCTCCTCGAGGTGAGTGGCGGCCCCAGACTGCCTCTGAGTGGCTCCTCCCTTGCTCAGGTACTTTTTCCCTTCCGCTTTCTATGTGACCAGAGTGCCTGGGCCAGTCTTACCCGAAATCATAGAAGCTACAGCTTCTAGCACAGTTCCACTGAGGGATTGCATCGTGCGTCCTGGAGCCTTGAAGTTTACAGGTAATTAATCCCCTTTTATCTAAAAGGCGGGACAAGTGTCTCTAGAGCCTTTTGTCTTTGTAGGTTAATTTAAGGACCCTTTTCAGTTATCTTTCAGCAATAAATGTTAATGTCCGAAGAACTGCACTGTAGTAAATCTGTTTGGAATTCCATGCCTGCATTCAAATTCTAGCAATTTTTTTTTTTTTAAGGGAAATGATTTTCCAGCTAGGTGCCCCAATCTGGCTGTAGAACTAAAAAAAGTGAAAAGTTCTCTAAAAATAAAATGACACTTAAAAAAGAGAATTAAAGATGCAAGAGGTTCAGGGCCTTTAAATATCTCTAGCTGGTGGAGAAACCGCACAAACAGAAAAATGCACTGGACTACATGTAATTTCTTTCTCTTTTCAGATTATTTGCCTGACTGGGAAAAAAAAAAAGGCCTAATCCAAAGTCCCCAAAGACCTAGCTGCTATCCACAGTCAAGGATGTTACGACTTTTGGCCTAAGGAGGTGAACTACAAGGATTTGTAGGACTTAGTGCAAAGAAAACCCAAAGTAGTTCTGAACATTGCTTGGGATTCCATCTTTTATATCTAGGTTGGTACAGTATACACAAGAAGGTGTCAGGCCATTTCAACTTTGTGCTAAATCCTTCTTAGGTATTGAGGTGTTTCTGCCTCTGTTCCCGCTCATAAAATGCAAATAACTTAAATGTTTTCTATATTATAATTCTGCACCTAGAATACTGTATCACATTCTGGAGTCAATTGAAATTTGGAAAGTTCAAATACTTGCTAAATTAACAGGATTTTTTTTTTTTCCGTTTGTATATATATTTTTTTTCTTTTCTCTTTATTTTTCTTAACTCCAAAAATATTTTATACTGGGGTATAGCCAATTAACAATGTTGTGATAGTCTCAGGTGAACAGTGAAGGGAACTCAGTCATACATATACATGTATCCATTCTCTCCCAAACCCCATCCCATCCAGGCTGGCACATAACATTGAGCAGAGTTCTGTGTGCTATACAATAGATTTTTGTTGGTTATCCATTTTAAATATAGCAGTGTGTACATGACCTTTTCAAAGGCCCTAACTATCCCTTCCCCACTGCAAACATGAGTTCGTTTTCTGTGAGTCTCTCTCTGTTTTATAAGTTCATTTGTATCATTTCTTTTTAGATTCCACATATAAAGATGTTATATTATATTTCTCCTTGTCTGTCTGACTTACTTCACTTAGTATGATACTCTTACTTAGTATGACACTCTTTAAATCCATCCGTGTTGCTGCAAGTGGCCTTATTTCATTCTTTTTAATGGCTGAGTAATAGTCCACTGTATTTATATACCACATCTTCTTTATCCATTCCTCTGTTGATGGACATTGAGGTTGTTTCCATGTCTTGGTCATTGTAAACAGTGTGCAATGAATATTGGGGTGTATGTATCTTTTCAGGCCATGTTTTTCTCTGGATACATGCTCAGGAGTGGAATTGCAGGGTCGTATGGTGGCTCTATTTTTAGTTTTTAAGAAACGTGCATACTGTTCACCATAGTGACTGTACCAATTTACATTCCCACCAACAGTGTAGGAGGGTTCCCTTCTCTCCACACCCTCTCCAGCATTTGTGGTTTGTGGATTTTTTGACGGTAGCCACTCTAACTGGTGTGAGGTGATATCGCATTGTAGCTTTGATTTGCATTTCTCAAATAAGTAGTGATTTTGAACATCTTTTCATGTGCCTATCAGCCATCTGTACGTCCTCTGTAGAGAACTGTCTGTTCAGGTCTTCTGCCCATTTTTTGAGTGGAATGTTTGTTTTGATGCTATTAAATGTCATAAGCTGTTTGTAAATTTTGGAGACTAATCCCTTATCAGTCACATCATTTGCAAGTACTTTCTCCCAATCTGTGGGTTGTCTTTTTATTTTGTTGCCCTGATAGCTCAGTTGGTAAAGAATCTGCCTGCAATGCAGGAGACACTGGTTCAGTTCCTGGGTTGGTAAGATCCACTGGAGAAGGGATAGGCTACCCACTCCAGTATTTTTGGGCTTCCCTTGTGGCTCAGCTGGTAAAGAATCCACCTGCAATGCCGGAGATCCTGAATTTGATCCCTGGGTTGGAAAGATTAGCTGGAGAGGAAAAGGTGTACCTACTCCAGTATTCTGGCCTGGAGAATTCCATGGACTATATAGTCTGTGGTAAAGAGTCAGACACGATTGAGAAACTTTCACTTTTTCTTGCTGTGCAAAAGCTTTTGAGTTTAAGTCCATCTCATTTGTTTATTTTTACTTTTATTTCCATTATTCTGCGAGATCGATTAAAAAAGATTTTGCTGTGATTTATGTCAGAGACTGTTCTACCTATGTTTTCCTCTAAGAGTTTTATAGTGTCTGATCTAACATTTAGGTCTTTAATTGGGATTTTTGTTTTTAGCATTTTTCAAGTGTCAGTCTTATTATGCTAGGGAATGTAGAAGACAAAAGACAATTAGACTAAAAAGGACCCTTGACATCAAAGCCTTTTGCAGTCTAATAGAAGACATATTACTTAAGAGTAAGAAAGAATCAAAATAGATGAGACAGCATATACGTAAGTACCAGGTTATACTTTACAAGAATGATACTAAAATTAAAAAGTAATCTTTGAATCATGGAAAATTCACTCTGTCTTATTGAATAGAATGAATGCAGTTTGGAAGCTTTAGCTGTTAGAGAAGACTGAGGGAGACCCAGCTGACTTGAATTCCACTTCCCTCACTCCTGATCATCTTCAAGAGAAGAAATCCCAGCACTGTCCACAAGTTCCTATAGTATGATCCAGTCTCCACTACACCTGTCCTTCAATGAGTTAAAAGAATAAACAGTTCTCTGTATCGTTTCGATGGGTTCCATCCACCTCTGTTATCATTGAGTGATCAGTTGGCTTGACATAGAGTCCGCAAAACTAGTCTCTAGGAAGGAATTCAGTTCCTGAAACTTAATCTAGTGGATTTTAAATCTAACAACTGCCCTGCCACCACCCCCCTGAAGTGTGAGCCCTCCTGTTGAGCTGAGAGCCTTACTAGCTTTCCCCTCTTCAGGCGACATTCGTTTTTTCATTCAAATAACTATCCAATAACTAAGGTCACAGTGGAGTGTCCCCAAAAGTCAAGAGAATATTTCAAGACAAGGAATGGTTAACAGGGTGAAACACAGCTGAGGGTTTCTA
This sequence comes from Bos indicus, assembly GCF_029378745.1. NCBI lineage: Eukaryota > Metazoa > Chordata > Mammalia > Artiodactyla > Bovidae > Bos > Bos indicus. The sequence continues at coordinate 73,194,635 of NC_091769.1, forward strand.
ATGAGATATGAAATGAAAAGGCACCTTTGGATTTAGTTTCTGTGGGAACAGTTTGGGTGGTAGAGTGGGAGGAGTCAGGTTATCTCAGATGAGGCAAAGAGGACTTGGAGACAGCCAAGGTAGGACAACTCCTTTTAGAAGTATGGGGGAGGGGGGGAGAAAGGCAAGTGGTAATCATTTAGAAGAGTATGTATCCATCTCAAGGGAAAGGCTTCTTTATAGATGACGGCAAGAGTTGAAGGGGAGAAGGGTTTGAAGGAAGATGATCATAGTTTAGGCAAAGTTGAAGAGAGGGGCAACAAGCTCATGGTACAGAAGTGGGAATAGGCAGGAGGTGCTTGGTTCGAGAGCACATGCAGGGTCAGGTCACCTCTGAAACAGGAAGGCAGGGAGTAACGATGGACGCAGAATGCAGCTAGACTTTGGGCTTGGCTCGAGGGAAGAAATTTCTCATGTAAGAATTTCTGTACAGTAAAGTGCGTTGGTGGGTGGGGGGATGGAAGGGAAAGCCTGAGACTAGGCAGGACCACCAGGAGCGGGAGAGGAAACTGGCCAGGGGTATACGAAGGGATGTTGGGTGGCTTCATCTAGGGAAGTCCTGCAACCCAGGCTGGGCAAAGACAAGTGAACACATCCAGCTCATGGGGGCTTTCAGCTCAGATGAATTAGAAATAAAGGTCTAAGATATTGCAGTTTATTGTGGACAAGGTAGCTACAGTGATATGCCTTAGTCTTTAAGCAGAATAGCAAAGAAAAATGAAACCAAGCTGTGGGAACAAAAGAGAGCATAGGGACCAGCAGACTGGCAGTTCTAATGATATTAATAAGCAGGTGGCATGAAAGCTGAGAGGGGAACAGCCCTGGTTTGAGGTGGGATGTTAAAGAGTTTGCAGGTGGAGCAGTGTCGAGATCCAGGTTTATGTCATGCCTTCTCTACCAGCTTGTAAATTCTGAGAGGCCAGGGATGGGTATACATTGCTGTGTCCCTCAGTTCAGTGTATGCTGAGGGCTCTGACCTGTCTTTCATTTGGCTATGTTATCATGATGCATTAAAGGATACTTGGATCATGTAAATCTTTCTCAGTCCCAATAAAGAAAGTTCATTCTAAACAAATCTTTATTGTATCTCTTTGTCATGAAGAGAACTCAAAGAGAGAGAAAAAGTCATTTCCAATTCCAGTATTCCTAAAATCATTTTATTTTTTCTTTTATTTTCTAGATTTATCCATATAATTATTTAATTGATTTTAATTACAAAAATACATTATCATTCTATGTGCTAAATTACCTCTTTATGGAATGAGATGAATAAAGTAAATATTTCTATTTCTTTGTGGTCTTCATAATTTTTAAATGGTTCCAGAATCCATGCTTCTGCCATATTAAACTACTTTCCTATTGTTGGGCATGTAGATTATTTTTATTTTTTCAGTATTCCAAAGAATATGGTAGCAAACATCTTTTTGCATATAACCTTTCATTTTATGGGATTGGGCTTCCCTGGTGGCTCAGAGGTTAAGGCGTCTGCCTGGAATGCGGGAGACCTGGGTTTGATCCCTGGGTTGGGAAGATCCCCTGGAGAAGGAAATGGCAACCCACGTCAGTACTCTTGCCTGGAGAATCCCATGGAGGGAGGAGCCTGGTAGGCTACAGTCCATGGGGTCGCAAAGAGTCAGATACAACTGAGCGACTTCACTTTCACTTTTCATTTTATATTATTTCCTAAGGGTAAATTTCTAAAAGTAGGAAAGGAGCTTAAAAATCAAATCTGTTAAAGATACTTACTACTGGAGTCTTTGACATTACTGCAACCATGTTTACTTGGCTACATTCACCAAAACTTTGCCAACAAAACCAGTTGTTAGCCCCAGAATGTAGTCAATCTGCATGAATAAACAATCAGGTACTAGGAGAAGCAATATAGGATAGGGGAAAGAAAGTTGCCTGACATTAAGGAAGTCCAAGTTCTATTCTAAAGTTTATCAAGAAAGAGCTTTGTGACCTTTGTCAAATTGCTTAACTTCTCTGGTCTCCTGATTACTTATCTGTATGAGTGTGTTTGCCAAAATGATAGTAAATATCATTTTCAATGCAAAGATATCTGGTCTTAGCCATCCAAAGAGATCTTTCGTACACTGCACTGACTCACTGAATAAATAATTAGCCTTTCTTGAATACCTACTGTGGGCCAGTCACTCTGTAGGCCCTTTATATGCTGTAGCTCATGTAATTCACACCCGAAACCTAGGTGGTTGGTCCTATCATTAAAGCCATCAAACTGACGCAGAACTAAGATTTAGGCTAAGGAAATGGAGGCTGGCCAAGTTTTTATAGAGGTAAGTGGGAGATTGGAAAGTCTAAATTCCAGGCATCCTGCATTTTCAGTCACTACAGTGTAATGTCTGGGGGTACTTCCTCTTAAAAAAAACCCCAAAGACTTGAACCGATTTTTAGCATTGCAAGTCTTTTATAGCCCAAAGATAAGAGAATTCTGTTCTATTTATGCCAAGTCCCAGAACATCTGAGTTGCCTTATTTTTGTTTAACAAAATCTTTCATTTTAAAGTCAACTTTTGTTCAGCATGTCTATTTCTCTTGCTCAAGTAAAAATAACTTCACTTGTCTGGCTGTACTCAGGTTTTGCACTTATTTCATTTAATTCATGACTATTTATCTTACCGTAATAGAGCCAAGTGTTTTTAATTGGCATTCCCTTATATAAGTTTATACTGCTCAAGATTGCTGCCTATTACTCTGCCCATGGGGCAGCTTTTATTTAAAAGGAATCAAATTAAATTGCTTCATAAAATTACAGCATGTGTTCAGAAAAGTTTGAAAAAAATCCGCTGTGCCTGGACTTCATTTTTCATTAAGAACTGTATTCAGCAGACTTCCTGTTTGAAAAATTATGGGGTGGTACCCCCTAGTGGAAGATACAGAGAAACTTGAGTGAATCAGTACTGCAAGCCCTGAAGGCAGAAAAGCCAGGAATTCTTTCCACCCCTTGCTGTGGTGTGTTGGGATTTTTGGCCATCAACTTCCTGAAAGAACAGTGGAGGTCATGTGTAGGAAGAACTGGGTGAGTTGAGCTGCAGGGGCAGTATAAAATAAACAACGGGACTGAGATGGGCAACAACAGGTATTGGGTGTGGGATGGCCAGGTTAAAAGGCTAGACAAACCAGCAGCGATGGGATTGGACTTGAACTTTGTGCATAAAGTTTGTTTGCAGGAGTTGTACTTGGTGAGTTGAGAGAGACACCCAAAATATCAGGAGGACAAGTTGGGTGACAGAATTGAGATAGAAGGGAAGGAAGAGCTTTGTAACTAGAAATAAGATAGTGTATAATCAAAACTGAATTGGGCTATGCACTGTGAAAGGTGAGATGGGCATATATGAGGGTGAGGATGGGAAGAGAGAGGGCAGAGCAGTGTCTAAGGAACCAGCCTGTCTGTTGAGGCTAGAGGGCACCCTCACCTGGATGTGATATATCCTCTGGCTTTCCCTTTCACACAGTCATGGTATCTATTTGTGTTTTTAAATATTAATTTATTTAACTGTGCTGGGTCTTAGTCACAGCACTCAGGGTCGTTGATCTTCGTTGCGGCGTGTGGCATCTAGTTCCCTGACCAGGGATTGAACCCGGGCTCCCTGCATTGGGAGCACAGAGTCTTAGCAACTGGGCTACCAGGAAACTCCTGACAATATCTATTTGAAACTTAGGAATTCCTGACTGAATCAGGAGTGAATAGTTAAACACTTAAAATTTTTTTCAAAAAGTTATCAGCTTTGAAATCAAATAAAGCAGATGTCGGTTGCCACATGAGGGCAAAGCCCTGTGTTCTAACACCCATAATGTCAGGAGGGAGGGCTCATCTTAGTAAAACTGAAGTGCCCAAGAAAGAGGTGCTTAATGGTCTTTGATAGCATCAATGAACTGAAGAAACATACTTCTAATTTCACTATCTAGGTCACTGATATAAATATTTAAATACCTTGGCCCAGAAGCTGGGAACCTGTACTTGTCATGTGTGCTGATCAATACACCTTGTTAATATTCAGTCTGAAGGTTGTATTACCCTTGGAGGATGGCAGGAGCCCTTGACCTTTTTCTTTGAAATGTGAATTTGAAAGTGGTTGTGTCTAAAATTTTCAGTTTTCTTTTAGTAGGAAGGATACTGTGAGGATAGCTGCATTGTGTCAATTTCTAAACCAAAGTTTGGACATCTTAAAGGGACCAAGACCCTACATGATACCTGACCCAGTGGTTCCCAAACTGGCCAAGTAGCAAAATCACTGGGGGAGGGAGGTGGTGTTTAAAAATACACATTTCTTAGAATCTGATTCTTGCCACTAAATCATAAGCCCCAGGGGCTGGCACCCAGGAAGGTTACTCAGAGCAATGTGAGATCATTTGGGGCCACTAATGTAGCTTCATAATCCATCTGGGGATTCATTTTGATTGTAGTCAGGGATTTCTGCAATGCAAGGAACAGCTTCGGCAATGGCTGGCTATTGTTCAGACATGAGGAATGTCACAGGAGCAGCTGAGGGAAGTGCATCTAGCTCTCATAGGAGGAGAAAGTCGTCAAGCTTCTATCCTGTCTCTGTACTGTTTCTTGCCCCTGCTTCTCCCTGACTTCAGTAGGTACCCTCCCCAGGAAGCTTGCTTCTCCAGATCTGAACTTCGCATGCTTTGGGTTGCCACAACTCATGTATACGTGGGTGATGGATCATCTTTTAGCTCCTTCTGACTTTGCCAGTTATGTTCTTTAGTTTAAAGAGACTCCAGCTTGGGTCACTGCTCTAGCCCTGATCCAATCTGTCGTGGCAGAAGTGGGGAAAAGTCCCAAGATAGATTCATGGTGGCCTGTGTCCACCTCTTCAGTAAAAGTTGAAGTGACTCTTCTAAAGGAGAGGGTATGATCTGGCTAAGAACTCAAAGGCTGTCCACCACACCTTTGTAACCTCAACAAGGAGGACATTTGGGCCTCGTTTGAACACTTCTTGTGACAAAGAACTCACCAATTTGTTCAGTCTCTAGCACAAGCTGGAATCAAGATTGCAGGGAAAAATATCAATAACATCATATATGCAGATGATACAACCTTTATGGCATAAAGAGAAGAGGAACTAAAGAGTCTCTTGATGAAAGTGAAAGAGGAGCATGAAAAAGTTGGCTTAAAATTCAGTGTTCAAAAAAACTAAGATCATGGCATCCGGTCCCATCACTTCATGGCAAATAGGTGGGGAAACAATGGAAACAGAGACAGACTTTATTTTCTTGGGCTCCAAAATCACTGCAGATGGTGATTGCAGCCATGAAATTAAAAAACACTTGCTCCTTGGAAAAAAAAAGCTATGACCTACCTAGACAACTTATTAAAAAGCAGAGACATTACTGTGCCAACAAAGGTCCTTCTTGACAAAGCTATGGTTTTTCCAGTAGTCATGTATGGATGTGAGTATTGGACCATAAAGAAAGCTGAGCACTGAAGAATTGGTGCTTTTGAACTGTGGTGTTGGAGAAGACTCTTGAGAGTCCCATGGACTGCAAGGAGATCCAACCAGTCCACCCTAAAGGAAATCAGTCCTGAATATTCATTGGAAGGACTGATGCTGAAGCTGAAGCTCCAATACTTTGGCTACCTGATGGGAAGAACTGACTCATTTGGAAAAGACTCTGATGCTGGGAAAGATTGAAGGCAGGAGAAGAAGGGGATGGCAGAAGATGGTTGGATGGCATCACTGACTTGATGCACATGAGTTTGAGCCAGCTCCAGGAATTGGTGAAGGACAGGAAAGCCTGGCGTGCTGCAGTCCATGGGGTCACAAAGAGTCAGACACGACTGAGCAACTGAACTGAACTTCCTTGTCTAGTTCTAAGATTTGACAGCTTTTTGGATAATGACCATAATGTATTCTAGGTTTCTTCTCTAGAGGAATACAGAATAATCTTACTCCATGCCCTTTAAGAATGGTGAAGATGGCTATCATGTGTGCGCCAGGATTTTTATTTCCAGAATATTCTTGCTTAGTTTCCTGATTTGGTCCTCTTTGAGTTTAGACATTCATTATCCGTGGCGCCTTCCATCGCTTAAGTTGGTTCATGTCCTTTTTAAATATCTGTTTATTTAGCTGTGTCAGGTCTTAGTTGCAGCATGAACTTTGATCTTCATTGTGACATGTGCTTATCTTTTGGTTGCAGCTTATGGGATCTAGTTCCCTGACCAGGGATCCAACCTGGGTCCCCTGCATTGGGAACTCAGAGTGTTAGCCACTAGACCACCAGGGAGGTCCTGGAAGATGGTCTTGATAAGAATTTTCTTACATAATGTCTTAAAAAACACTGAGGTGGCTTTAAAATATGCAATAAAAAAACATACAAAAAGTACTTCAAAGCAGAAGAATGAAGGCTAAGGGAATATATTTTATAAAACAAGGTGGAGCTGAGGGAGAAGTTGGTTCATGAAGTACCTGCTGTGAAATTGTGTGACTTGCTGGGGGTAGTCTGCAGGCTTGCTTCTGAAGCTTTCTAGTGACCAACACCAAGAGTGAGGAATCAACCATTGCATCCATAGGAGGAAAAAAGCCATTAGCTCAAAAGAATGTGATTTCCGGTCCAAAGACTAGGAAGTATTTCCTCCTTGGGGTTTTCCCAAAGAGGATGTCACAAAACCAGGTAAACGATATCTTTAACAACAACCTTGCAGTAAATATTACCTTTGTTTCCTAGCACCGTTTCTTACAACATCTGCCTGAGTGAGATATGCTGATGCTTGTTTAAAGCACAATTCCATGAAGCCATTCTAGGAAGGCCCCCAGTCCAGTCTGCATGTGCCACTCTGTGCTCTCTGCCCCCCTGTCTATGAATGGTGTTAGAGGATCTATCAGTGGTTCTCAGGCTGTGTTCTGAGGAGCCCATCAGTGGTGGAACCAAGCTCCCTGTCCTTCCTTTGCATCCCGTTTCTCTGACCCTGGGCTTTTAAGAAAGACATTATTTGAACAAGAGTTCTTTGGTTAAAAAAGAAGTTTGAAAATGGCTGATCTTAAGGAATGGGTGCTCTGCTGTCCTTCAGGTAGTCTTTCGTAAATATCGTTCATTTTCCGAGGTTTTCAATAGTTAAGGAGCAGCTGTGAGTTCCAAGATTAAACATCATGGTGAGTTTGGACTTTCCCGGTGGTCTAGTGGTGTGGAATTTGCCTGCTGATGCAGGAGACACGGGTTTGATCCCTGATCTGGGAAGATCCTACATCCTGCCGGGCAACTGGGTCTATGTGACACAAGTAGTGAAGCCTGAGCACTCTAGAGCCTGTGTGCTGCAACAGGAGGAGCCCCAGCAATGAGAAGCCCAGGCACCACAACTAGACGGGAGCCCCCACTCACTGTAACTAGAGAAAATCCGCACGCAGCAATGAAGACCCAGTGCAGCCAAAAATCATTTAATTAAAAAACGAAAATGAAAAACATCATGGTAAGTTCCTAGAGCCCCAGTTAAACTCAGAGCCGTGTGTTTTAATAATCAAGCAAGCTAGGGAGGGATTGACAACTTCTTATTAAATCGGAGGTAACTCACAAGCACATATGGTGGACAGAAGGCCACTGCACCCCCACCTGGAGGTGGGCTAAGAAATGACCATCTGTTGTTGCCCAGATTCTCCTTAAGAAGTAATTTGGCATTTGCTCTAACAAGTTGATATTCAAAGTATAGCCTCAATGATTTTAGCTTGAAAAACGTATATCTCTTATAACTAAACACTCACTTTATCCATAAGCAAATCTCAATAAATTACTCACAGAACATCTACCTTTTATATTGAGAACGGTCTATGTATGTTTAAAAATTACGTAAAACTAGAAAGTTGATGGTTTTGGATTTCTAACAACTGGCTTTTCTTTGTGATAATAAAAGATAACTAGTGAAGGACAGGGAAGCCTGGTGTGCTGCAGTTCGTGGAGTTGCAAACAGTCAGACACGACTTGGTGACTGAACAACAACAGTAAAAAATGGGGTCAGCTGACTATTACGCCTTTCTGGTTCTTCATACTAAGACCACGGCATTGGTGTTGTCTGATCCATCGATGGACTGTTATTGCTGACTTTGAAACACATCAGTGTTAAGTGTGGACTCCTTCTAAACCTTTCAGGTGAGGGTGGAAATGGGCCTGGGGCCTCAATATCGAGCTTGTATATCTCAGTCTACAACTGATTACAGTCTTCAAAGTCAAAGGCTATAGAAAAACGATAAAAGCAGCAAACACTCAGGTTTTTCTTGTTAGATTGCTCCACTGGCTTGACAAAGAGTTTAATAATGATTGATGGTAGAATAGCTGTGCCCATAGTTCCCTTTGTGTAGAACATTGGCCCAGGAGTCCTAGAATTCCTTAAACAGGGAAGTGACATATATTTTAGATAGACCATCTAGTAAATTAGGAGAAGAGTACATGACTGCTTTTGGGGAAAATGTGATAGACTTAACTCTGGTCCAATCAATGAGGAGAAATTAAAACACCACCAACAAGGGATCTTTCCTATCTACTCACAGAGCCATGTGATAACCCTTGAAAGAGATATCTGTGAGAATAGTATGTGTGAGGATCCCTGTGTTCAGTTCAGTTGCTCAGTCGTGTCCGACTCTTTGCAACCCCATGAATTGCAGCACACCAGGCCTCCCTGTCCATCACCAACTCCCGGAGTTCACTCAAACTCACATCCATCGAGTTGGTGATGCCATCCAGCCATCTCATCCTCTGTTGTACCCTTGTCCTCCTGTCCCCAATCCCTCCCAGCATCAGAGTCTTTTCCAATGAGTCAACTCTTCGCATGAGGTGGCCAAAGTACTGGAGTTTCACCTTTAGCATCATTCCTTCCAAAGAATAACCAGGACCAATCTCTTTTAGAATGGACTGGTTGGATCTCCTTGCAGTCCATGGGACTCTCAAGAGTCCTCTCTAACACCACAGTTCAAAAGTATCAATTCTTCAGTGCTCAGCTTTCTTCACAGTCCAACTCTCACATCCATACATGACCACTGGAAAAACCATAGCCTTTACTAGACGAATCTTTGTTGGCAAAGTAATGTCTCTGCTTTTGAATATGCTATCTAGGTTGGTCATAACTTGCCTTCCAAGGAGTAAGCATCTTTTAATTTCATGGCTGCAGTCACCATCTGCAATGATTTTGGAGCCCCCCAGAATAAAGTCTGACACTGTTTCCACTGTTGCCCCATCTATTTCCCATGAAGTGATGGGACCAGATGCCATGATCTTCGTTTTCTGAATGTTGAGCTTTAAGCCAACTTTTTCACTTTCCTCTTTCACTTTCATCAAGAGGCCTTTTAGTTCCTCTTCACTTTCTGCCATAAGGGTGGTGTCATCTGCATTTCTAAGGTTATTGATATTTCTCCCAGCAATCTTGATTCCAGCATGTGCTTCTTCCAGCTCAGTGTTTCTCATGATGTACTCTGCATAGAAGTTAAATAAGCAGGGTGACAATATACAGCCTTGACGTACTCCTTTTCCTATTTGGAACCAGTCTGTTGTTCCATGTCCAGTTCTAACTTGTTCCATGTCCAGTTCTAACTCTATATGCTTCCTGACCTGCATATAGGTTTCTCAAGAGGCAGGTCAGGTGGTCTGGTATTCCCATCTCTTTCAGAATTTTCCACGGTTTATTGTGATCCACACAGTCACAGGCTTTGACATAGTCAATAAAGCAGAAATAGATGTTTTTCTGGAGCTCTTTTGCTTTTTCAATGATCCAACTGATGTTGGCAATTTGATCTCTGGTTCCTCTGCCTTTTCTAAAACCAGCTTGAACATCAGGAAGTTCATGGTTCACCTATTGCTGAAGCCTGGCTTGGAGAATTTTGAGCATTACTTTACTAGAATGTGAGATGAGTGCAATTGTGTGGTAGTTTGAGCGTTCTTTGGCATTGCCTTTCTTTGGAATTGGAATGAAAACTGACCTTTTCCAGTCCTGTGGCCACTGCTGAGTTTTCCAAATTTGCTGGCATATTGAGTGCAGCATTTTCACAGCATCATCTTTCAGGATTTGAAATAGCTCAACTGGAAATCCATCACCTCCACTAGCTTTGTTCATAGTGATGCTTTCTAAGGCCCACTTGACTTCACATTCCAGGATGTCTGGCTCTAGGTGAGTGATCACACCATCATGATTATCTGGGTCGTGAAGATCTTTTTTGTACAGTTCTTCTGTGTGTTCTTTCCACCTGTTCTTAATATCTTCTGCTTCTGTTAGGTCCATATCATTTCTGTCCTTTATCAAGCCCATCTTCGCATGAAATGTTCCCTTGGTATCTCTACTTTTCTTGAAGAGATCTCTAGTCTTTCCCATTCTGTTGTTTTCCTCTATTTCTTTGCATTGATTGCTGAAGAAGGCTTTCTTATGTCTTCTTGCTATTCTTTGGAACTCTGCATTCAGATGCTTATATCTTTCCTTTTCCCCTTTGCTTTTCGCTTCTCTTCTTTTCACAGCTATTTGTAAGGCCTCCCCAGACAGCCATTTTGCTTTTTTGCATTTCTTTTCCATGGGGATGGTCTTGATCCCTGTCTCCTGTACAATGTCACAAACCTCAGTCCATAGTTCATCAGGCACTCTATCTATCAGATCTAGTCCCTTAAATCTATTTCTCACTTCCACTGTATAATCATAAGGGACTTGATTTAGGTCATACATGAATGGTCTAGTGGTTTTCCCTACTTTCTTCAATTTAAGTCTGAATTTGGCAATAAGGAGTTCATGATCGGAGCCACAGTCAGCTCCCTGTCTTGTTTTTGCTGACTGTATAGAGCTTCTCCATCTTTGGCTGCAATGAATATAATCAATCTGATTTCAGTGTTGACCATCTGGTGATGTCCATGTGTAGAGTCTTCTCTTGTGTTGTTGGAAGAGGGTGTTTGCTATGACCAGTGTGTTCTCTTGGTAAAACTCTATTAGCCTTTGCCCTGCTTCATTCCATATTCCAAGGCCAAATTTGCCTGTTACTCCAGGTGTTTCTTGCCTGGAGAATCCCAGGGATGCGGGAGCCTGGTGGGCTGCCATCTATGGGTTGCACAGAGTCAGACACGACTGAAGCAACTTAGCAGCAGCAGCAGCCAGGTGTTTCTTGACTTCCTACTTTTGCCTTCCAGTCCCCTATAATGAAAAGGACATCTTTTTTGGGTGTTAGTTCTAAAAAGTCTTGTAGGTCTTCATAGAACCATTCAACTTCAGCTTCTTCAGCATTACTGGTTGGGGTATAGACTTGGATTACGGTGATATTGAATGGTTTGCCTTGGAAACAAACAGAGATCATTCTGTCGTTTTTGAGATTGCATCCAAGTACTGCATTTTGGACTCATTTGTTGACCATGATGGCTACTCCATTTCTTCTAAGGGATTCCTGCCTGCAGTAGTAGATATAATGGTCATCTGAGTTAAATTCACCCATTCCAGTCCATTTTAGTTCGCTGATTCCTAGAATGTTGACATTCACTCTTGCCATCTCCTGTTTGACCACTTCCAATTTGCCTTGATTCATGGACCTAACATTCCAGGTTCCTATACAATATGGCTCTTTACAGCATCAGACCTTGCTTCTATCACCAGTCACATCCACAACTGGGTATTGTTTTTTCTTTGGCTCCATCCCTTCATTCTTTCTGGAGTTATTTCTCCACTGATCTCCAGTAGCATATTGGGCACCTACCGACCTGGGGAGTTCCCCTTTTAGTATCCTATCATTTTGCCTTTTCATACTGTTCATGGGGTTCTCAAGGCAAGAATACTGAAGTGGCTTGCTATCCCTTCTCCAGTGGACCACATTCTGTCAGACCTCTCCACCATAACCCACCTGTCTTGGGTGGCCCCACATGGCATGGCTTAGTTTCATTGAGTTAGACAAGGCTGTGGTCCTAGTGTGATTAGATTGACTAGTTTTCTGTGATTATGGTTTCAGTGTGTCTGCCCTCTGATGCCCTCTTGTAACACCTACCAAGAAAACCTACCTTGGGTTTCTCTTACCTTGGACGTGGGGTATCTCTTCATGGCTGCTCCAGCAAAGCACAGCCGCTGCCCCTTACCTTGGACGAGGGGTATCTCCTGCTGCCCCTCCTGACCTTGAATGTGGAGTAGCTCCTCTCGGCCCTCCTGTGCCCATGCAGCCACCACTCCTTGGACGTGGGGTTGCTCCTTTAAGCTGCCACCCTTGACCTCAGACGTGGGGTAGCTCCTCTTGGCCGCTCCTGAGCTGTCGCAGCCTGGCAGTCTCGGCTGCCACCCCTGACCTCGGATGTGGGGTAGGTCCTCTCGGCCACGTTGGTTGCCTTAGTTTAGATTATTGCAAACAGATCCCTGTGTACTTAGCTGTAAATGATTGGGCAGTGAAAGTGGGAAATTGTAAAATCAATCAAAGGTAAGCTCATCTTTATTAACTTCCCAGGTTGGCAAAAGGAATCTGTTAAGGCAAAGCCCTAGAAGGCCTGACTGACCACAGCCTTGTGATTGGTAAGCCTCCTGCCTTCTTTCAGAGCCTGCCAGCTAAGGCTCAAAGAAGAAGCTTCTGGCTACCTGTAGGCCCTTCTTTACCCCATCTCAAATGACCATTCCAGGGACAGCACCCTAGTGCCTGGACAGGGAGGGAGACGGCAACAGAAAACAGCCTTGGGAAGTGCTGGTCCTAGGTCTTCCTTCCAGAAGCAGGGTGATGACCCCTATTTGGCCCTCCACCTGTAAGTTCACACAGTTGACCTCTGGCATCCTTACATGCAACTGGGATGACATCTCCTTCCTAGGTTGAAATGGCAGAGTTCCCACTATCCAACTTGATTAGACACTCACTCTGGAGACCAAATCACTTCATTTCCCAAACAGTGAGTTCACTAAGATCCGCGTTCTCTGTTAGAAGTGATCTGTGGGTGATCAGTCTTCTCTAAGAGTTTTACTTAGCTCGATTTTTAAAACGTGTTCAATGATCTTGCCAGGTCCCAGTCTCTGTCTGCGGACAAAGCAGTCAGCCTTCTCCTTGCAAGCTGTGAGAAGCTAGCCTCTGGGTAGCACCCATGATCTAAATATCAGGATTTCTCCCAGGAAGATATTACCAGGGAAACTGCCCCATAACCTGCCCGTCCATAGAGTGGGTGGCCAAGCTCTTCTGAGGTAGTAAGTTTGCGCTGAAGTTTATCATTCTCATCGCTTGTGTTGCACCACTTCTCTTGCTATGCTTTGTCTGCTGATACTGACTGAGGTGGGTGGCTGATTTGCCTGCCCTGTCTTCACTCCCTTCTTCAGAACTCTCCCCACTCCCCCAAATATGGGGATTGGTCAGGGAAATGCTACACAGACTTGAAGTTTTATATTTGTTGTTTTACTTCAATTTAGAGTCATAATTGCATTTATTAAGATGATTTACATTCTGCTTCTTTAGTGCATTAGTCATCTCGGCTAGTTTTGTGTTATCTAAATATTTGATCAAAATAACCGTAACCCCAACCTTTGATCCTTCATTCAAGTCACTAATCAAAATGCTGACTGGGGGCTTCTCTGGTGGTACAATGGATAAGAATCCACCTGCCAATGCAGGAAACATGAGTTCGATTCCTGGTCCAGCCAAGATTCCACATGCAGCCCGTGCCCCACTACTGTTGAGCCTGTGCTCTAGAGCCTGGGAGCTGCGACTACTGTGCCCACATGCCCTAGAGCCTCTGCCCCACAAGAGAAGTCACTGCAATGAGAAGCCCGCACAGCACAAGTAGAGAGTAGCCCCCACTTGCCTCAACTAGAGAAAGCCTGAGCAGCAAGGAAGACCCAGCACAGCCAAAAATAATAAGTAAATAAATAAATAATGAAATCAGGATTTTTTTAAAAAAAGAAGTGACTTGAAAATGCTGACTGGATTTGCCTCAGTGTTGACTTGTTAAGTAGGTGTAGATTTATCTGATGGTAAGATGAACTCCAATGTGTTGTTGGAGATCTCTTTATTGTCATGGAAGGGTGTCCACAGTATACTGGAAACTGAAAACATTCGTTTAATAGTATGCGTTTTTAATTCTATTGTTGTTAAAATATGTGTGGGTGTATGTAAACATGATGGACAGGGAAGCCTGGCAGTGCTGCAGTCTGTGGGGTCGCAAAGAGTCGGACACGACTGAGCAGCTGAACTGAACTGATGTAACCATGGAAGAAGGCCTGGAGAGAGATGCATGCAAAAAAAGTCAGTGTTTATCTCTGAGGGGCCACACTACTAATAATTTCTTATTTATTTTTTAATTCTTATATGTATCTCCCAGAAAATTATTTACTGAGCATGGCTTGCTTTTATAAATAGAGGAAACAACAAAGCATTTTACAGTTTAAAAAATTCAAAAGAAATAAAGAGAAAGATCAAAGATATCCCTATGGCATCTCCCTAAAGACCTTCCTCCAGACCCAAGAAAGTGTTTCTCAGACCATTGTGCCGCACACAATTATTTGAAGAGATTTTGAAAAATATCTCCCCTGGGAGAAGTGCCAGGTGAAACTGCTATTGCCAGCCCCTGGACCAGCGAGTGGACAGAACCACTTAGTTAGTTATAAATATACCTTACTTGGGGGTTTCTCCGGTGGCCCAGTGGTAAAGAATCCACCTGCCAAGTAGGAGACACAGGTTGATCCCTGAATCAGAAGATCCCCTGGAGAAGGAAATGGCAACTCACTCCAGTATTCTTGCCTGGGAAACCCCATGGACAGAGGAGCCTGGCGGGGTACAGCTCATGGGGTCACAAAGAGTCAGACATGGTAGCAACTAAACAACCAAGCTGCAAATCTTTTCTCTTCCTCTACTCTTCAAAAATGGGATAGTAACATCTATCTTCGAGAACGGTGATAAGGCTAACATGAAGTAATGCACACAAGATGCCAAATACAGTGCCTGGCACGTGGTGAAGCCAGGTAAGTGATATCCTGGTCTCCATGGCATTCAGCCCACAGTTCTCAAATTTCTTCTCAAACCATTCCTTATCACATCTCTTCCCTCTTCTTCCTTTCCAACATATTTTGGGAACTTATCTGAGTCCAAGAAGAAAGCAAAGAAAGTGATTGTTTAGTACTGACACCAGTTTGCAAAAATCATCATTTCTAATGATTTCCATGCATGCGTGCATGCTAAGTCTCTTCAGTCATGCCCAACTCTTTGACCAACTCCTCTGTCCGTGGGATTCTCCAGGCAAGAATACTGGAGTGGGTTGCCATGCCCTCCTCCAGGGGATCTTCCCAACCCAGGGATTGAATCCGTATCTCTTATGTCTCTGGCATTGGCAGGCGGGTTCTTTACCACTAGTGCCACGTAACATAATAAACCTTACGTAAATAACTTATGTTTTAACTTTTTTGTTTAGCTCTTTTGCTGCTTTTTTGTGGCTTTTGCATTATGAAGTCCCCTTGCATTCTTGTAAGCCTGGAAGTTAATTCAAGAAACATTTGTGATCATACATAAAGCTGTATGTGATTTTCACTCCCCAAAGAACTTAAAGGCAGGTAGAGAAGACTATGCAATAAAATATCACTTTTCCACATTATAACATTTTAGTGGAATTTTGGTCATTTGGAATATTCTATGTGATGAGGGAAGAGTGAAACAGCACACTTTATTGTTTAAATCCCTTCTCAATTGGAGCAGGATATTTTAGAACAATTCTTACAGGAAGTTATAGATTTCTATAGCCTATGGTTCAAACCACCTCAGAAAGACTGAGACCAAAGAGACGTAGCCTTGTAGAGGCTAGTGACCTGGAAGGGAAGGTGACTCATTTGACTTGGGAGCCCACACCCAAGTCTCAGTCTGGGAGGCATTGTTCTTAGAGTAGCAGGCTTGACTAAGATGGTGCACAGCCATGTCCTCCCATCCCTTCTCTCACTTATGCCCCCAGAGCTGGATGGCATGTGTGAGCAATGGAAAATTCCTTTGACTCCAGAGCTGGGCTGGCAAAGGGTCATGCCACATGCTCCAGCTTCCCCAGCAGAATTAGTGGATGCCAGCTTAAGGTTCCTTCTTTGGAGTCCAAGATGCATTCGGCAAACCCGTAATGTCCCCAGGGAGAGTGTATGAAATAATTATTTCCATGCAGAAGACTAGTCCCACATTAGCCTTGTAGAAATCAAGATAAAATCCTTCTATTGATCCTCCTAATTTACCTCTTTTTTTTTTAAATAGAATCATCATAGTTGAATATATTATTTCATCCAAGGTGTTTCTAATGATTTTGTTGTTGCTGTTCAGTCACTAAATCATTTCCAACTCTTTGCAACCCCATGGACTGCAGCATGCCAGGCTTCCCTGTCCTTCACTATCTCTGGAGTCTGCTCAAGTTCATGTCCATCGAGTCAGTGATGCCATCCAACCATTCATCCTTTGTTGCCCCCTTCTCCTGCTCTCAATCTTTCCCAGCATTAAAGTCTTTTCCAATAAGTAGGCTCTTCACATTAGGTGGCCAAAGTATTGGAGCTACAGCTTCAGCATCTGTCCTTCCAATGAATATTCAGGGTTGATTTCCTTTAGGATTGACTTATTTTGTCTCCTTGCTGTCCCGGGGCCGCTCAAGAGGCTTCTCCAGCACCGCAGTTTAAAAGCGTCAATTATTTGGCGCTCGGATCTCTTTTTACTCCAGCTGGAAAAAGACATAACTACTGGAAAAACCATAGCTTTGACTATACACATCTTTGTCAGCAAAGTGATGTTTCTACTTTTTAATATTCTGTCTAGGTTTGTCATAGCTTTCCTTCCAAGGAGCAAGTGTCTTTTAATTTCATGGCCGAAGTCACCATACACAGTGACTTTGGAGCCCAAGAAATAAACTCTGTCACTACTTCCACTGTTTCCCATCTATTTGCCATGAAGTGATGGGACCAGATGCCCTATTTTAGTTTTTTCAATGTAAGTTCTCTTCCTCTCTTTCAGAATATGGTTTGTGGCCATTAGGTGGCGCTGTTCATCTCAAATATGAAAATCACATGAAATTCCAATGCCAGGCTGTGCAGGAGAAAGTAATATGTTTAGTTAAAATTGTCGCAGTCTTTTTTCAGTGAGGGCAGAAACGTTTTATTTTTTACACAAAAATTTCCACTATTAAAATTTGCTAAAAACAACCCAGAACATTATCCCACAGTCCTACATGAAACTCTCCTCGTCGAAAGAAAATGTTCCTTCCTATGTGACATAAAAGCAATGCCTCTTAGACTTTCAGACTGGAGTGCTGGAATCCTGAGTTGAATGAGATTGAAAAAAAAAAAAACCTCTTCCACCTGCCCTTTGGAGCATTGTGCTCCTGATTTTCTAATATTGTTGATAAATTTGTATTATGTAGCTATATTCTCTGACTTCAAGGTCCTTATTCCTGGAAGCATTTACAGATAGGATGCAAATTCATTTACATGGTATCCAAAATGCTAGCTTTAACTCTGGAAGAGAAGAACATGGTTTTCTTAGGAGCTAGCTTCATGACTTTCTTTAACCAACTAATGGAAGCTGTTTCTTAACAGCTTCCCAGACAATATACCGCAGCGCCTGCTACACCAGGGGTCTGCTGTGCCCGTTTCCAGCCTTCCCTCCTGCTGGGCCACCAGTCTAGAGCCCTGCCAGAGGCCCCTTGTCCTCCCCTCCCACAGCTCTCGCTGAGCAGTCTCTCCTCTGCCCAGCACTCTGGATACCTTGGTGTCATTGTTTCCTAGTCTTCCATGTATCCGCTTCTTCCACTTAGATGTCTTCAGGCACTGTTATTCTGAACTCATCTGAAATGAGTTCTACCTACCTCCAAACTCGCGTTCCCTCTCTGGGGCAATGCCACCTTCATCCATGCAGTTGCCTACGCAGACACCTGAGATTCAGGCTCTGCCCTCTTTTGCTTTTACTCCCCGCCCATCCCCATCCTTAGCGTTCTGTCACCACTGCGGGCATGGGTTGGATCATCTCTCATTTGGCTGATGCATCCCCATCCTTAGCGTTCTGTCACCACTACGGGCATGGGTTGGATCATCTCTCATTTGGCTGATGAGTGTTAACCTTCTCCTGGTCTTGGTCCCTCTGAGCTCATTTTTTAAAAATTGTAGCCAGGCTGATTCTCGTATACAATAGGGATATCACTATGTTTAGATCCTGCTGGAAGTCCTCCACAGCCTCTTGTCTCTCTCAAAACAGATCCAAACTCCTTAACGTGAACATAAGGCCCTGGGCCTGTCCCGCCTCTCTGGCCTTATCTCCCCTGTCTCAAACTCTGTACTCTGTCCTTTGACACACCTGTCAGCCTATCAGATCAGCTGGACTTTCTCCCTCCTACTACTTCTGCTCACACCTTCCCCCCTGAAATTCTTTCCTCTCCACCACCCACACCCCACCCCCTCCATATCTCCTGTATACTTCCTAACTTACATGTCACTGCCTCTGGGAAGGGAATCTTCCCCATAGCATCTCCAGATAGGATGAGCTCTCTGCTTCAGTTCAGTTCACTTCAGTTGCTCAGTCATCTCCAACTCTTTGTGACTCCATGGACTGCAGCATACCAGGCTTTCCGGTCCACCACCATCTCCTGGAGCTTGCTCAAACTCGTGTCCATTGAGTCGGAGATGCCATCAAACATCTCATCCCCTGTCATCCCCTTCTCCTCCTGCCTTCAATCTTTCCCAGCATCAGAGTCTTTTCCAGTGAGTCAGTTCTTCGCATCAGGTGGCCAAAGTATTGGAGCTTCAGCTTTAGCACCAGTCCCTCCAGTGAATATTCAGGACTGATTTCCTTTACGATGGACTGGTTTGATCTCCTTGCTTACCACAGCCCTTATCACACTGTATGGTAACAGTCTGTTAGTCTACTTTGCAGACTGTAGGAAACAAATTTCTTTCTTTCTTTGGCTGCACTGGGTTTTAGCTGTACATTCAGGATCTTCGGTCTTCATTGTGGTATGCTGGATCTTCAGTTTTGGCCTTTGAACTCTCAGTTGCAGATCTAGCTCCTTGGTCAGGGATAGAACCTGAGCCCCCTGCATTGGGAGCAAAGAGTCTTAGACACTGGACCACCAGGGAATTCTCATATAAATCTCTTACTCTCTACCTATCTCCATCATCCAACACAGTTCTTAACACATAGTAGGTCCTCAATAAATATCTTTTGAACGAATGAATGAAGACTTGATCTACACAGCTCGCTTCCACTCACTCTTTATAACCCAGGTCCATCACCTTCCCCACTCACCCCGAAGGAGTGAGTCCTTTCCATCAAAGACCATCATGGTCCTGGGCACAGACCTCAGTTAGAGCATGTATGTTGTGTGGCAGTGGTGTGAACCATCTCCACTAGACTCTGCATGCTTCAGGGCAGGACAGTGTCCTCATCGATTTCCTGAGAGTGGAGAAGCAACAGGGTCTCCCTGCTTCCAAAGATCATTCAGCTTTCAATTTTTTACCATTGAGGATAATGTTTGCTGTGGGTTTGTCATATATAGCTTTTGTTATGTTGAGATATGTTCCTTCTATTCCTGCTTTCTGGAGAGTTTTTATCATAAATGGATGTTGAATTTTGTCAAAGGCTTTCTCTGCATCTATTGAGATAATCATATGGTTTTTATTTTTCAATTTGTTAATGTGGTGTATTACACTGATTGATTTGAGAATATTGAGGAATCCTTGCATCCCTGGGATAAAGCCCACTTGGTCATGGTATATGATCTTTTTAATGTGTTGTTGGATTCTGATTGCTAGAATTTTGTTGAGGATTTTTGCATCTATGTTCATCAGTGATATTGGCCTGTAGTTTTCTTTTTTTACCTGTGGTGGATTCATGTTGATATATGGCAAAACCAATACAATATTGTAAAATTAAAAACTACAATAAAATTTAAAAAAAAAAGAAAAAAACACCAAAGATCATGCAGCAAAATATGACAAAGACAGACTAAGTTTTCATCTGATCTGGGGGTTTAGGCCTGGTTTTGTTTTTATGGCTATTACCTTCAACAACCAGGGGCACCTGTTTTTGTTCTCACTCCCCTCTGATGCAGCAGGGGCCCCAAAAAAGCCTTGCCAGAAAAAATTCTTAAACTTTAGGGTTTATAGCCACAAACCATCGCTTGGTGAAAACTACTCATGCAACCATTTAAGGGTGTTAGGTCCCATAACATGTGAGTGAGGCTGTTAGAGTTTCTGGTATGTGTGAGGAATGTGTGTGTGTGTGTATGTGTGTGTGTTCTGATTCCTGTTTCCTTCCACTAGCCCCTCTGTGTACTCACTTCTCTCAGAGGAAGGGACTTGATTATCCCTTCTGTAGTAATACCACCTAGTATTATTTCTTAAACACATGTGCCAGATGCTGTTGTAAGCATTTTACACGTGTTAACTCAATCCTTGAAAGACCCTTTGACACAGGTTTTAGCATACCCATTTTAGAGAGGAGAAGACTAAGGCACCAAGAGATTTAGTAACTCACCCAGGAATGAGCAGAGGAGGCAGGATTTGGACCCAAGCAGTTTGCCTGTAGCTCATGACCTTATTTATCTACTATATATATTATATGGAAATTTGACAGGAAATATGTTTATGATTATTTTGACTGAGGATACGACAGCCATAAAACATTGTCACATTCAGTATGTCAATATCTGTAAGTAAAAGGGCAGATTGTTACCAAAACCTCCTATCTCCTCTGACTCAGATCAGAGCATCCTCAGCCCCAAATTCTGCAAAAAGCCTTGTAACCCTTTGCCTTGCAGGTGTTTAATCCTACTTTCCCATCTCCCACAGTACTTTCTTGAGATAAGCAGTCTTGCTTAGTTCTCCATAAATGGAGAGCCTTCTTTCCTGCCTTTTTACTTCTTATTTATTCATATTTTTACAACGTTGTGTTAGTGTCTGCTAATAGCCCTGTGAATCAGTCATATGCATACATATATCCCCTCCCTCTTGAGCCTCCCTATCACCCTCCCATCCCACCCTTCTAGGTCACTGCAGAGCACCAAGCTCCCTGTGCTATACAGCTGCTCCCCACTAGCTAGCTATTTCATACATGGTAGTGTATATATGACAAAGCCACTCTTTCAATCCCCCCTCCTTCCTCTGCTGTTTCCACAAGTCCTTTCTCTCCATCTGCACCTCTATTCCTGCCTTGCAAATAGGTTCTTTCTTTTCTTGATCACAGATCTCTAAATGCTAAGTTACTTTTCTTCCATCTTCCTGATGCTAATTTGGAGACTTCTTAAGTTTTATAGGCTCTCTTGCTAAACATTATTCACTGTGTCTAATAGTATAGCACACATCTTATCTCTAAGAGTTCATATATATTTGAGTATACTCCACCCAACTTAAAATCAAACCAGAGCACTGCAGCTCACAGGATAGCTACAGAAGTTAGCAAGCTCTATTGTTAATTGGTATAACACAATTCGGTCATACGTATTTATCCATTATGAGACAGGCTGTTTTAAAATAAATGTTTCAAAGGATAAATAAATTTTTTTAATACAGTTTGAATACTATTTGACCTTTTAGAAAATGATTTAGAAAGAGCTCCTTCCCATATGTAAACTTTTCTTCCTTTTATAATCTAAAGCCTGTGGCCTCATTTCCCCATTTCATCTCACAGTTTTCCTTTATCTTTTCTGTTTTTTCACTTAATCTTGGACTGGAGCATTTTTTGAGCATTTCATTCAATATCTCCTATCTAATATTTGTTGGATGTTTTAATTTTTCCTCTGGGGTGCTGGAATACGCTTATGGAATATGTTTCCTTAGATAACGTGTAACAGGAAGGGAATCCTATTTAAAGGGAAAATGTTTAGATACTTTTTTCAAGACCAATAGTGTATTCTGGCTCAAAGAACCTCCATATGAATATCATTCGACTATTTGCTCAATCAGTATTTATTGAGTACCTACTAAGCCTGGAATCATGCCAGGGACTGGGGAAATGAGATAAAAGCACAATCTTATCTTCAAAGAATTCATAGTGTAGGGTAAGAGAGTAACTATTTTTAAACAGTAAGAATGCAGTACATAGGTGCTGTAATGCAGATATACACTGGAGGGCAAAGGAGCAAAAGGAGAATTTATGTCCTCTTGGTGGTTCCAGAAAGATCACCCTGCAAAAGGATCACAAGGACGTCAGGATTGGCCCAGTTATTTTCATTGCAGAAAGAAATGCAGTTGAGTTTGAACTCTAGAACTTTAATTCAGAAGGAAAAAGGAGGAAAACATTTTTCAGATAAGGCTATAGGATCATGTTGGCATTATACTATCTAACATATCTTATGGAACTTTAAATTTCAATTATTTAAAAAATTGCATATTTAAAATTTCAGAATGTTTCAATTTTTTTATGTTTCTGTTGTAGTTTGGTGGATACAACCTATTTATTTTTAACTGAGGTGAAATGTATACATAACAGTGAAAGGTACTCATCTTAAGAATACAATGTTACGAGTATGCTAATGATACATCCTTGTAACCAGCACAAAAAATTGGCTGTATAGAAGGGAAATAGATGGGGAAACAGTGGAAACAGTGTCAGACTTTATTTTTTGGGGCTCCAAAATCACTGCAGATGGTGATTGCAGCCATGAAATTAAAAGACGCTTACTCCTTGGAAGGAAAGTTATGACCAACCTAGATAGCATATTCGAAAGCAGAGACATTACTTTGCCAACAAAGGTTCGTCTAATCAAGGCTATGGTTTTTCCTGTGGTCATGTATGGATGTGAGAGTTGGACTGTGAAGAAGGCTGAACGCTGAAGAATTGATGCTTTTGAACTGAGGTGTTGGAGAAGACTCTTGAGAGTCCCTTGGACTGCAAGAGAGCCAACCAGTCCATTCTGAAGGAGATCAGCCCTGGGATTTCTTTGGAAGAAATGATGCTAAAGCTGAAACTCCAGTACTTTGGCTGCCTCATGCGAAGAGTTGACTCACTGGAAAAGACTCTGATGCTGGGAGGGATTGGGGGCAAGAGGAGAAGGGGACGACAGAGGATGAGATGGCTGGATGGCATCACTGACTTGATGGACGTGAGTCTGAGTGAACTCCGGGAGTTGGTAATGGACAGGGAGGCCTGGCGTGCTGCAAGTCATGGGGTCGCAAAGAGTCGGACACGACTGAGTGACTGAACTGAACTGACCTGAACTTTTCCATCATCCCAGAGAACAGGCGATGACTGAGCTGAAAGTTTTGCCTGTTCTATTTCTTTAACAGATATAGGGCTATTCAGATTTTCTATTGTGTCAGTTTTTAATATTTTATGTTTTTTCAATATTTCCAATTGTTTTAAGTTGTTGAATTCATTGGCATGATGTTAAGTATAATATTTCTTTATTATTCTATTAATATCTATATGACCTCTGGTGAGGTCTCCTTTTTGTTCTTAATACTGGTAATTTGTGTGAGTTTTTTTCCCTTCATAAAACTTGCTAGGGGATTAAATGTTACTGACCTTAAAAAAAACTGATTTTTTACTTTATTCATTTTCTCTGTTTTCTATTTCATTGATTTCTGCTCTCAAGTATTTCCTTTCTGTTACTCATTTTGGGTTTAGTTGGCTTTTCCCCTCAGCTTTTAAGACCTTATTTTTGTCCAATGAAAATACAAATATTTAAAATTCTCTCTAAGTATTGCTTTAGCTGTATCCAACAAATTTTGACTTTTTGTTCCTAAATAACTCAGGTGAAAGTATATTTTAAATTCCCTGTGGTTTCTTTTTTGACATATAAGTTATCTAGAATCATGTTGTGTGGGTATGTTGTGAGGGTGCTTCTACAAGAGAGCAGCATTTGAATCGGTGAGCTGAGTAAAGCAGATGGCCTTCCCCATGGTGAGCGGACCTCATCCAATCCACTGAGCGCCTGAAGAGAATAAAAAGGGAAGTGACCACTTGAGCTGGGTTATTGATCTTCTCCTGCCCTTGGTGCTCATGATTCTTAGGCATTCAGCCTCAGTCTAGAGTTTATAACATTGGTTTCTGTTTCTCAAGTCTTTGAAGGACATCACTGTTTTTTTTGGGTCACCAGCTCACAGATAGCAGGGCCTTCTCAGCCTCCATAATCATGTGAACCAACACCTTATACTAGAATCCTTGTCTGTCTGTCTGTCTGTTTACCCATTTACCCACCTATCTATCCTATTGGTTCTGTTTATTTGGAGAACTTTCACTAATAAAGTACCTATTTTATACACATTTGAAAATACTATGTATTTGTATTCTGCAAATACTAAGTGCGATACCCTGTAAGTATCAGTCAGATCAAGTTGGCTAATAATATTGTTCAAATCATTTAATCCTTATTCATTTTTTTTTGTTTGTTTTGTTTCATTCTATCAGTTACAGAGAAGGGTGTTAAAATTTTCAACTATGATTATGGATTTGTGTATTTGTCCGTTAAATTCTAATTTTTGTTTCTGGTACTTAAAGCTTTTTTAGTCCCATAGATATTTAGATTGTTTTATGCCTTCATGATGAAATGACCTTTTATTAATAAAGAATTATTACTCTTCAACTCTGATCACTTTCCTTGACTTGAAGTTTATCTTGTTTAACTGGTATAAACACCAGCTTCCTTACATTTATTTGACCCGTCTTTTTACTTTCAAATTCTTTGGCCCATTAAAACGCATCATGTGCAAACAACATGTAGTCGAATCTTGTTTTTTTATTTATCCTTGCAATCTCTTTCTTTTCAATGGATTAGTCAGTTCATTTACACTTAATGTAATTATTGATTTGGTTGAATCTAAGTCTTTTATCTTGCTAGTTGTTTTCTATTGTCCTGTCTCCTCATATTCTTCCTTTTTTTCTTTGTTTTGTTTAATAAAACATTTTAGCACTCTATTTTATTTAATTTTAAAGAATTGGAAGAGCTGATACGTTCATTTATTTAGCAAATAATTGTAAAACTTCTGTCTGCCTGCCATTGAGCCTGGTGTTACATACAATAGTGAATAAAGTGACTATTTCTCCATCTATTAAACTTATAGGATAGCAAATCTAAGATGATTCAGTTCAGTTCAGTCACTCAGTCGTGTCTGACTCTTTGTGAACCCATGAATCGCAGCACGCCAGGCCTCCCTGTCCATCACCATCTCCCGGAGTTCACTCAAACTCACATCCATCGAGTCGGTGATGCCATCCAGCCATCTCATCCTCCGTTGTCCCCTTCTCCTCCTGCCCCTAATCCCTCCCAGCATCAGAGTCTTTTCCAATAAATCAATTCTTCGCATGAGGTGGCCAAAGTACTGGAGTTTCAGCTTTAGCATCATTCCTTCCAAAGAACACCCAGGGTTAATCTCCTTTAGAATGGACTGGTTGGATCTCCTTGCAGTCCAAGGGACTCTCAAGAGTCTTCTCCAACACCACAGTTCAAAAGCATCAATTCTAAGATGATTAGTACTCTATTTTAATTGAATTCCTCTATTGGTTTTAAGGTATACATTTATGTATTTTTTTTCCAGTGGTTTCTCACATTCTCCTGCTAAACTTTCTTCCATAATTCAAATATTTCATGTGCTTTTCCAATATAAGAGCTTAATATGTGACTATTAAGACCTTGAAATGTGGCTAGTAGAACTGAGAAACAGAATTTTTAATTATGCTTAATTTTAATTTAAAGTTTAAGGTTTAGTCACTCGTGGTTTTTGTTACAGAGAAGGCGATGGCACCCCACTCCAGTACTCTTGCCTGGAAAACCCCATGGACGGAGGAGCCTGGAAGGCTGCAGTCCATGGGGTCACTAAGAGTCGGACACAACTGAGCGACTTCACTTTCAGTTTTCACTTTCATGCATTGGAGAAGGAAATGGCAACCCACTCCAGTGTTCTTGCCTGGAGAATCCCAGGGACGGGGGAGCCTGGTGGGCTGCCGTCTATGGGGTCACACAGAGTCGGACACGACTGAAGCGCTTATTGTTGCTCAGTCATGTCCGACTCTTTGTGACCCCATGGACTGCAGCATGCCAGGTTTCCCTGTCCATTATCAACTCCCGGAGCTTACTTAAACTCATGGACATCGAGCTGGTGATGCCATCCAACCATCTCATCCTCTGTCGTCCCCTTCTCCTCCTGCCTTCACTCTTTCCCAGCATCAGGGTCTTTTCTAATGAGTTCGGCTCTTCGCATCAGGTGGCCAATGTATTGGAGTTTCAGCTTCAGCATCAGTCCTTCAAATGAATATTCAGGACTGATTTCCTTTAGAATGTACTGGTTTGACCTCCTTGCAGTTCAAGGGGCTCTCAAGAGTCTTATCCAACACCACAACTCAAAACCATCAGTTCTTCGGCGTTCAGCCTTCTTTATGGTCCAGTTCTCACATCCATACATGACTACTGGAAGAACTGTAACTTTGACTAGATGGACTTTTATTGGCAAAGTAATGTCTCTGCTTTTTAATATGCTGTCTAGGTTTGACCTCTGTATAAGATGACACATGCTTATCATTCTTTTTTATTTTTTAATATTTCTTTAAAGATCAAAGCCTGTTTTTTTTTTTTTTTAATTATTTATTTGGCTGTGCCAGGTCTTAGTTGGAGCGTGCAAGATCTCTACTTGCAGCATGCAAACTCTTAGTTTTAGCACGTGGAATCTAGTTCCCTGACCAGAGATGGACCCTGGACCCCCTGCATTGGGAGCACGGAGCCTTAGCCACTGAACCACCAGGGATGTCCTCCATCCTTATCATTCTACTTAGAGTTAACCACCTCATGTAAAATATAAGAACTTCATAATATCATCATTTTAACTCTACCCTCTTTGTTATTGTTTGTCATATATATTTACTACTACATGAGTTAAACCCCCTACAATATATTTGTCTTCTAGCAGTCTTTTGTCATTTAAATAAATTATGAGAAGGAGAGAAGAAGACAGTCCTTCATGTTTACACACCTATTTGCATTTCCGCTGCTCTTCCTCCTGCAGTGGTCTTGATCCTGGTGCTCCCTCCCTCCAGTGCAGGCTTCCTCTTGCTGTCATTTCCCATCATCCTCAAAAACTTTTCTGTTCCTATTTCTCATAGTTCACAGTGAATTATTCCAGCATCCATTTATCTGAAAATTAATAATATTAATATGAATATTAATAAATTATCTTAATATTATTTATTCTTATAGTTCACAGTGAATTATTCCACTATCCATTTTTCATTTTTGAAAGATATTATTACTGCATTTATAATTCTGGGTTAACTACTATTTCTATCATTTTCATGATGACATTCCGCCTCTTCTGACCGCCATTGTTTCTAGTAAGAAGGCAACTCTCACTTGCAGTGTTGTTCCCCTGTAGGTAATTGGCTTTTTACTCTTTATCTTTGGTTTCCAGTTTTTTGACTGCGACATACCTAGGTGTGGTATTTGAATTTATTCTGGTTGGATTTTGTTGATTATACAATGTGTAGGCTGATGTTTTCTGCCAAATTAGAAGAGTTTTCAGTCATTGTTTCTTCAACTTTTATTCTACTCCATTCTCTTTCATATTTTTTTTACTAGGACCCAAATTACATACATTAACACACACACAGATATATATGTGTGTGTACATATACATATATATATATATATATATATATAGGTACATATATGTTTATATATGTGAGTGAGTAAGTGAAAGTTGCTCAGGGTCTGACTCTTTTCGATCCCATGGACTATAGCCTGCTAGACTCCTCTGTCCATGGAATTATCCAGAAAAGAATACTGGAGTGAATAGCCATTTCCTTCTCTAGGGGATCTTCCCAATCCAGGGATCGAACACAGGTCTCCTGCCTTGCAGGCAGATTCTTTACCATCTGAGCTACCGGGGAAGTCCATATGTTTTTGTGTGTGTGTGTGTATGTAAAACTTTTTACTTTTAATATATCCATTTGGTTTATTTCTTTGCTGATACTCCCCATCTGTTTACTCAAGACACTCATCCTCCTCTGTTGACCCTTAAATATATTTATAATAGCTGTTTTAAAGAACCCCATCTGCTAATTCTAATATTTGGGTCCTCTTGGATTCTGCTTTTATTGACTGTTCCTTTTCTTGATTATGGGTCACATTTTCCTGCTTCTTCACATCTCTAGTATTTTAAATGTTATTCTTGAATATTGTTATAAGGGAATTATGGATAGTCTGGATTACTGTATTTTCCTTTAAAGGGTGTCGAGGTTTCTTCTATCAGGCTGTTAAATTACTGGCAAATCTTCCTGATCTTGTTGGGCTTTGTTTTATTATTTGTTAGTATAGTTCCGTTTCAGTTTTGTCCTCACTCCTGGGCGTGGCCCTTTCTCTAGGGTATGGCCCTTTCTCTGGGGCATGGTATTTCCTCCTAAGGTGTGGCCTCTTTGGGGTTTCAGTTGAACACATTAGGTGCTTAGCAAGGCTGTGCCACTGTGTCTGGGCCGACATTCTCATGTTTCCAGTGCTACATGGCCTCTGATATCTTGGCCCAGCTCTCTAACTTGCATGAGCCCATTCTCAGGGCTCATGAAGTCTTATTTTGCACACTGGCTGTAGGGAAACACTCACGAAGTTTTTGTCACCCTCCTCTGAACAGCTTCTTCCTTTTCGATATCCTGCCTTACAAATTCCAGGAGCCATGTATATTCTAAACTCTGTCTGTACCCCTTTTGTTCAGCAGAACATGCATATCCCTTTGGATTCTACTTCCTTATCATTCTATTGGTGTCCCCAGGCAGAGAACTGAAGAAGACGTGGAGCTCTTGGTGTGTTTCCCTTCTCCCAAGTATCATAGTCCTGCGGTGTTTACTGCCAAGTGCTGGAAATCATTACCTCAGATATTTATGGTGGTTTTCAGTGGAGGGCCAGCAGAGGACCACTCTGTAGGGCCAGAAGTAGCTGTCCTCTTCTGCATGTTTTGGTACAGTATGTGCACCTTAATAAAATACTAGAACAAAAGATCAGTTTCCTTTTTTTCACATAAAGATCTTTATTTCATTTCTATGTCAGGGCACTGTTCTTGATGATTATTATGTATTTTTTTTTTTTTAATTTATTAGAGTATAATTGCTTTACAGTGTATTAGTTTCTACTTATGACAAAGTGAATCAGCTATACATGGAGATCCAACCAGTCCATTCTAAAGGAGATCAGTCCTGGGTGTTCTTTGGAAGGAATGATGCTAAAGCTGAAACTCCAGTAC
Organism: Bos indicus; assembly: GCF_029378745.1. Classification (NCBI taxonomy): domain Eukaryota; kingdom Metazoa; phylum Chordata; class Mammalia; order Artiodactyla; family Bovidae; genus Bos; species Bos indicus. The sequence goes on from NC_091769.1 coordinate 73,223,765, forward strand.
TTTGGCCACCTCATGCGAAGAGTTGACTCATTGGAAAAGACTCTGATGCTAGGAGGGATTGGGGACAGGAGGAGAAGAGGATGACAGAGGATGAGATGGCTGGATGGCATCACTGACTCAATGGACGTGAGTCTGAGTGAACTCCGGGAGATGGTGATGGACAGGGAGGCCTGGCGTGCTGCGATTCATGGGGTTGTGAAGAGTCGGACATGACTGAGCAACTGAACTGAACTGAACTGATACATATATCCCCTCTGTTTGGGATTTCCCTCCCATTTAGGTTACCCCAGAGCACTGAGTAGAGTTCCCTGTGCTATACAGTAGGTTCTCATTAGTTATCTATTTTATATATAGTATCAATAGTGTATGTATGTCAATCCCAATCTCCCAATTCATCCCACCCTCCCCCTTCCCTCTTGGTATCCATGTTTGTCCTCTTCATCTGTGTCTGTATTTCTGCTTTGTAAATAAGACAATCTATACCAATTTTTCTCAGATCCCATATGATTATTATTTATTCTTGATCAAACCTCAATATAATTAGTTTGTTGAAGTTCCTTTAAATTATTATAATTACCACTTCTAAATCATAAAGATCAATAATTAACATTAATATCTGTGAGACTCATTATAGTGCTTATCAAACATTGAAAAGACATTTTTTAAGACATTAAAACAAACTATGAGTAGAACAAAGTATATTCTAATGTTCTCCTATTTTAAAAAATGGGATATAAAACAATTATGAGACAATAAAATGGTGTATATAAACCTTGCTGTTCACTGGCACAAAAATCCAGTTTGTAATTTTGTTAAAAATGACAAAAATAACCTTTTTCACTGGTTGTAATTTGACTGGCACATCAAAGTAAATGCTCGAAACAAATTTTTCCAACACTGAATTTCTAAGAAACTGATATAAATCATCAATTGTACATTAATTTATGTGTTTTATTGTTTAACAAAACATATGCAAGTGATATAAATGATACCACGGTTTGTATAACTCAATTAGAGAGAGAAGATATGTTGAGTCTGTACTTTACTTGTGACTAAAGCCCACTCTGAGGAGGTCTGGCCCCATATTCTGAAGACCCAGGAAATGTGTAATAAACAATGTGAGAAATGCCTGACTTCTGGTTCTGGCTCCTCATCTGTAAAATAGGTTTGACCTAAAATTCTCAGGCATGCCTTCCAGATCAAAGGACCCATCCTTTCTGTGTTTGTATTTTTACTTTCTGACCGTCTTCTTATTACAATGCTGTACTTTTGTCTATCATCTTAAAATGTTCACTCTATACATTTATTTTCATCTCAAAGTAATGACAGCTGTATTTCTGGGTGGTTATTAACATTCGTTGAATACTTATAAATGTGAACAAAAAACAAACCTGTGGCAGAGTGCCAGGTAATTTTAAAACAAAAAAGAAAACAGTCACCCCATAAATATAACGCATTGAGTCTCTGATGGCTATTACAAAAATGGACCCAAACTCAGAGAAGTAGCTTGAACGTTTACATGGAAATATGGACTCTGGAGTGGTATCATTGCCTGCCATCAGTTATCTCAAACTGAGTCCAAGTTTTTAAAGTCATTTCCTAACTAATGTTAACAAGCCCAGGTGTTTCCTGATTTCAGTTGTTCAGACTCTCAAAAAAAAAAAAAAAAAAAAAGAGTAAGGGAGGGAAATGTGTAAAATTCCTTTGTTGGCTTCCTTTCGCCTGTACTGAACCCAAGTTTCATCTTCCTACTATGCGTGGTTTTTGTGTTTCCCTGTCCATTTAGCCCATGAGCTTATTTTTCTCCCTTTTTGTTACACTCATCAGATGTCTCTTTTGTTTTTCTTGTTATCAGTGTTATTTTTTTTTCCAAGTTTTCCTCCATATTTAAAATCTCAGTATGAGTGATTATATATTTTGGGTTGTTTTGGGTTGTAATCACTGCCTTTATTCTTTTTAAAAATATTTTTTTCTACCTTTTATTTTATTATTGAAGTATAATTGCTTTACAATGATACATATGTTAGTTTCTGCTGTATAATGAAGTGAATCAGCTACGTGTATACATATGTCCCCTCCATGCCACCCCTCTGGGTGCATTACAGTGCTGAGCTTTCCAGCTGAGCTTCCTGTGCTAAATAGCAGCTTCCTACTAGCTATTTTACACATGGTAGTGTATATATATCACTGCTATTCTCCAAATTTGTCCCACCCTCCTCTTCTCCCTCTGTGTCCACATGTCCATTCTCTATGTCTGTCTCTATTCCTGCCCTGCAAATAGGTTCATCTGTACCATTTTTATAGATTCTATAGTGAAGTCGCTCAGTCGTGTCCAACTCTTTGTGACTCCATGGACTGTAGCCTACCAGGCTCCTCTGTCCATGGGATTTTCCAGGCAATAGTACTGGAGTGGATTGCCATTTCCTTCTCCAGCGGATCTTCCCAACCCAGGGATCGAACCCGGGTCTCCCGCATTGTAGACAGATGCTTTACCATCTGAGCTACCAGGGAAGTCCTAGATTCTATATATACGTATTAATATACAATATTTGTTTTTCTCTTTCTGACTTACTTCACTCTGTGTGACAGACTCTACGTCCACCCACATCAGTTGTTGTTGCTCAGTCGCTAAGTCTTGTCTGACTCTTTGCAGCCCCATGAATTGCAGCATGCCAGGCTTTCCTGTCCTTCACTGTTTCCCGAAGTTTGCTCAAACTCATGTCCATTGAGTTGATAATGCCATCTAACCATCTCATCCTCTGTCGCCTCCTTCTCCTTCTGCCCTCAGTCTTTCCCAGCATCAGGGTCTTTTCCAGTGAATCAACTCTTCGCATCAGGTGGCCAAAGTACGGGAGCTTCAGCTTCAGCATCAGTCTTTCCATTGAATATTCAGGGTTGATTTCCTTTAGGATTGACTGATGAGCGATTGATTATATTTGAACTAAGACAATGTGTCGAAAATCCTGCCTCTGACTGAAGAGCCTCTGCAGGTGCTGGGATTGAGCCCCTGATCTTGAGTACCAGTTCCTCAGCCCAGGGGGGCAAATGGCATAGAGTGTGAAGCAGCCAGAATGAGGTAGGGGAAGGGAAAGCGAACAACAGGGTAAGGCAGAACTGATAACATTTATATAATACTGCAGGACTTTGCCATGTGCATTAGAGTGCATTTCTCATTTAATTATGTGTTATTATGTGACTTCTTTAAGGTCATCTAGCCATTTTAGAGGATGCGAACCTGTCTTTGAATGTTTTTGTCCCTTATGTCTGGGCTTCTTGAACTGGAGTATAAAATAATCACCTGAGATTGTTAAACTTTACTGAAAATGCCAATTCCTGGATCATCCCACTCCCTGTTTCACCCCAAAAATCATGGCCAGAAGGTCTGAATTGCACTTCTCTCACCTGTTGGCTTCTAGAGCTAAAATTATATTGACAGTATAGCGGTTATTTTCCATTAAATTATTAGAAAGCAAACAGTACCCTGATTTAGTATAAAGTATTTACCTTTTCTAGTATCTAAAAAAAGTTCGCTAACTTTCTGTGTTCTAAACAAATGCCTGCATTCAGAGTTTTAAAAAGAGCAAAGGGGAAGCTACTTGGGTGATTTTAATGTCCTCACATGACAAAATGATTGAGGCTTATGTGAAACTTTCACACTTCATTGCCAAGATTTCAAGGATGGAAAGTCTTTTTTTATGCCTTCTTATTATGAACTATAAGCTCTTGGGAACGGGGGCCAAACTGCTTTTTCATTTCCAAGAATCAGAAGACGTTCAAGCTTCACTAGAAAGATGACAGGAAATGATTACAATTTAAAGGGGTTAAAGTCCACCTATCTGTGATTTGGTGTGGAGTTTTTAATATTAACTAAAAAAAATTAAATTACTGAAATGTTCAGCAATTATAGAAAAATAGAAAAATCACAAAATACAGATAAATGAAAAAATCATCCATAATAAACAGTTATAAATTTGCTTACCTTGTGCCTGGCACTATTTCAAGGGCTTTACAAACAATTTCTATAGACCTCACAGCAACCCACTTTACAGCTGAGAAAACTGAACCATAGTAAGAATAGGTAGAGCCTGAAGTCACACTGCTATAGGGGACACGATCTGGGTGGAGGCAATCTGCCTCCAGAGACCACATTTTCAAACTCTCCACTAGCCAGACTCTATTCTATAATCCATTACTCCAGATAACCATGCTCACATTTAGGGGTCTACCCTTCCAAAAATACGCACACACACACAGACATTTGCATACACATACAACATACACATGCACACTTTACACTAAATAGGATCCCTGATTTTTTCACTAATAGTATATTGTGAACTTCTATAATGGCCACTATGGCAAATAGTAACTGCTACATCCTGGCAAAATATTCTATTTAAAGTGAAGCTCCTCCCCCTCCCTTTGTACAACTAAGAAAAAGCATAGCCACGAAGGTCCAAGTGATCATCCTATTAAGATTACTTGACTCGGCCAAAGCCGTTCCATGTACTAAAGTTTATTACTATCTACTATTCAATTCCAAGGCTGAAAGAACATGTAGAGGCTGTTACACATGACCTAAAGGCAATTCTTGAGGGCTCTGGAAAGCCTGAGTATGCTGCCCAGTGAGCAGAATGGAATACTGATTAGATGGTCACTGAGTAAACCCGAGAATGCCATCAATGAGACATAGAGAAAACCCAGCAAAGGGCAAAAGAAAGATACCATCAGAGCAAAATAATCATTTTCCTCTCACAGATTTCTTACACAACCCATAAAATCTAATAACTTGCTTGCCACTTAATAACCACTTGGTGTTAATGGACTAGAACAAAATGATAAAAGTTAATGGAACAACCTGACCATTAGCTACATTAATAATAGGTTTAGAGAAAATTATTATTATTTTAAACCATATACACTTGCTTTCTGTTACTAGTGCTTTTTAGAAATATTAAAATATTAAGAAGCATACTAAAATGAAAAGTTATAGTAAGTTCTGTATTCAGAATTAAGGAATTTTAAGTTCTTTTAGTTTCAAAAGATATTTTTGTCTCATTTGGTGACATGCTACTGTAGGTTGTAATTATAGAAGTAGATACGAAGAAATAATTAAAGTTACTAAATGCAGATTCGCCTTAGTTCCCCTGTTTATCTCTTATTTTATATGAAGGTATGTCTTTTTAAAAAAATCTACCAGATTGTAATATAGGCCAAGGACTTTTATGAATCTGTTTCTTAACAGAATGCCTGTAAAGTTCTCCAGGGTTCCATACTACTAAGGATTGTAAGAGGTGGCTCAGTGGTAAGGAATCTGCCTGCAGTGCAGGAGATGCAGGAGATGTGGGCTTGATCCGTGGGTCAGGAAGATCCCTTGGAGCAGGAAATGACAACCCACTCCTGTATTCTTGCCTGGAAAATTCCATGGGCAGAGGAGCCTAGAGCCTGGTGGGCTGCAGTCTGTGGGGTAGCACAGAGTTGACATGACTGGCGACTGAACAAGTGCATACTACTATTAGGAAAGGCTCTTGGGTGATGTAAGTTTCAAGTGAAAATACTCTAATGGGTAGATTCGAGTAGGTGAGTTATGTCGAAAGTAAACCAACCATGGGAGAGATTTGTGTTTGTTCCATTTATATTCAGAAAATATTTAACTTTAGTGGAGTTTCCTGTTAGAAAACAATGGCATAAATGTCTCACTGAGTTATTACTCCCGATCACCAGGCAATATTTAGGCAACCTGACTGCTTTTTAAAGGGCGTATTGCTTTGATGTTTGCTCCTCTGTTCTGACATCAGTCCCTGGAAGGCCCGTCTTTTGAGGAAGGCTGAGGAAGCATGAAAGCTGAGCCAGTCTACCCCATCCGCTCTTTAGGACTTTGCCCCTCAGCCTTCCTTTCCCTCATTCCCTCACTCAGCACGAGCCGTTCTTGCACTGAGACACAGACTTTTGACGTCAGGACCCTGTGGCTCTCTGAGGACCTCACTACTCTGACTTCATCCCAGACTCCTCCCACCCCACCCTCCCTTCTGACTTGGCCTCTGTTTCTTCTTCCATGTCATTGAAGACTTTCCTCTTATCCTGGTTTAAGAAGCCTCACAGTGATGTGTTTAGGTGTGGGTCTTTATTGATTCGTTCTGCCTAGTACACTGTGTCCTTTCAATATGAGACTCATGTCTTCCTTCCATTCTGAGAAATGTTACTATCTCTGTGATGTATCTTACCTTTTTCTATTCTTTGTGGAACATGTATAAGGACATCGTGATCTACCTTTGCCACAGTATATGTACCTTTATGCATATACCCTTTTACATACTTACCTTTGCATATTTAAAAATGGATGAGAGGCAGCACTGCTATAACCCCTGCCCTGTGTACCACTCACTTCTGCCTGCTGAGAATCTCCAACTTCCTCCTTTCTGTACTCAGTGTATTTAATAGTTTTCATTCCTATTGTGCAATAAAACCACCTGGGATAGGGGTAAGGCATGCATTTTTTGAAAAATGGGCCGCATCTTAGCTCTTTCATGTATTAAGTATGCGATACAATTCACGTAACCATTCTGGCTCTCACTTTTCCTATGTGTAAATAGAGACAATAATACTTACATCCATGGTTGTCATGAGACTCAAATGAAATGTGTGTCAAATGCTTGTTCCAGTGCTGGTGAATACTTAATAAATGATACTATGGCAGTCAGAGTAACAGCTGAAAGGTACCATATGCTTGACAATGTATCACATGCATTGTATTAAATCATTAGATATTTTATCTTCAGAGCCCTCACAGATGAGTACATCATTATTCATTTGTAAATTCAACATCCTAAGAACTGTTTTCTTTTATCCATGTTGCATTCCAATCTTAATCCTTTGGTATACATATTTTATGTATTTCATGACATATTTATATTTCTTTCTTTAGATTTTTAAAACGTTATTCACTATTTTTTCCTATGTTGTTTATCAAATGTCATTCTAATGACTATGTGATATTCCACTGAGTTGTTATTCTGTAATTTACTCAGTCATTTCACTATTGCTGGAAGGAAAGTTATGACCAACCTAGACAGCATATTAAAAAGCAGAGACATTACTTTGCCAACAAAGGTCCGTCTAGTCAAGGCTATGGTTTTTCCAGTGGTCATGTATGGATGTGAGAGTTGGACTGTGAAGAAGGCTGAGCACAGAAGAATTGATGCTTTTGAACTGTGGTGCTGGAGGAGACTCTTAAGAGTCCCTTGGACTGCAAAGAGATCCAACGAGTCCATCCTAAAGGAGATCAGTCCTGAGTGTTCATTGGAAGGACTGATGCTGAAGCTGAAACTCCAATACTTTGGCCACCTGATGTAAAGAGCTGACTCATTGGAAAAGACCCTGATGCTGGGAAAGATGGAGGACAGGAGGAGAAGGGGACGACAGAGGATGAGATGGTTGGATGGCATCACGGACTCAATGGACATGGGTTTGGGTAAACTCCGGAAGTTGGTGATGGACAGGGAGGCCTGGCGTGCTGCAGTCCATGGGGTCTCAAAGAGTCAGACACGACTGAGCAACTGAACTGAACTGAACTAATGTAGTAGGAATTGTATATAGAGAAGTCCAAAGTTATAGTGTGACTAAGACAAGAAAAAAGAATACAGTAATTCCCCTACATATGAACCTCAAGTTGCAAACTGTCAAAGATGCAACTGAACCATTCCATCCGTGTCAGACATGAGTGAAATTGCAGCTTGCCTTCCATCCCCTATTGCTGATGCTCCTTTAGCTCTACCATCTCTCATCTCCTCTCCCGCCTCCAGTCAGTAACTCTTCTTGCCTCTTCACTTGATGCCAGCCCCTGTATGCCAGCTTTTGTACTGTACTATTGTACTTTTTGAGGTACTGTACTGTAAGATTTAAAATGTTTTATTTTGTGTGTTTGTTTTTTATGTATTATTTGTATGAAATTATTATAGACCTATTACAGGGCAGTACTGTATAGCTGATTGTGTTAGTTGGGTACCGAAGTATAATTTTGTTGGACTTAATGAACATGCTCTCAGAATAGAACTCATTTGGATGTAGTGCATTTTACTGTAGTAATAAGTGGAGCAAAAACAAACCTCTAGTCTATTAAAAAAAAAACATAATATATATTTTAAAGCAGTCTATACAGATATATGTGGCTTCCCTTGTAGCTCAGTTGGTAAAGAATCTGCCTGCCATGCAGGAGACCTGGGTTCGATTCATGGGTCGGGAAGATCCCCTGGAGAAGGAAATGGCAACCCACTCCAATATTCTTGCCTGGAGACTCCCATGGACAGAGGAGCCTGGCGGGCTACAGTCCATGGGCTTGCAAGAGTGGGACAACGACTTAGCAACTAAACCACTACCATACAGATATGCAAGTTCTACACCGTATTATGTACAAGCCACTGTTGATCAGGGTGGGATGTGTATAAAGAGTGAACTTCTTTCTCCCCTGCCTTCATTAAAACTCAGGAGGATCAGCTCTGCATAACAGCTGTCATGTAGGTAAGGTTTGTATTGGCATCTAGTCCTTCCCTACAGGGACTCCGCACTAGGTGCTCTCGCCTGTCTACTGTCCCCTATGAGCCACCCAATGACACATGACATGGGCTGGAGACAATCAGAGTCTTCCTCAAGATTGATTTAAAGATGCTAGTAGAGAAAATTCTCATTCTACTGGGGCTGTTAAACTAGAAAACCAGGAAGTCAAGGTTGCTGGAGACCACCTCCCTGGCTGTTGGCAGGCAAGTTTAGACAGCAGGCTAAGAGCCACAGGCATAGGTGCTTCTTAAACTAAGGTCCATTTTTTCACCTATGCCTTGGATGGCATTCACTCCTGTGGTCTCAGAACTGCGCAAACCCTCTCTTTTCCTGCATGGCTCTCCTTACTAAAAAGCCTTCCACCTGGTGAGTCCATCTTCCTCCTCAGTTCTCTCTCTCCTCCCTACTCCAGCCAAATGTCTTGAAAGAATATCTACACTCACTCTCTTCACTCTTATTTTTCACCTCAACCTACTCTAAATAGGCTTCCACATTTACCCTTCTACTGAATCGGCTCAAAGATTACTCAGGAACTGTCCAACTCCACAGGCTTTCTTTAGTCTTGTTTATTTAATCCCTTAGCATCCTCTGACCTAGCTGACCTTTCCTTCCTGCCTGAGAACTTTTGAGTTGGTTTCCACAATAACTGGAAAACACATCCTCTTGGGTTTTCTCTTCTGCCTGCTGCTTCTCAACCCCATTGTCTGCCTCTCCTGTAGATGTTGGGGTTTCTGGAAGTCTTCAGCCTAAGCACCTTCTTTTTCTCAAACTACATTCTCTTCCTATCTTTTCCTGTAATGGAGCTCTCATTCACTATTTTAGCTTTGATTGTGATCTCTATACTAATGGCTTCTCCACTTATTTCTTTACTCCTGATTCTACCTCTGACCTTCCCAACCACATAGCCACTTGCCCACTTTGGATTTCCACTTAAATGTATCAAAGGGATATCAAACCTGACCTGTTTCGAACTGAACTCTTCACCCTCCTCCACAAATCTGCTGCTTCTCCCCTGGGGTTTCCTAATCACTCATGGCTTTGTTATCCACACAATTGCTCAAGTCCATTTCCAACATGCTTCTTTTAGTACTTTCCTCTTCTTCATTCTCTTCTTTCCATCCATCACTGAGACCTGTCCAGACCTGTCTCTGTCTCAGTTCCACCTCCTTAGCTTTATCACCATCACATCACCCGAGTCTGTCACCATCCTCTCCCTTCTAGACTTCAGCCACAGCATCCTCACTGGTGTCCCCACACCCGTGCTGGCTCCTTCCAGTCCATTTTTTGCACAACTCCAGAGAGATATTTTAAAACCTCAATCTCATCCTGCCCTGACTCTGCTTAACAGCCTTCCAGAGGCTTCCAGCTGTTCATAGTTAAGGTCCAAAGACCTACCAGTCTGGTTAGTCTTGGCCCCTGACCCACCTTTACAGGCTCTTTTCAGCCACTTGCCCCTCCAGCCACATGGAATCCTCCTGGTTCCCCAAACAGGACAAACTGTTTTCTCAGGAACTTAGATCCTTCTGCTGTGAATTTTTTTAGGTAACCCTTTTCTGATTAGCCTCCCCTCACCACTCCAGTTACATTATCCCAAGATACCTTGGTCTGTTCCTCCACCTCACCCTCTATTTATTATTTTTCCTCTCTTGTGGGACTGTTAAGCCCCAGGAGGGCAGGCACATGGCTGTCCTGCTCACTGCTCTGCCACCACTGCCCACCTATGCCTGGCACTGACTGATCGGGCAAAAATGGAGTATTTGGTGGCCCCACCACCTAACCCCAGGGCAGCTGTGTAGCTGCCCAGCATTTGGGACTGTCTTCTCTTAGTGCTGAGATCCAATAGCAGCAAATCCTTCAGTGGTTCTTAAAACTAGAGTCCTACTCTTTGGAGGAGAGGTTGACAAAGTTGACCCAAATGATCCCCTTGACCTTTTCCACTGGGGCCATACAGGAGCTCCCTGGATGTTGGAGAGCTTGCTTTATGGCTCTGTCTAAAGCTAAGGTGTCATCTGGGCAATGTGCTACATCCCTGCCCCGTTCTTCTAAGGAAATGCTGTTTTTGAGACCAGCCTTTCCCCACCGACCATTGTTCTTTTCTCTTTTCATTCCACAGTGTGCCTAAGTGAAATGCTGAGAACCTAGGTTGAGAGCCCCAAATAGGGCAGTGGGAAGAAGGGAATAGAAAGGCTGACCTGCTCCCAGGAGACTCAGAGTCGCCAAAGAGAATGTAATTAGGGATCTTAACAGTGGCCTAGGCTTTATGGGAGACAAATTGGTTGAGGTGGCCCTCAGGGAGTGAGGAGCTCCCAGGGGACAAAAACTGCAGGAGCCATGAGTGGAGAAGCAACTGGAGGCCGCCCCCTCTGACTCACAAACAGAGCAACAGCCTAGAGTGTTCCTAGAAGAGGCGATTTCTTCGGCGCACGTGTACTGGGGACTATGTCTGTGTGTGCGTGTGTGTTTGTGTGAGTGAACATCTTCTGCCCTTGTCCTGTAGGGCTGGGCGAACCAGGAAGCGCCTCGCAGAGGAAGAGATTTAGTAGTCTCGGCCACGTTTGTCTTCAGAACCGACCTTTCCTGCTCTTTGTGCAACAAGACACACCTCTCCGAGGAAGGAGGCGGACATCATTACTACTGCCCTATTAAAAACACACACACACACACACACTCACACACACACAACAACCGTGTAATTACTCTCCGCAGGAAAGGCGCACAACAGGATGGGCCCGAGCTGAACTCGGGATGAGCCATCCCTGTAAAGATTAGGAAAAGGAACCTCCGCGCCATGCACCCGCCTCCGGCCAGGGCCTCTCCCAGATGGTCAGGCTGGGTTGCCAGACCACCTCCTAGGGTGAGAGGGTGGTCGCGGGCGTCTCCCAGCCACGCGGGTTCCCTGTTCCTTCTCCTACCCGCCTTCCAGCTCTCGCTGGGTCTGTCTCCCACGCCTCAGGTGTTTGCTGGGGCTGGGCCACAAGCCCTTCCCTTTTTGGCCTGCACCTGGGGTAACCTCCAGCCCCGAGCGCCCCGCCAGACCCTGCTGCAGCGAGTGCGCACGGAGCGGTGCGAATCGACTCGCGTGGGGCTCTCCGGGCTGCGTGCGCCCCGCCACTGCCCAAACACAGGGCCGGGCTCCGGCTGCGCGCCACGCCCCCGGGCTTCGCACGGCGCGCGAGCCCCTTGGAGGGTGTCTGTGAACTTGGAGCCGAGCGGCTCGAGGCTCCTGCCGGGGATGCGGCGGCAGCTGCTTCCTGGTTTGAAGCTCGCCGAGTGGGGGAGAGCGTGAGCCCGCGGAGGCGGGGGCAGGAGCCGGAGCCGGAGCGGGCGGAGGCGGGGGCAGGAGACGCTGGAGGCTCGAGCTAACCGGACGGGTCGCTCCGGCTCTCCCGGGAGAGGCGCTTCCTGGCCCTGAAGAAGGGGCGAGTACCGTGCGAGCCCCCGGGAGGTGCCGCGCGCTCCAGAGGGACGGTCGGGCGACCCCGGCCCGCTGAGGGCTCGGCGCCCGGCTCCCCTCCTTTCCACCTCGCGAGGGAGGGAGGGAGGGAAGGAGGGGAGGAAAGGTCCGGCGGAGTAGGCAGAATGGCCGGTCGAGGGGAGCTTGGGTGCTGCTTTTCCCGGGAGCTGCCTCCACTCCTGCGGCCGCCGCGAGAGCTGGCCTGAGCGAGGGCTCCCCGCTCTCCGGCTGCGAGACCGCGCGGTCCCCGGGGCGGGACAGCGGCGTCGGCATGTCGTCCGGCACCATGAAGTTCAATGGCTACTTGAGGGTCCGCATTGGCGAGGCCGTGGGGCTGCAGCCCACCCGCTGGTCCCTGCGCCACTCGCTCTTCAAGAAGGGCTATCAGCTACTGGACCCCTACCTGACGGTGAGCGTGGACCAGGTCCGCGTGGGCCAGACTAGCACCAAACAGAAGACCAACAAGCCCACGTACAATGAGGAGTTCTGCGCCAACGTCACCGACGGTGGCCACCTGGAGCTGGCCGTCTTCCACGAGACGCCCCTGGGCTACGACCACTTTGTGGCCAACTGCACCCTGCAATTCCAGGAGCTACTGCGCACGGCCGGCGCCTCGGACACCTTCGAGGGCTGGGTGAGTACCTGGAGCCCTCCCCTTGGTGTCCACTCCGCACCTTTCTCTTCCTTCATTTTACAGAACTTGCCTGGGACCCGCTTTCCCATCTTCCCAGGCTCCGCGGCTCAGGGAATTCCCTCCACTTTTGGTCCACGTCCAGGTGGCCCTTGGCACTGGTGATGCGACCGCGGTGGGTGTGCGAGGGCATAGCTGTTCCTCTAAGAAGCCATCCTGGATATGGTTCCTCTTGGGGATGGCAGCTTGGGCTAACGGGAAGTCGGGGGAAGGGGCGATCACCCCCTCCTCCCAGACTTTGAGTAAGGCGCCCCAACTCTCTGCACGCGGGTAATATAGGAAAGGCAAGGAAGGTGTGTTAGGAAAGTGACTTGCTTTGGATAAAGCTCTTTAAGCGTTTCTTAAGCGAAAGGCATGCATTCTCGCAGGTATTATTCATAATGTTTATGGATACGTGTTGGTTCAGCCGCTCAGACGTGCACACGTGTTTCAGCATGCACATCCATTACATCCCAGAGGTAAATAACCCACACTGGCAGGGATCGGAGTGCCTGGGTCTGCAGTTGGCAAAGTTTTGTTAAGCAGTTTTTCAAGGAGATGAGATTTACATGTGTTTGCAGGCAACTTCAGTTCACTTTCAGCCCAAGAGGTCTGATTCCTACAGTTAGTGTTTCTGCTGTTACTGGTCTTGAGAGTTTCCAGGGCTCCTCAGCCGTTTGTGAACCACCCCTGGTTTCTCACCTCACCTGCTTGTATTTCTGTGTATTGACAAGTAGTTGCCCGCAACGTCCTACTTGCCTGTGCTTTTCACATAGTTCCCATGAGGCAAAATGTCTGCTGCAAATAAATTAAAATGTCTAGAGCACTCTACACAGTGCAAAAATGCTTCTACTTCCTAATCTTCATACTGCCTTTGTGATGCCGGTGTTATCCTTCCCACATGTATGTGATGAAATGATAACTAGAATGAAGTGGTCTGGTTTGGCCAAATAAGTCCTTTGAAGACTCTCAGGAGTTTAATGATTTAAATTCTGGAGGATGTCAGTTGTGAGGCCAGAATGTGAATCAGTTTTGAAAACCCTGTTTGAAATTAACAAGTGGGGGAATCAGATGGATAATAAGAAAGACTCATTTAGATATTTATTTTACACTTTGAGGAATTGATACTTTTATCATATATTTTGTAAAATTACAGCTAGCTTGTGGAGTAGTCTCTTAAATAGGAGAAAAAACCATAACGACTGTTTAACTGTAACATCAAATTATATTGAGTTAATTTCCCTTCAACTAAATGTACTTTGTGAAATTTAGAAGTGGACTGGAGAGGAAGGGCCAAAATAGAGATTGACATTTTATTTTGTGAATTTCTGAATAGGAATTAGAGATCAGTCTAGGAATCTGAATGGAATTATTAAATTAGTACCCGGTTAGGAGTTAGATTGGGCAAAGCTCTAAAGAACAGGGTTCTGAAATATAATGGTGCAGACTGACCGATGGCCCTTAGAAGCATGTTTTCCAAGAGAGATCCTAGACTGGTTTTCTTTACCCATAATCCGCACATTTGAATCACCTGAGGGACTTTTAAAAATCCCTACTTTTAAAGACTCTAGATGAGACTGGCTGTGGACACCAGCATCAGTATTTTTCAGCTCTCCAGGTGATCCCAATGTGCAGTCAAGTTTGAGAACCTGTAGCCTAAATGAAGATCACAAGGTAAGGGCTGGAAGAAGCATAAGTATAGGAAGATTCAGGTTACTTGAAAAAGTGGGGTGCCTATTTAGATCTGCCTATTTTCCCACTGGCTGTAGATTTAAATGTAAATTAAATTTACATATCTTAATTGTCTGAATTAACTATATTTAGGTGTTTAATGTAACCCGGTAGCGGTGGTCTGAAAAATACGAGTGTTTGGTAGGATATATCAGCATTTAAATGACCTTGACATTGGTGATTTGTCAGACACTCATTCAGTGAGGAGGCAGAGTTTTTTAAATTCTTGGTATTTTGAAACTGTGACGATAGGGTAGATAAAATAGGCAGTGAGTTTCCTTTTTAAAAAATTTTTTGTTAAAATAATTTTTGTTAAAATACTTGGAAATATATGGAATGCTTGTTTTTTAAATGATCCTCTATAGGTCTAAAGTGGTTTTGAAGTTTAGAACTACAGAATTATTTATTTGTCCTTAGCATATTAAATTGAAATGCATAGTTTATTCAGAAAGCTATAAATGGAAGAATTTACTCCACGATAAATTTATTTTTTGCAACTGAAATTACAGGTTGCTAAACAATGAAAATAAACTAGCAGTTTAATTCTTCCTAGATCAGGAGAAGAGACAAAAACAGAAGATACCTTTGTTATTAGAATAAAACAAAGTTGTTACGCTTTCTTGCTTAACATAGTTTCTAAGTATTAAGAAGATAGTCTTTGACATTGATTTTGTACCAGTTTCACTGATATTACCTTCTAAGCTTGATGAGAGAAAGAGATCTATTTTATGCAGTTATATTCCTAGTACCGAGGAGGCAACCCATTCCAGTATTCTTACCTGGAGAATCCCACTGGACAGGGGAGCCTCATGGGCTACAGTCCCTAGGGTCGCACACTGAAGTGACTTAGCACACATGCACACATTCCTACTACCAGGCACAGTGCCTGCCGTGGATTAGGCAATCAACCATTTCTTTCCTAACTACATTTGTTTCATTTAATTTGCATTATATCCAAGGAGGTAGTGAGATATAATATGACAGCTAAAGAAGTTCTTAAATGGAAATTCAGTGTTAAACTCTTCAATTAGAAAAGATTTCAAAGACCTGAGTTTCTGCCTGAAACTAGGAAAAAACGAACCAGTCAAATCCTAGGTAAGCAGAAAGAAGGAAATGTAAAGATAGCAGAAATCAGTGAAGTAGAAAGCAGAAACAGTAGAGAAAAATCAGTGAAACAAAAACATTGGTTCTCTGGAAACACACACACACAATAAAATTGATAAATCTCAAGACAGAATGATCAAGAAAAAAGATGACACAAATTACCAATGTTAGAAAATGAGAAAACATCACTATAGATCCTATGGACGTTAAAAAAAAATAAGAGAATATTATGAATAACTTTATGCCAGTAAATTCTGCAATTTAGATGAGATGAATAAATTCCTTGAAAGATACACATGACCAAAACTCATTCAAACAACTAGCCTTATGTCCATTAAGGCAATTGAATTTGTAGTTAAAAAAACTTCCACGGTACAAACTTGAGGTCCCAGGTGGCTTAACTGGTGAGTTCTATCATATATTTAAGGAAGAAACATTGGCAATTACACAGACTGTTCCAGAAAACAGAAGAAAAGGAAACACATCCTGGCACATTTCATGAGGCCAACATTACCTTTATACCAAAACTTGATGGATGCTTTGCAAATAAATAGAACTAAAGACCAATGTCCCTTCTGAGTGTAGATATTAAAAAATCTTAAATTTTAGGAAATCACACCCAGCTATATAGCAAATGATCAAATGGGGTTATAATCAGGACTTCAAGGTTCATGGTTGACTAAGCATTTAAAATCAATCAGTGCAACTCTTCAAATTAACAGAATAGTTTAATAACAGAAAAAAAGATTCATATGATCAGGTCAGTAGATAAAGAATTTGACAAAATTCAATATCCATTCATGATAAAAACTCTCAACAAACTAGTAATAGAAGGGTACTTTTCAACCAGATGAAGGACAGCTGTGAAAAACCTACAAGTAACATGTTGATGGTGAAAAACTGAATGATATTCCCCTAAGATCAAGAGTGGCAAGGATAGCTACCCTTACCACTTCTGTTCAACTGTGTAGTGGAGGTCGCAGTCAGTGCAACAAGCAATTAATAAAGTACATGCAAAGGAAGAAGTTAAAGTGTGTATAGAAAAATCTAAGACACCTACAAAAGGGTTACTAGAACCAACAGGCTATGTTTAACTAGGTTGCAGGATCCAAACCAATCTACAAGTTACTTGTTTCTTCAAACTCTTAGTGGACAACTGAAAGCTGAAATAGAAAAATACCATTTAAAAGAGCACAAAAATGTGAAATTGGATAAATCTAATAAAACATGCAAGACTTGGTCACTGAAAATGAGAAACCATTGCTGAAATAAGTTAAAGATCTAAATAAATGGAGAGAAATACTGTGTTCATAAATGGGAAGATTCAGTATTCTTAAGACCTCAAATTTTCCCAAATTGTTCAATAGATTTAATGTATTTCTAGTCAAAATATCATCAGGCTTTGTTGTAAAAATTAACAAACTGATTCTAAAATGTATATGAACATGTGAAAGACCCAGACTTATCTAAGAATAATTTTGAAAAAGGATGAGTTGGAGAACTTAAAGTATCTGATTTCAAGACTTACTACAGCACTACTGTAATCAAGGTAATGTGGTATTAAAGAGAGTCAGAGAGATCAGTGGAATAGAAGAGAGTCTAGAAATAGATTCATACATATATGATCAGCTGACTTTCTTTTGACAAAGATGTCAAGGCAGTTCCATTGTGGAAATGATAATTTTCTCAACAAGTGCTACTTGAACAACTGAATAGCTATATGCATAAACTTGTGCATTGACTTTAATCTTACATTATACACAAAAATTAACTGAAAATGGATCATAGACCTAAAAGTAGGATTTTAGCTGTAAAATTTTTATAAGAAAACATAGACGAAAATCTTAGTGACCTTGGACACCACACGTATTTTTCAGATAGGACCACAGAAGCAAGTACTATAAAGAAATCAAGTCAGACTATTTAAATTAACTGTTGCTTTTCAGAAGATTCTTAAGAAGAAGATGACACAATCCCCTGGGAGAAAGTATTTGTAACATGTACATCAGACAGGGGACTTTTAACAGGAATATATAAAATGACAATGAGAAAAATACTCTGTTTAAAAATGGGATGCAATGAGAAATGTATTCAAATTAAAAATGGGACAAAGATTTGAATAGGCACCCTTCATGGAAAATAGCACAGTAAAAGATTAGTTAAGGAAAAGTAAATTAAAACCAAAACCCATGGGAAAGTCTAAAATTAAAGAGACTGATCATACCTTGTGAGTGAGCAAGTAGAGTAACTGGAACTGTCATATACTACTGTGAGGGATATAAAATGATAATCATGTTGGAAAACACTTTTGATACTTTCTTAGTGTTAGAAATGTACTTACTATGGGACCTACCTACTCTTTTTTTTTAAATTTTATTTTATTTTTAAACTTTAGATAATTGTATTAGTTTTGCCAAATATCAAAATGAATCCGCCACAGGTATACATGTGTTCCCCATCCTGAACCCTCCCCCCTCCTCCCTCCCCATACCATCCCTCTGGGTCATCCCTGTGCACTAGCCCCAAGCATCCAGTATCGTGCATCGTACCTACTCTTAAATGAAACCATTTATACATAAATATTTTTAGCTGCTTAATTTGTTATATAGCCCCCAAACTGGAAAATGTCAGTCAACAGGTGAATATTTAAGCAAATTATGTATCTATACAATGGAATACTACCCAATAATAAAAAGTAATGAACTATTGATACATGCAACAAAATGAATGAATCTCAAAATATGTACTTTATGTACTGAAAGAAGCCAGACAAAGAGAATATATAGTGGATGTTTTCATTTATGTAAAATTATAGAAAAGTGTAATTTGCAGTGATAGGAAGCAGAGCAGTGGTTGCCTGGGACCAGGGGAATGAAAGTGATGGAGGGATGGATTACAAAGAAGGCATAAGGAAACTTTTGAGGGAAAAGAACATATTCATTATTTTGATTGTGGTGATGGTTTCCCAGTTATATACTTATGTCTAAGTGCTTCAGATAGTTCGCTGTTAAGTATGTGCATGTGGACAAGTATACCCAATAAAGCTGTAGGGAAAAAACAACGAGGATTTATTATCCTTATTTTTCCAAAGAAGATGTTAAGTAAGTAAAATGCCTGAATTAGATTTGAGCCAAGGCTGACTCTTGAAAACTACATTGTCTCTTTAGTGCAAAAAAAAAAAAAAAAAAAATCAGAATAGGAGCATTAAAAAAAAAAAGTCATTCAATATAGTTTCTGACTTAGGACAGTCTCATTTTCTAAATTATCACTGTCAGCTTTTTTTCTGTTCCTTCTTGAACTGGTTTATTTTGTATAATTTCTTGGACTTGTGATATCCGAAAATTTGTCCAAATTAAAACCTTATTTCCTTCTTTCACTTGTTTGCTCGTTATTCGCTAACTTTCCACATGGAGACCAGCACCTAATATACTTATTGCAGAACATGGGGACATGGGAGGAGGCAAGAGGAGCTGGAGGCTGCGTCATGGAAAGACCTTGGCATCCCCTCAGGAAGGAAGGACCTGCTTGGCAGGATCCCAAGCTGTTTTCCTGGTTCAGCGCTCCTGAAGACATTCTGTTCCCTCCAGCACTGGGAGGGCTGCGTTCTCTCAACTTCTCACTCAGGGTACCTGTCTGGTAGTCTTGTCAGAGGAAGCAGCCAGGTTACCACTGGGCAATCAGTGATTATCTTTGCCCTTTATTCGTGGATCCAGGTACATGGATTTAGAGCGTCAGATTGAATCTTCTAGATTCATTATCTGTTTGTTCATTCTCTTTTGTATTTTGTAGTTTTTCATTCTCACGGTTGTTTTTCTTTGGTGTCGATTGGGGTGGAGTGTTTAGGAGGAAAACATTTTAGTGTGTATCGGGAGGTTTATCCCAGTATATGTGAATTGTATTATTTATATTGTGTCTTCAGTTTCATGATAAGAATTTTGCTGCAGTGGGGCTGTCTGTTTCTCATCTTGGTTAAGTTGTGGTTCAAATGTTTCAGGCATTTTCCAGAGCACATTATCTATTACTCTTCAATGCACTCAACACTCTGCTAAGCTAAGTCACTTCAGTTGTGTCCGACTCTGTGCAACCCCATGGACGGCAGCCCACCAGGCTCTCCCGTCCCTGGGTTTCTCCAGGCAAGAACACTGGAGTGGGTTGCCATTTCCTTCTCCAATGCATGAAAGTGAAAAGTGAAAGTGAAGTCGCTCAGTCGTATCCTACTCTTAGCAACCCCATGGACTGCAGCCTACCAGGCTCCTCCGCCCATGGGATTTTCCAGGCAAGAGTACTGGAGTGGGGTGCCATTGCCTTCTCCGAAACTCTCAGATCATTGTTAATCTGTTTCATTATACCCTTCTCTTTGGGGCTATAAGCACCTTGAGATCAGGGACCCCCGCCTCTCTCATTCACTGTTCTAAGTCCAGCATCTTGGGCAGTGTCAGGTGGATCAGATCAGATCAGATCAGTCGCTCAGTCATGTCTGACTCTTTGCAACCCCATGAATCACAGCACGCCAGGCCTCCCTGTCCATCACCAACTCCCGGTGTATAGTAGATACTAAATATTTGTTAGAATGTGTTTTTGGAGCAAGTAGAATGTAAGCACTTTGGAAAGATTTTTACTTAAACATTCATCTTTTAAAAAGGAAAGAAATAGAAGTAACTGAGGAGTGACCAGTTATTCCAATGATCAGTGTTCCATTTAAAAAATTAATTGCACATCAACTTGTGCTTTAAAGACTGGATCAGATTTTTGTCCTTTGTATATGGTAATAAATTGAAAATTGCATTTGTAAAATTACTGGCTTTTGTTCATTTTAAAAGACTGGTTACCAAGCCTGTTAACTGGTAGTTTGTGAGCCCGACATGTTAAATTTGGTTGTACTTCAACAGTGGAGAGCTAATGAGGTTGGTGGGCAGAGTGAATCATTGTATCTTATGTAATTCTTAGTACAGTTTTGGTATCTAGCAAGAGTTTAGAATGATGATTGTGATAGTAGAAGTGCAATAATTTGTTTACGAGGTAGGTAGCATTTACGTAGAATCAGAGATGGCTTGGATTCTTTGTAGTCTTCTATTTTGCAAAACAGTTGGCTAGGTCTGGTACTCCATTTATGTTGGCTGCTGGCCCCATTTTGTTAGAATATGATGAAAATGAGGCCTGAAACTCAGTGCCTGATCACTTTCTTTCCACTTTCATCACTGCTGTATTCAAAATTATCTTTCTCAATTGCCAAGCTGATAATTAGTCCTTTACTTAAAACCTTTCGGTGGTTCCCCACTGCCCTTAGATAAAGCACAACTCTTTAAAATGGTATAGAATATTCTCCGTGAGCTGGGCTCTGATTTCCTCTTCAGCCTTATGGCTCACCTCTCCCCAACCCACACTTTCATGCTCCAGCCACAATGATCAGCTTTCAGTTCCTCAAGAGCCATCATGCTGATTCCTGCTTGTGCTTCATGTCTCACTGTAAATGTCACTTGACCCAGGAAACTTTCCCTGATGTGCCAGGTCTAAGGTTGGCTCTCCTCCTCCTCAGTGTTCTCCTCAGCATCCTAAGATCTCTACTGTCCCCTTCCCCTCTCTCCCGAAAAGACAGATGTGTGAATTGATTGGGCTCTTGTGGAAGGGTATGGTATTGATCAGAGGAGTTCAGGGTTTAAAAGTGTGGGCTGTTGACTGAGGTTCATCCCCTCTGCCCCTGGGGTAGCTACTCACAGACTATTACATGTTTCTCTATGAAATGCCAAGCCCTGAATGAGCCTTCCTCCACCACTGAGCATGTCCTATGTACCCAGCATGGTGCTCTGCCCTGGAGAGGCCAGTGGGCAAGACAGACATGGCCCTTTTCTTCATAGACCTCATAATTCCATGGGGGAGAGAGATTGGGGAAGCGGTGACTGGGGAAAACAACTAGGAAATGACAGGACAGAAGTGAGGACTATGATGCTGGTGAGTGGCTACTTTGGGGAGACCAGAAACATTTTCCTGGAGGAAAAACAGCTAATTTTTAAGGCTTCAGCATAGATAGCATGGCCACAGGTCTACTTCAGTTAAAGGGTTTGGAAAAACCATTCCTCAAAAGAAGAAAAGGAACTTCTGACTTGATAATGTTTTCCCAGAGAGACATCACAGATCTCTTTCAAAGGTAAATGCTCCTGATCCCTAGAAAGCTTTCCATCTTCTGAAAGTTTGGAAGGAACTAAATTTCAATATCTGTGAACAGATGACCTGAAAGAACATTTAACTCCCCAAGAAAGAAAACAGTAACACCTTTTTTTGAACCATCAAACATCCCAAGTTTTGTGCAGATCAGAAAAGAATCATAGATGTTGAAGCAGGAAGGTCATCTTGTTCGGAACAGTAACAAAAAGCCTGACAGCTCTTAGGCCCATGGATGCCCTGCAGATGTATTCATTTGGCAGAGATGTTTTTAACATTGACTCTGAAGAAATGGCAACCCACTCTGGTATTCTTGCCTGGAAAATTCCATGGACAGAGGAGCCTGGTAGGCTACAGTCCATGGGGTCGCAAAGAGTCGGACATGACTGAGTGACTTCACTTCACTTCACTGAAGACATTTCATTCTGGGGGGTTTGCTGCAGACCTCACCACTCCCTAAGACTCAGTCCCCTATTAGCTGCTTGATCCTGGGAGGTTTTTGAATCTATAATAGCTCAAGTATTTGTTTTCAGAATGTGGGAACCGAAGCTCTAGCTAAAGCATTACTGTTTCCTTAGCTCATGTGATATGTAACAGACACACACTTATATACTAACATCACACACACACTTATACACTAACATTTACATAGATATGAAGATATACTTATTCAAATCTATTTAGATATGTAGTCATTTATTAAATATATTAAATTAGATATTTGATTATTTAGATATTTATTTACCTATTAATATGTTTCCTAAAATTTTAGTGGAAGGTGGCTTATTAGTAAATATATGGGAAGTTAACTTTAACTGCAAATTAGTTTGGTATTAACTACCCAGTTAAAAAAGAAACTCTTTGTATTTCATTGTACAACTTACAGCAATATCTAAGTACTGTGCTATGAGAGTCAGGAGAGCTGGGGTCAACGTTTGGCTTTGCCATCTGTCAGCTGTGACCTCAGGCAAGCCTCTGTGTAATAGGCTCTCAGCTCCCTGGTTTCTAGCAGGAGGGGATTGCACTAGAGTCTCTCTAGGGACCCTTCCATCTCTAAAGCTGCTGCCTCCGTATGTTAGGCAATTACATCATTTCTTTGCTTTTGGAGTAATTGGTTTGGTTTTAAGCAGTCAAAATGACTTATGTCTTATCAAAGTTAGTAACTCCTAAGAATTAAATTGGTCCAAATCTAAATTGCTCAGGCTTGGAGAGGATTTAGCTCATGTCTAAATGACTTTTAGCATTGATAGTGATGTTGGTCTTATTTCCTTGGCTTAGAATCAACCTTAAGGAATTACAGTGGGTTCTCATTTTAAACCGTGCAATTGTATCTTTTGATTTACACTAATGGGCTCCTCATTCTATGGGACTGGT
The DNA here is from genome assembly GCF_029378745.1 of Bos indicus. Classification (NCBI taxonomy): domain Eukaryota; kingdom Metazoa; phylum Chordata; class Mammalia; order Artiodactyla; family Bovidae; genus Bos; species Bos indicus. The sequence continues at coordinate 73,246,810 of NC_091769.1, forward strand.
AAATTATGTCCCTGTTTTCTTGCATCAGAGAGAGACTGGGAATCCCACCCTTTGAGCTTTTGCTAGAAGCCATTCTCACTAGCATGGTAATTAATGCTTTGTTGTCCTGAGGTGTCTGTAGCCACCAGTCTATATATCCACCCTACGTGATGACAAGTGCTATAAATCACTTGTACGATAGACAGTTTAATTAGATGGCAGAATGGGCCCAAGGGTATTGGCTATTGTAGTGTTTAAGTGCTATACTGGAGAATTTTATGAGATGGGAAATTTTTGTTGCGAATCATGGCCCTATATAGAGAGATTTATCAAGATTATTATGTTAGTGTATTTCTGTAGCAGTGATTGTCAAAGCATCTAGGATATTTTAATAGAATGACTATACCAACAATGCTTTAATTATGTGCTGTCTTCTGGAAAGTTCCTTTGATTTTTACATAAGTTTCACCCTGACACAACTTTGACCTTACAGGGGGAGAAATACTTAAAAGGTAACCAAAAGTGTTTAGTTTGCTCTATGGTTAAAAAAAAAATTAAGAAATTTGCCAGAGGGTAGGACCAGGGCCAACACGAGCCCCTCATAATTACCTTAATGAAATAAGTCATATGGGGCCAGTGTGAACATGTTCTCAAGGTAGTGCTTTTTCTCCAAGTGCTTAAACCAGAACCGCAAAGCTGAATTTTTATTTGCAAGTCATATATATCTCTTGCATTTACTTGGCGCTATTTCTGCATCTTACATTTGATGTACACTTACATTTGATGTGCCTCTGTCCTCACCCTGGGCTTTAATGTTCTTGTCTGTGATGGTAGGGGCTGGGCAACCTGTGCTATGTGGCTCCTTCAAGTATCAGAGTTATGTGGCTCTGATCGTTGTTCCATTAGGCAATGCAATTTCTGCTCCCTTCTGAAATGTCTTCTGGAGATTGTTCTGCTGATACTGATTTGTTTTAGGCTCTGAAATTATTTTTGGAAGAGCGCACAAAAGCTGTATTAGCAGCATTTCCTAAACAAAATGCATTTATTAATTTGTGAGCTGTGCATCTCTTAAGTGCTTTATTATATATTACTCTTGATTTATCATAGTACAGAAGAGTTCAGAATGGGTTTCTAGTAGATGCAGTGCTTCTGAAACCGTGTTTGAACCCTGGACCGTTTTAGTGATGATAAAAGCTATGGACCCTGTTTCTAGAAAAATGCACGTATGTGCATATTGACAACATGCTGGGAACAGTGTCATCAGTTTCGCGGTCCCCAGAAGCCTGACTGCGGATACCCGGCTTCAGGTGTTAAAAGGTATCAAAAATGAGGTTGTTATTAATTTCTAATTCCTAGGGTATGTACTTAAAATATGTTCTCACTTCTGGCTCCCAGTGAAATATACTAGATGATGACCCATTTTAGGACCTATTTGGTTGTGTTATTTAGGTATTTTCAGAAGTCTGTACTGTTGAAGGGTTTCTTTGAGGTTTGCAATAGATGGAAAGTTAAAAAAAAAAAAATGGGACATTTTGAATGACCTTGGCTTGATGTCTTTTGTTAAGATAACCCCCTGTAAAAAGAGATAGGATTTATCAGTATACTTAAAATATTTACCCTCTTCTTGAGCTGTACTGGGCCTTATGGTGAACCACTGTGCTAGTCCAAGACAAAACGATGGAATCAGTGGTGCTTGCCTACTCTTCTTGTCCTGTGATTCCAGGTCTCCTGTGGCCTGGGTCCATTTTGAAAGTGAGAGTCACTCAGTTGTGTCTGACTCTTGGCAACCCCGTGGACTGTAGTCTGCCAGGCTCCCCTGTCCATGGAATTCTCCAGGCCAGGATACTGGAGTCGGTAGCCATTTCCTTCTCCAGGGGATCTTCCTGACTCAGGGATCAAACTCAGGTCTCCCGCATTGCAGGCAGATTCTTTACCATCTGAGCCACCAACCCAATAAGATTTTTTGTTCCTGAGTTACAGCTCACCTTGCTGACACCTTGGAAAATAGCCTGATACTCCTAGAAATTGAGCTGAATGGAGATTGCCCAGAGTGCAGCCCCTAGCCAGTTAGAGGTGAAGCTTGAATCTAGCTCTCTGGACTTGATTCTTTCCTGATACCATCCTAATGTGTGGAGGAGGCAGTAGGAAAGCCATTCAGTCATTCATTGATCTATATTGAGCGCCTGCTCTGTTCTAGGTGTTATAGTTGGGGCAGAGAACACAACATTCAGAAGCTCGGCTCTCACAGGGCTTTTACCCTCTCATGGAGAGACAGACAATAAGCAGGCAAAGAGGTAATTACAAGAATAGCCCATGGTGGTTAGGTGCTAAGTAGAGAATTAAAACAGGGTGGTGTGGTGGAGTATGACAAGGTGACTGCTTTACCTAGAGTGGCAGAGGACTCATAGGGTGACATTTTGGCTGAGACCCAAGTGGCAAGAAGCATCCAGCCATGTGAAGATTATAGAGAGCATCCGGGCAAAGGGAACAGCTCAGGAGAAGGCCCAAAGGTGGCGACAGGTTTGACATGTGGAGGAGCAGGCGGAAGGTATGAGGAAGGGGATGGACTTGGTGTTAGCAGGTGCAGTGTATTATCCCAGCTCTGCCACAGCGAGCCTGTCCCTTCAGCTCTATTCTCTCTCCTGGAAAATGGTGTTCAGGTTAGCTACCACAGAAGACTGGTGTAAAGATTAGATTTAATACATAAAACACGCTCAGCACAAAATAGGCCCTCAAGAAATGGTAACTTCGGCTGCTTTTACTCTCCCAAGGAAATTAATATTTTGACAAGGACCTTCTGAAAATAATCATATTGGCCAAGGAAAGACATTCGGATGGTTTCACTTTAGACAATGAAGGTGGTGATGTAGGCGCTTCCTGAGGAATGGGGGAGGTTGTAGTTTTGCGCCTGTGTGTGCATACTCACTCGTGTCTGACTCTTTGCAGCCCCATGGGCTGTAGCCTGCAAGGCTCCTCTGTCCATGGAATTTTCCAGGCAAGAATACTAGAGTGGGTTGTGGTTTCCTACTCCAGGGGATCTTCTTGACCCAGGCATTGATCTGGCATCTCCTGCATTGGCAGGCGGAGTCTTGATCGCTGACCCACCTGGTAGTCTTGTGGGCATCCCTCAGATGATACCGAGGCATCTGCCTGCTTGCGACCTGTTTCAGTGCCATACGTTCAAAAAAAAAAAAAAGGAATAGAGGAAAGGAAACAAAGACATCAAAGTTTATTCCAGGTTCTTGAATTTTTTAAATGATATATTTATTTTCTATGGAGTCAGAAGTATTAATGGAATGTTTTAATACTTAGATAAGATAATTGTACTACAGTGATATAATTGATAGGGTTCCAGGTGTCTTACTTTTTTAGGAAACTATAAATGTGTGGAGAATTAATAATCATAGTGCCTGTAATCATAAAGAAAATAAAACCTCAAAAATGATAAGCAGGTACAGTTGATTCTTGCCGACTCCTGCAAGCTCATTTACCTGATTGAGTATAATTTGGGGAATTAACTCTGGATAATTTTGTCTATTTTTGAATAATTTTGGATCATGCCTGTTTTGGCATCTGCCTGATCTCTGGAATATTTCTGACCATCCCTTCAATATCTATTTGGTCTCTGTTGAATGTAAAAAGACACATTAGCATTTGCCTAAGCCATATAAATCAGAATGCAGAATCTACAATGGCAGAGTCATAGCACACAAATACAGGCTTTGAGGAATATTTATTGGACAATGACCATAATTAGCAGTGCATCACAGTGTGATGGTTGACTGTCAGCCAGATTGGGTTCAACTATTCATTTTGCCTCTTATGAACAAGGTCGCTTAACCTCTGCTAGCCCCAGCTTTCTCCTTGTAACTTAGTACCTATCTCATAGGGTTGTGTAACATTACAGTGAAGACTTATGTAAACTAGTACAGTGCATGACATATACCATTGTAGAAAAGTCAAAGGCACAATTACCACCACTCTACCCCAGTACTTAACTATGAAGTCATGATCCCAGCCTTTTCTGAAATTAGCTTTCAAAGCAGTAAAATGTTTATTTACACAGCATTTTGGAGTTTTTAATTTTAAGGAATTTAGAGGTTAGAATTTAGAATTTTAGAAAGGGTTTTTGAGTCTAACCTTCTTGGCAGGTTTGCTTTTTATTTAGTATTCTGGTGCATTAATAAATAGTATGGTTATTGGTAAAAGAGGAGATGGTTTCCTTATCCTGGTTTTGGGGTAAATTCTGCACATATGTCCATTCTGAAAGATCTCGAAAGGAATCTGGGGAATTGAAGCTAGAATTACTATAGTTGCAATGTTGGCCAAAGTTGGTTTATGGAAAACCTTGAGTTTGAGTCTGTTGGTTAGCGCATCTGATGCTGAACAGGGAGAAGGTTCTGAGTTAGGGGGAATAACCAAAAAGAAGTAAAGTTGCAATATTTTAGTTGCAAAAGTCCAATGGAGCCACCTTTCAAAAGCTGAAGTGAGAATGTTTATTGCTGAGAAAAGATGGTAAATAGCCTCTTTGAATAGGCATTAAAAGATGTTTCCTTGACTTAAGTTTGAACATATAACGCATTGGATGTGAATTATTCTTTCATGCTTTCAAAGAGGAAACAATTTTATAAAAGTGCATCATTTGACCTTGTGGATTTCTGGGTGAATCAAGGATGCTAACAATAGTGATTTAGTTTACAGAAAATATGACCATTTCCCCCATATTGATTATCTATAGCTTTATCAGTTAACTCAACACTCATTTGGGGTCCTAGATCTTTCATGGGTGATTTTAAGTTAGATGTGTTCTGATACAAAAATGTTTACTTTTTCAGACCAAAAGTTTCATCTGCTCTATAGTAAGGCCCAACAGTGTTCATGGTGATGTTCAGTGCAGCCTTGGTTCTGGCTGTTCAGAAGCCTTGGTTGGCTCTTAAGCTTCCCGGAGAAGACATTGTTTCTGAGTCTCCCTGCTGGGCCCCCTCGCCTTCTTGTCATGCACATCCTGTACCTGGGTTGTGGTTGTATTGATTTGCCGGGGCGCTGCTGTTGCAGATGTCTGGGGGCGAGTGAGAATGTGTTCGTGGGTGTTGGCCTGATGTTGGCCGCTGACCTCCTTTCCACCTAGTTGTACTGCTATCTGTGTGAGCATCCAGATATATCTATGTGAGCACCGGTGACCCTCAGCGCCCCCCTGGTCCCTGGCAAAGTCCCCTGGATGTGGGAGGGACTCAGGAAACTTTTGTAGACTGAAGAAGCCCTTCCTTGTTCTCATGTCTTGAGCCGGCCTCAGAATTCAAACACTGTCATCCACTTTTGCTAAGAGATCATCTCTTTAAAAATATTCCTATTTCAGATACAGATATTAATACTTTGTGTGAGTTTAAGAGCAGCCTTAGGAGTACTTTAGGGAGAGTGAATATGCCAGTGTGATTTTTATTCCCTTGATTATTTAAATACATGTAAAAGATGTGTGGAAAGACTAAACTGAACCCTAGGTTCCCCAAATAAAATGTTAACTTGTGTTTAAGTGATAAGAGGTGGTTTTCAATGTAGGAAAAACTGACTCAAACCATCTTCTGGTATACCAGATGTCAGGACTCTATTAACGGCAGCCTGCTTTTGGTAAGAAAAGGAGACCAGTGAGGGGCATAAACTGGATTCTGATTTAACTGTGACCTTGAAGGAATAGTTGCCATTTAAGCTTATTTTTTAAAAAATATCCTGTTTCTGGAAAGATAAATAAGTGGCCTGTGAAGTTGCCTAATTAGGAGTCCAGTGTGCATTTTCTTCTCTGAGTGGAATTTCTGATGATTGTCAATTCCTTCTGCTATAATTTGGTCCTGTTGAGCTTGTGAATGTAGAATTTTGTTTTAAAACAGGAAAAATAATGATTCTGAAAAATCGTTCCTGTCAAGATATTAAAGGAGACTTTTCATTAATGTCATTTCTATTAGTATTTTGAAGTCAAATTACCTGCTGATAGTTTTGCTTCAGTGAAGCTTACGTTAAAAGGAAGAAACTGACTGAGAGAATTAGAAGAAAAATAATGAAGTATTGCCAAACACTATCCCCAACTCCCTCTCCCCTTACTCTTCACAAGACCCTTGCTTCCTTACTTGTCTTTTGCTTGAGTCATTAGTGGGAAGAGCTCAGATTAGAGTCCAGGTTATACTCAGAATTTAAGTGTACTTCCTAACACCCAGAGTCTTCTTTGTAGTCAAGGGCCCTAATGTTCCAAGAAAACTGAAGCGCACAGGTGTGAACTTGCTGCTTCCACTGGTGGCATATCCTGTAGGCAGTTTTGAGATGAGGCCCAGTCCTATGCCTGCTCTGTTTGGGTCCCCTCTGTGTCTGTCTGGGTCAGGTATTTCACTTTCTGTACCTTCATACTCTCCCTTCCTCCCAACACCTTCCCTTTAGAAATGACCCAGATCTCTAAGCACTCAAGTTCCCCACGCCCCACAGAATAAATGACCCAGGCCTGTCTTGGCCTTGATTGTTTCCCTTTTGAGGGGAGGCTCAGTGTCTCCCCTTCTCATCTCAGCCATCTTCCCAAAGAGCTGACTGCATCTGTCCTCTCCAGCTCATTCATTCTTCCCAGTGCAGACTGCCTTCTGCCTACATCACTGTGTGAATACCACTCCTGCAGAGCCCAGGAATGACCATGTAATCATGTCACTTACTTCTGCTGCTTTCTTCTCTTTGCCTTCGTGCTTCAGTGTTTCTCCAGTACCTTCTGGGAATTTTTTGTTTCCTATTGTATCTCTTTCCTCATCCTTTAATCTCCTTTAATATTGGTGTTTCCTGGGGTTTAGTCCTTATATTGTTGTCTTCCTTACTCCAGATAGTCTCATCTGCTCTCATGGTCTTAATTGTATTGCACTTAGGCCAAGAATTTCTAAAACTCTATCTCCCGTCTTTGTCCCTGAACTTGATTAATGCTTCTTGGACTGGGGCAGGCTTAGGGCGAAGGGCTTTATACTCTGTCTCCTTCAGTCTTTTCCAACAGTCTTGAGGGATGAGCAGTTCCATGGTTCCTGCATTTACTACCCAAGGAAACTGTGGCTTAGAAGGTTCAAGAACAGGCCTAAGGTCTCATGTCTAATATGCTTGCTGGGCAGAGCTACTTGGACATCCTTCAGGTGTCTTGAAGTCAACACTGCCCACAACTACCCATCTTTATCCCTGCCTGCTCTTCCACGCCGGAGAAGGCAATGGCACCCCACTCTAGTACTCTTGCCTGGAAAATCCCATGGATGGAGGAGCCTGGTAGGTTGCAGTCCATGGGGTCGCGAAGAGTCAGACATGACTGAGCGATTTCACTTTCACTTTCCACTTTCATGCATTGGAGAAGGAAATGGCAACCCACTCCAGTGTTCTTGCCTGGAGAATCCCAGGGACGGGGGAGTCTGGTGGGCTGCCGTCTATGGGGTCGCACAGAGTCGGACACGACTGAAGTGACTTAGCAACAGCAGCTCTTCCATGCATTCTCCCTGTCAGAATTCATCTCATCATCGTTTGGGCACCTGGGCTTCATTGTGGAGTTTTCTCTCTCTCTCCACTTCTTTCCCATTTTCAACTGCCAAGTCCTTCTGAATTGGCTTGCTGTATATTCTTGAGTCAGTTTCTCTTTTCCATCAGCACCACACTTGTTCAGACCCTATCACATAGATAAATTGTTTCAGTAGCCTTGGAATTGGTCATTACGAATCTACTCCCTCAAATCTGTCCTCCTCAGAGCTGCCCGGATGAGCTGTCTAGAACCCAACCTTAACCCCTCTCCTGCTAGCAGTCTTTTAAAGGCTTCCCATTGCCTATAAAGTTCAGGCCCCTTGGGAAGATTCCCAGGAGTCTGGCCCTTGTCTCCCTCCCCCACTCCTTCTCCCATCTCTCCTTGTCTCCCAGTTCATGATCTAGGTACAGATGAGCTAATTAGGTTTTCTTGCTTCTATTCATGACTAATTGTCTTCGTTTTCAGTATATATTGGGAAAGGAGAGCAGGTATTCCTTTGTAGTTTGGATAAAGGACTTGTTACATAACACTAGAGGAGACAGGGGTGAAGGAGGTCATGTAGCAAAAATGTGTCACTTTCTATGTAACCATACACACACCCACAAACAGGCCAGGGCATGAAGATAAACATACGGACACACACGGCATTCCCAGGGCACCTTCTTCAGCCGGAGGTGCATCGGGGGCTAGGGTGCACAGTTTGAGTTCACCTTGTAGTGAGGCAGACGGCACGAGCCCATGGTTTCATCATAGGGAGCTGAGGAATAGAAATGTGTTCAGGACGCAGGGGATTGAAAACCTGCTTCAGGGAGGATGTCGTGGAGGAGGATACACCCAGGTTCTGTCTTCATATGAAAGGCAGTGTTCATCAGGCTTATGGTGGCACAACCTCCTGTCCCATATCTCCCTTGGGGATTTGTATATTTTCCCTAGAATTTTACCCATGTGGGTCATTTTATACAGGGCTAACACCTCAGTGCCTGTTAAAAGCAAACTGTATGTGTGTGTGTTTGTATACATGAAATAGATAACGTGGACCTCCTGTGTAACACAGGGAACTATATTCAATATTTTGTAATAACCTATATGGGGAAAAGATCTGAAAAAGACTATATAGATAAAAATCCATGCCATGCTCAGTAGATAGGTTGTGTCCGACTCTTTTGCAACCCTATGGACTGTAGCCTACCAGGCTCCTCTGCCCATGGGATTTCTCAGGCAAGAATACTGGAGTAGGTTGCCATGCCCTCCTCCAGGGGAATCTTCCCAACCCAGGGATTGAACTTGCATCTCCTGCATTGGCAGGCGCGGGTTCTTTACCACTGAGCCCCCAGGAAAGCCCCATAGGTAACAATCATTTTGCCATGTACCTGAAACCAGCAACATTGTCAATCAACTATACTTCAAAAAAAAAATTGAAAAATTGAAAAAAAATTTTTTAAAGGCTAAATTCATTTAAAAAAATTTTAAAAATTAATAAAGGCAAACCGTGTCTGGTTCAGACCATTGGCAGGAACTTGCTTCATGAGGGCGAGGGACTATCCTAACCCTGCTGATTCCCAGTGGCTAGTTTTGGTAGGTGCCGAATAAATGGTTGAATTGGGCGTCTTGAGGGGAGGAGTAAGAAAGGGTTCTCCTCCTTACCCCGGAGGTGGTACAAGTGAGTGTAATGGTTGAGGCTTATGTGGGGTGGGCCTATGGCATCCTGAGCAGAGTGGCCTGCCTGTGCCATGTAACCGGACTGGCTCCTGGGAGGGGCAGCGTGTAGGCTAGATGTCCAGCTCTGTTCTGGACAGGAGTGCCAGACTCATTTGCAGCCGAAGGGAGTGCCCTTTTAAAGGTTAAACTAGTAATTAGACTCAAGCAGAGGGTGGTGGAGGTGGAGCTAACTCATTTATTAGCATATAACATGATCACTCAAACTCCTGTAAATATAGATGCTGGTGGTTTGTCTTCTCCCAACTGCAGAAAAGCCTGGGAGATATGCCTTGGATTATGAGTTACTTAAAGGGCGGCTGCTCGAAAATCTCAAAATACCAGACTATGTCATATCTGTGGGCTGTGTCCTCCAGTTAATTACAGATTTTTATCTCCATGTATGTGAAGTTAATGATTATCTTGGTTTGGGCTCAGAACTATCTGCGCTAGACCCCTGGTTCCACTGGGCTCGGTCACTGCCTACTATTTGGCTTGAGGCCTTTGTTTTTTCCACCAGAATAATCGCACCGTAAGTGTTTCCACAGGAACTCTGCCCTTCGCCAGTGTCGTTGTTGTGGCTGTACGGCAGAACCCACAGGGCGGAGGTGTTTTAGCCCTCACTGAAAATGCCACAGATCTTTCCGTCTCTCACTGCAAATTTTCCAGTGTGTTCTGGTCTACCATGGAGTCTTAAAACCAGGTTTACTGATTACCACGTAGGAACTGATTCTTAGATGTCGTAAATGATCCGTTGACGATCAGCATCCAGAAAGTCCATTTAGTTTATGTCTCCAGCAACTAACATTAGACAACACCCTGTGCAAGTTGCTGGTAAGGTCCAAAAACTGGGTAGCATCTCTGTTAAGACAGCCAAAGACATTACCATTAAGTAAGCCAAGTTAAGACTTATCTCTGGCAAATGCAGTTTTGACCCTTTCAGTGTCTCAGTGGATCAGCAGATAATTGCTCTAATTGAATCATTTGCTTTCCTTTTTTTCTGAGTGCTTCCGGGGGGCTGGGAATAGTTGGCTATTAACTGGACTTCATGTTATGCCTGATTGGTATTTATGGCAGACCAGTTACCCCTGTAATCAAGTACTTATTTGGATTAATAAGTCAAAGGAATGGCTGGGAGGCTAGTGTACTGCCTGGAGAAAGGGTCACTGTAACTCTTGTTGGGAAATAAATGAATCTCAAATGACTATGACTCAAGTGAGAGATCTTCCAAAAGAGTGGCTGCTTAGAGAAATAGTGACCAGCTCATTGAAAAATAAGACACTAGTTTAGATAGAGAAGACTCATCTGTTCAGACTGGTTGATTTCTCTTATAAAACTACGAAAGAATTAGGCTGTATAAGGAAAGGGTCTTAACTTTTCATTCATTCTGGAGCTATGATAGAACCAGGAATAGACAAAACAAAGGCAGAGTCACAGATTTCTTTAGACATTTGTCTTAAACCTAAAACGTTTATCTAATGTGCAATAGTAAGACCTGGCCTTTTTTTTGGTAACCAAGTGATATTTTGAATAATACTCATTGTGTAACAACACATGACACACTGTGAAAGTGTAAACATTAGTTTTATTGAGTCTGAAGATGTTTTAAAAAGTGTCATTTATAACTTATTAGGCTGAGATGAGCGGCATTATATATGGCACAAGGCTGTTGGTCTGGATTATTTAGAATAGGTTTTTTCCAGGTTCTATCTTCTGTGGAAAGCACAGCCTTGCCTCTTGGCTTTCTCTTAGTTCCAGGATTCTGACAGTCTAAAGTGTGAGCCTTCTACCCCCAGAATTACATCCCCTTTTTGCTACACCAGGCCTATATTTTCTCAATAGTGGCTCTTTTGGATGGTGACATCTTGCCTTTAGTAATTTTCCCTCATCATCCTGAAATGATGCCCATTTACCTCTGAAACTCCATAAAGGTTCTCATTTGAAGGACACGACTTCTTATGGGCTTGAGAAAGAGGTGTAGCCTTGGTTTAGGCTGTTGATGGAACCGGCAGATCTCTGAAAGTTCCCCCAGCTCTGAGAATTCTGATGTCATCCACTTCCGCTGCCAGGCTTGCAGCTTAAAGACGCTGGAGGTGGAAGAAGAAAAGGAAATAAATGAAAGACATAACTCCACTGGGCCAGTGGGAAGTGGGTCAGGAGTCAAGTGAGACAGTGCCTGGCACTTCTCAGCCATCGCAGAGCAGAAGTGTCTTGTGATGCACACAGAGGCAGGCCGACGGGTCTATCATGTGCCAGGGGTTCCGAGGAAAGTAAGCTGCCGTGTGGCAGGTGTAGCACACTGCAAGCTGGGATGAGTAACCGATTTCATCCTTTCTTTAACAATTTTATTTATTGTCGGCTGTGCTGGGTCTTTGTTACTGTGTGCAGGCATTCTCTAGTTGCAGCAAGTGGGGCCTACTCACTAGCTGTGGTGCATGGGTGTCTCATTACAGTGGCTTCTCTTGTGGAGCACAGGCTCTCAGCACACGGGATTCAGTCGTTGCAATTCTCAGGCTCAGTGCTTGTGGCTTGCCGGCCCGAGCGTGCAGGCTTCAGTAGTTGTGGCCCGTGGGCTTAGTTGCTCTGCAGCATGTGCTGCTCTGTAGCATCTTCCTGGACCAGGGATTGGATCTGTGTCCCCTGCACCGGCAGGCAGATTCCTATCTACTGTACCCCCAGGCAAGTCCCAATTTCATCCTTTTTTGTTTTCTTTCTTTGGTGATTTGTTGAATGAAGTATGGGCATCCCACGTGGTGCTAGTGGTAAAAAACCCGCCTGCCAATGTAGGAGATGTAAGAGACACGGGTTCGATCTCTGGGTTGGGAAGATCTCCCGGAAGAGGGCATGACAATCCAATGCAGTATTCTTGCCTGGAGAATCTCATGCACAGAGGAGCTGGGAGGCCTACAGTCCATGGGGTCACAAAGAGTTGGGCATGACTGAAGCGACTTAGCATGCAGCACATAAACAAAGTATTTGATGTTTGAAAGTAACTTCCCCATGAGAAGAGCCCATGGAGAGTGTTGGGTGGCTGCTATGTGACTAGACTTGTTCTTTTCAGCCGGCAGAGCCAGCCCCAGGGCAGACAACAGCTGTAGGTACAGCTGGAACACCACCAGGGCCTGTAATCCACAGATTTGCTCATGGATAAGAAAGGTGGGCTGGTCACCTGCTGGTCTGCTCTGATGAGGGTACTGGCCCTGCTGATCTTTTCTTGGGGGTCACTCTAAAATCGCCTCCCATGGCTGGTTATGTGACCTTCTGTTTTCACCAGATCCAGATTGCTAGCTCCTTCAAGCTAGATGGATCTTAGAGATCATCTGGGACTTAAGTTTTCATTTCTTTTTTCAAGTTCCAATGACTGCCTCGAGCTCCCAGTGGAGTGACTGAGGCCAGGCTCGAGTTGCTTACCACGGCTCCTACTTCATGTGATGGTTTTTCGGTTTCCACTTTGAGAGAATGACCTTCTTGGGCCTGCGAGGGGCTCTTTCTCTTCCTGTCACAACACTAGGCTGCACACTCACCCTCCAGCAGTTCCCTTTTCTAGTATATTTCCTCACAAATCATTTTCCCCTTTCCCCTGTTTTTAGGGCAGCAGATCCCAAGATATTCACATACAGATAGCCTCCCTTCTCAGAACCTTCTCCTGTGAGCACGTTTATGGAGGACAGTCTCTCTCTCTAGGGTCTTCTGTCATCTGTGCTCCCTTTGAGGCTACCATGAGGAGAGTGTTTTCAAGTCTTTTCTAGAGGTCTCCACTTAATATTTAATTATTCCAGATCATGTAGATTTTAGACTTCACGTAAAAAGACAGGGGCCTATGTTAGATGTATTAATCTCCCGCAGCTTCTAGTTAACATTGACCACTACATAGGAGTAGCAGGTCATTCATATCCTTTCCTCATCCACAGACCAAAACGTCCAGTATTTGTATCTGGAGACCAGGTTGACAGAGCCTCAAACAGTAATTCAATGGTGGTGCAAATCTGATGGAACTGTGCATATTGAAGAGGATAAATGATCCTCCACCGTGAGTCTCAACTTGTGCCCTCGAAGAGTTCTGCTGCAGGGGCCAGAGGGAGCAGAGAAGTGATAAATGGAGTCATGTGAAGGTGGGATCATGCATAATAAGAGTAGGTACTCAGTCAAGGTTAATTAGGTGTCAGGCTAAGTGCTTCACACACATTAACCTATCCAATCCTCAGAATGCCTTTGAGACGTATTTTTTTAATTAGCCCTTCCTTCGGAGGCCACTGAGTCTCAAAGAGGTTAAGATACTTGCCTAGTTAAGTGATGGAGCTGGAGTTTGAACCCCTGCAGAGAACACCAGGTGGCATTACACCTGCTTCAGGTGATTGATTAGTAGCAAGATGTAAACCTTGGGGATGAACTTCCATGTATTTGCCTTTTAAAGGTATATGTATCTCCTAATTCTGATATTGTGCCAAAGACATTATCAAGGGCTTAAGAGTTCACAGGCCCTGGTTACAGAGAACACGTCCCATGTGCCGAGTGTGCCTCTGCAGCAGACAACGGGTCCTCCCACGGGGCCTGTCCTAGTAGTGGGGCGAGATCAGATGATCTCATAGCACACATCTGATGGGCTTTCTCTGGGACTTACCTCCTCTCAAACCCTGTGCTTGCTGCACTATACACTTCTTCTACCTTTAATTTTATGCTCTCTTAGTAGAACAGTGAATTACTAGGTAGAGACCTTGTGATGGAACTTACCAGCACAAGCTGGTGCAGAAAGTGTTGGCTGTACCCTACAAATAGTCACTGAAGGTAGTCAGGGGAATTTCCTAGTGCTTAAGGCTATAGCTTCTGCTGATGCCCCCCCCCCTCTTTTTTTAAACTCTTTTGAGATATTTTTAAATTACCTGTTACTTTACAACCAGTTCAGCACTTCCTTGAATCACTTATTATGTGTCCGGGGTTCTGTTAGACATGGATCATGAAGAAATAAAAAAATAGGTTCTGTACATTCAAGGAGCTTACCTCATAGAGGAAACAGACACCCCAGTACTTCTAGGGATCTCAAATTTATTTTGTGTCCAATATGGCCTTAGTGTAGAATTCTAAAGAAATTAAACTTCTTGAGCAAAGCAAGCATGAGCAAACATTTCACATCTTTCTGCCTGTGTTTTGTGAACCATTTTTGTTTTCTGTCCCAGACTTCAACCAGACAACCATTATAGGAATGAATGTTTAAATGAGTTCCTTTTCCTAAGCATTAGTTTTTCTTATTCACGTCTTCTTTCCATAACTTAGCTAATGAAGTTCTCACGAGTCATTTTTAAGTTTAGGGATGGCTTAGGAATTGTACCATATATTTACTTGGACCTGTCGGCTGCCCCTTATTTTACAGTCTGTTCACTAATGATATCTGTGTTTGAGTTCCTGTGAGTTTGATAGTGAGAGGTGGGGACTGGTCCAGAGAGGAACCAGTGATAGGTATTCCAAAAACTGATGGTATTTGGGTGAAAATCCAGGAGACGCTGCTTATCTAAGGCAGTCTGGTTTGTGCCAGGTTTGAAGGAAATTTAATTACTTAAAAAATGCAATTGCTTTTTATTTCACTTGTTTTCCTTGTCTCACTGTTTTCCTTGGAGTCATTGGGATGGGGTGTTGCAGTTTAAGGTGATATTCTTGTGCCAATGGTAATTTTCTGATGATCTCCAAGACTGTATGGAACATGTCAGAACAGACCCATCCGTCCCCCGCTCCTCTGTCACCTGCTCTCTCTCAGGCCTCGGTGCCCATATCCAGGTGGTTGGCAGGTACCTGGTACCTCTTGCCTGCTGGGCTTAGCAGTGGTGTTTTTGGGCCTCATGCAGTTGGAACATTTGTCATTTATTCAAAAATCCCCATTTTGTGGAGATATGTGCTCTCAGTTTAGATTTAATTACCCCTAAGTGGTGTTCATTGTTAATCCAGGGGTCATAGGAGGCAAGACACCTAAGGTAATGTCCCTTGAAGAGAGGTACTCGGTCCGTTTTCATTAGAATTTGTTAATAATCTTTCTGTTTTACCAGAAATCTTTCTGTTTTACACCAGAAGTCTAGTGTAGTTGGTAATGAATCTCCTTAATAATTTATATTGGCTGATCTGAGGTGTTAGATACTAAAACATTTTACGCTGTGCATGTTAACTTCACTCACAGTTAAGTGTCCTCAGAGTAAGGAAGGATGCAACCACGTTTATGCAAAGAGAAGGGAAGAGAGGACCCAGGTTCTTCAGGAGGGGGATGAAATGCACTTTACTGAGCCCGGCAGCGGGATGAGGAGGAAAGTTAATAGGTCTGGGAAGAGAGAATCTCACTAGTTTCCCAAAGCTGTTTCATCCAGGTGCCAAGAAAGTTGTTGAAACCCACAAAGGAATTCCCCAGTTCTTTTCCATTCCTCTTTCTGATATGATCTGAGGTCAGTTGATTTACTGGCCAACCTTCCAGTTTTGCCTGCACTGCACTATATTTTTACGTCCTTCTAAATGGCAGGCTGTACAGTGTGGTGTTTGCGGGGAGGGGGTCACAGCCAGAGTAGGGTGCCCAGTGTTAGAATGCTCTGGAGGTGCATGGCCAGAAAGTGGATTTTGAATGAATAAAAGGAAAGGCTGGGTGGATCAACTAATGAGGCCCTCTGAACCACATGTGGCCTCTGGAGAAGCAGGAGGTGGGACCAGATTTGCCAGCAGATGGAGGGAAACAAAACTCTGCCTCTGATGTGCAGGCTTGATAAGCCACTTTTCTGCTTTGATTGTGTCAAAATGGAGGAAAGCTTCTCTAGTTCTTTATGGGGGCCAATAACAGAGAAAGTGAAAATCTCTGAGTCGTGTCCGACTCTTTGCGACCCCGTGGACTATACAGTCAGTTCATGGAATTCTCCAGGCCAGAACACTGAAGTGGGTAGCCGTTCCCTTTTCCAGGGAATCTTCTCAACTCAGAGACGGAACCCAGGTCTCCTGCCATTGCAGGCGGATTCTTTACCAGCTGAGCTACCAGGAAAGCCCGGGCCTTTATTACTGGTGTTCTTAATTTTATTAAACTCTGCTGAGCTGCTTTATGCACCAACCTTGGTATGTAACTTCTGTGACTGAAGTTTTTCCTCTTCTTTCTCCCCTGTCACAGTCACCAAAAGCCAAGTAGCCCTTGGTGAATATCATTTTTCCTGTGAATCCTCCAGGCCTGGTTAGCCCCCCTCCCCTCATCTTACACTTCCCTAGCAACTGCTACTTCTTCCTTGTAGCACTTTATACAGAGTTATTTACAATTGATTAGTTATCCCCTCCTAGACTCTAAGCTTCCTGAAGGCAGGGTCCAGGCGCATCCTCTGCTCCCAGCAGCTGCTCGGCACTTAGAAGATGACCAGTTAGGACTGGTTGTCCAGCTGACCAGCAGACTGACAGATTAACGCTGAGGCATTCTTTGGAAGTGTTGTTAAATGGAATCAGTCTGAGAATTTGATAAAACGCTGATGGTGTATCAGTTTACATTCTTACAAGTCTGCCCTCGAGGCTTGTAAGTGGTGGTTTGTTTGCTTAGTGCTTTACAGGTTTCACAGGATTTTCCCTGTTTCCTCTCATGTGCATTTCCTACTTTGACCCTCACAGTCATTCTCTGAGGCAGGTAGATCATCATTTCCATTTCAGTTGAGGGGACTCAGGAGGTTACACAGCCTGTAACTTAAGGGGCATAGCTGGAGCCTGATGACTGATCTGCTGTCTTATGCTGTTCCTCCCCCACCCCCATGTGTATTGAGCACCTACTGTGTATCAGTCCTTAATATTTGTTACCTATCTACTCTCTCATCAGTTCAGTTGAGATATTATCCCCATTTTGCAGATGTGGAAATGGAGGCTCTGAGAGGTTAAGTAACTTTCCCAGAGACACATAGTGTTAACAAAAGACACAGAGTCTGGGTCCAAGCCCAGTTCTCCTGTGCTAGAGGGCACAGTGTTGCCACAGAGGGTTCAGAGAGAGCCAGCTGAAACCTTGCTGATCCTTCTGGTGGGGAATGGAGAACAATACTTGTCACTTTAGAAATTCTGGTTGCTGTCTATATGTTCATTCTTGTACTCATGGTGGTGTTAGAAATACTGTATCTACTAAATGTCAGTGAGATGCAGGACTGTGCTTGGGATGCAAGGATGAATAAAGTGACCATACAGAGAATTGTGACAGTACATCATGTGTGTCCGTGTTAGTCACTCTGTTGTGTCTGACTCTTTGTGACCCCATGGACTGTAGCCCACCAGGCTTCTGTGTCCATGGGATTCTCTAGGCAAGAACACTACAGTGGATTGCCATTCCCTTCTCCAGGGAATCTTCCTGACCCAGGGATCTAACCTGGGTCTCCTGCATTACAGGTAGAATCTTTACCATCTGAGCCACTAAAGAACCCCTATAAAGACCCCCAAAAGGTCTGTGTGTTACAGGAATGTAAAGCTGGGAAAATAACCGACACTGGTATTCATATGATGTTTCTTGCTTTCATGGTCACCCTGTTTGTATTCTTTTTCTCCTCTCCACCATCCCTCTCTCTCACTGTCAGGACTGAGGTCAAGACGGTAGTCCATCCAAAGGCTACCTGTTGGCTACTGGGCTCTAGAAGAACACCTATACATTTATTTACCTGGCTTGTGTTGAATACAAACAGTATAAAAACAAAAGAGAACCGGCAGATATTTAGATCTATGGACTTGTACAGAAAATGAAGATTACTTTTATCTGGGCAGTGTTTGTGCTTTGGCTGCTGGCTCCATACTCCTCTGGAGACCAAGAACGTCCCATTGTCTCTCTGGATCATTTCTGAAACTGAGCCGGGAAGCTGCAACTGAGTCTCTGTCCTCATCTCTTCTTCAGAGTTCTGTGCCTCTTGAAGACACTACCAGAATGTTCTCTCACCCCTATGGCTACCTGTACCAGGAAACTCCATGTGCCCCAGCATCCTGGGAGGGAAGGAAGGGAATATTAGTTCTCCTTTGTGGGAACAGAGATATTGACTATGCCAACCCTTTAGACAACCCAGAGGGATGGGGTGGGGAGGGAAGTGGATGAGTAGTTCAGGATTGGGGGACACATGTACACTCATGGCTGATTCATGTTGATGTATGGCAAAAACCACTACAATATTGTAAAGTAATTAGCCTCCAATCAAAATAAATAATTAAAAAAAAAAGCTCTTCTCTTACCTTAGACCTTCACATAATTCCAGAATATCCTTGGTGACTTCGATCTTACAGCATTCAGAGATCAGCCCTTTAGTGGCAGGGATTTCTGTTGAGAGATTGTAGGTGATGTTTCGACTCTGCCTGAAAGATCCCAGTCTGCCTCTTGCAGCCTCAGCCAAGGAAATGAGTAGGTTCTGGTGCTTCCTGTTCACCCCCGACCTTTGGTGAAGCACCACTTTGCTTTGTGGCTTAGGATCCCAGGGTAAGCAGTGCGTGACACGTGTTTCTCATCATGTAGTTTACACAGTTTAAGCAATGCTCATTTAAGACATTGTAGTGGCTTCCTGAAATGATACTCGATTAAATAACTTAAAGGTAGCTGCTGACCCCCCAAATAAATGATTGGGCTGTAGCACTAGGGGTGCTGAGTGAGGGCTGCATCCCTGTCATTTACTTGCTGTGTCTTTGTGGAGTAAGGGTTCCTTTGAAGGGCCCCAGGATTCTGGAGGAATGTGTTTCTCAATCTTCATTCTCACAGATGACGCTTCTAGCTCGACTCCTGCACACTTCCTGCTCTGGGCCTGCGGGTGGGGGCTGGGGGGGGAGTGGGCAGGAGGTGTGGTTGTGGTTGGGGGCCTGTTGGGGAAGAGGGCAGGGAGAAGCAGGCTGACGTTCTGTGGCTTTAGTCTGTCTTTTCCCCTTTGCTTTTCTGTCTTCTGTGAGCATATATATATATATTTAAGATTTGCTCTATGTTAGTGAAAGCATTCCAGCTGGGAGGGACATATTCAAGTGAACTAAATGGTGTTTGGAGGCAGAGTGAGGGGCAGGGAGTTCCAGAGGAGACCTGAATGGTGTTGGTGATTTTCCAGTTGATAGAATAGTCCTTTCCTCTGGTACAGATTTAGCTCATTGGAACCCAAAAGACTGGAGAAGGCAATGGCAACCCACTCCAGTGCTCTCGCCTGGAAAATCCCATGGACGGAGGAGCCTGGTAGGCTGCAGTCTATGGGGTTGCTAAGAGTCGGACACGACTGAGTGACTTCACTTTCACTTTTCACTTTCATGCATTGGAGAAGGAAATGGCAACCCACTCCAGTGTTCTTGCCTGGAGAATCCCAGGGACAGAGGAGCCTGGTGGGCTGCTGTCTATGAGGTTGCATAGAGTCGGACATGACTGAAGCAACTTAGCAGCAGCAGCAACCCGAAAGACAAGTCCAAATTAGTCAAGAAAATGCCATGCTCTTGGCACACTGTGGTTTGTATTGAGGAAAAAGCGACCCAACTTTGAGCTTGAATTCTTAGTAATGAATTCAAGGAGGAGATGACCTCCCCTATGTCTTACTGTTTAGCTGTAAAACTATAAAAAAAGAATGCTGTTAAGTTTGCACAGCTACTGTTCATCGTGGCAGGTGAGCAGATTTCTACGCTGACAGCTGGGCTAACTCTGGGAGCAGTTGGTGCTCCCTCACAGAGAAAGTTACTTTCACATTTTTCAGTTAGTCAAGAAGTGCAGAGTCTTAGAGCAACAGCAGTGTGTGGTAGGGTGGGAGATTGGGAATCTGAGGGGACAGTCCCAGGTTGACTGCTGAAGAACAGTGAACTCAAGTGAGTCATCACTTCTGTCTGCATTGAGGTTATCTGTTCAACAGAGAAATCAGGCCATTTTCTCTAAGGGCTTTTCTGGCTCTCAGTTCTGCAATATCTACTCTTGGAGACTCTCTCTCTAGCTGTTTTTGTGGGTCTGACTGTTGAATTACTTACCCTTTCCTTAAAATCAGGGATTGCCTCATTGTTTTTATGCTTTACCTCCTCACTCATGTCCGTGTGGTCATTAAGGAATACAGGGAATTGATATGGAAGGAAAGATGTCCCTGATATTACTGAGTGAAAAAATCCACTTGCAGAGAAGTAAGCACACTATGGTCCATTTCTAAAATAATAATGATAATGAATGGTAGTCATATTAGCATAAGCCTCTGTCTTTTAGTTGAACTATTGGGGCCAGATGTGTTCCTGAATTTAGGACTTTTTGGTTTTACGCAAGGCCGTGCATCCTCTATTAAGTAACACTTCCCCTGGGGGCTAGGATGGCATCCTGTCATCCAAAACTTTAACATTCTGCAGTGAAACATGAGTATTCACATTAAGTGGGAAAAATTAAGATGACAAATTGTCTTATGTTTGTTGAGGTCAAATTTGACAACAAATGTTATAAAAGTTTTTCATGTTTTGGAGCTTTTTGAGTATCAGGATTGTAAGTAAGGGATTATGGACCTGTAGAACTAAAGGGAAGAAATCTGGAAGATTATGTATCAAACTCTTAGCGATGATTTTTTAGCTGTAGAAGTGGGGTGGAATTACAAAAAAATTTTATTTTCCAAATTGTGTGTTTTTTTTTTTCCCCCTGTGGAGCATGTATAATTTTATAATCAGAAAAAAATAACTAAAGATACGTATAAGAGAGCTAAAAGCACACTTAACAAATCCATTGCAGTGTTTGTTAGGCCATTAAATGATTTGAATGATATTTTTTCTCAATTTTTCAAATTTATGAAGTGTGACTATAACTTCAGTTCAGTCACTCAGTCGTGTCTGACTCTGTGACCCCATGAATCACAGCACGCCAGGCCTCCCTGTCCATCACCAGCTCCCGGAGTTCACTCAGACTCAGAAACATCGAGTCAGTGATGCCACCCAGCCATCTCATCCTCTGTCATCCCCTTCTCCTCTTGCCCCCAATCCCTCCCAGCATCAGAGTCTTTTCCAATGAGTCAACTCTTCGCATGAGGTGGCCAAAGTACTGGAATTTCAGCTTTAGCATCATTCCCTCCAAAGAAATCCCAGGGCTGATCTCCTTCAGAATGGACTGGTTGGATCTCCTTGCAGTCCAAGGGACTATCAAGAGTCTTCTCCAACACCACAGTTCAAAAGCATCAATTCTTCAGCACTCAGCTTTCTTCACAGTCCAACTCTCACATCCATACTATAACTTACATATACTTAATTTTTTTTCTAGATAGTAATATGTGATAGTAATTAAAAAGTCAGTGGTAAAAAAATAAGTCCTTTGGAGTCCCATGTAGGAGGTCAGGAACCACCTTCTCCCTACTGGGTTGTTGTTGTTCAGTCGCTAAGTCATATGTGACTCTTTGTGACCCCATGGATTGAAGCATGCCAGCCTCCCCTGTCCTTCACTATCTCCCAGATCGCTCAGATTCATGCCCATTGAGTCGGTGATGCTGTCTAACCATCTCATCCCCTGCCCCCTTCTCCTTTTGCCTTCGATCTTTCCCATCATCAGGGTCTTTTCCAATGAGTTGGCCCTTTGCGTCAAGTGGCCAAAGTATTGGAGCTTCAGCATCAGGCCTTCCAGTGAATATTCGGGATTGATTTCCTTTAGGATTAACTGGTTTGATCTCCTAGCTGTCCAAGGGATTCTCTAGCACCGCAATTCAAAAGCATCAATTCTTTCACTTTCAGCCTTCTTTACAGCCCAACTCTCACTCCTGTGGGCTTCCCTGGTGGCTCAGACAGTAAACAATCCACCTGCAATGTGGGAGACCTGGGTGCAATCCCTGGGTTGGAAAGATACCCTGGAAGAGGGCATGGCAACCCACTCCAATATTCTTGTGTGGAGAATACCCATGAACAGCAGAGCCTGGTGGGCTACAGTCCATGGGGTCACAGAGAGTTGGACATGACTGAGTGACTAAGCACACAGCACTCACACCTGTACATGACTACTGGAAAAACCATAGCTTTGACTATATGGACCTTTGTTGGCAAAGTAATATCTTTGCCTTTTAATATGTTGTCAAATTTTGTCATAGCTTTCCTTCCAAGGAGCAAGCGTCTTGTAATTTCATGGCTGCAGTGATTTTGGAACCCAGGAAAATAAAATCTGTCACTGTTTCCACTTTTCCCATTCTATTTGCCATAAGTTGATGGGACCAGATGCCGTGATCTTATTTTTTGGAATGTTGAGTTTTAAGTCACCTTTTTCAGTCTCCTCTCTCACCCTTATCAAGAGACTCTTTAGTTCGTCTTCATTTTCTGCCCTTAGAATTTGTAGAGCACATTATACCAACCTATTATATAATAAAAATCACATGGAAGAAACAATTATATATTTAATAGCCAAAATATCATGTATGGGAAAACACTTTATGGAAATATAAGGCCTTATAGGGAAATATAAGAAATAAAAGATGTTATTGAAGTAATATTGAAGTTCTTTGGGGGCCCAGAATGAATGGAGTTGGTGGGAATGGGCTTTGTCTGAAAATTGACTGGAAGAATTCCTCCAAATTTGAAGGAATTTGCAGTTTTATGTATGAAACATAAGTGGGATGGTTGGTAGTTGATTATTTAACTTTATCAGTTGATACATAAGGACATATATTATTCCTAATTTTTACTTGTTTCCATATTTGTACTCAAAATACACTCATTTGTTACCTTTCCCCTCTTAATTGTATAATTACTATTTGTATGTTACAAATTTGCAACATATTTGCAAATTATGCAAATTACTATTTGCAGAATATTTCAGTCACTGCTTTACATAATTTGTTGACTCCTTATTGCTATTTCTAATTGTTGTTATTGTTGTTTCATAAAGAATACTCTCTGTGCCAGTAGGTCTTCCTTTTTATTTCCCTTCTTATATCTTGGGGTTGTTTCCTTATGAAAGATTTTCTGAATGTCATAAGAACTTAAAGTGTATCTATAATCATTTATTGAGTGCCTGCTAAGTGTTGAGGCTCTGGAGATACAGAGATGAAGTTTTAGAACCTCTTCATGAGTTATGGCCAATTCCTAGCTCTCTCTTCTCTACCACCTGGTTAATTCTCCATTTGAATTCCACTTCATGGAGAGGTCTTCTGTGAGTTCCCCCAAAGTAGTTTGGGTTTTTCTGTACCTTTTCTTCTCATTTAATCATGGTTATAAACACATAGTCATTTTGGGATTATTCGTTTTATTTCTGCCTTCTCCAATAGACTATGAACTCTGAGAACAGGTCCATGTCTGATTTGTTCCCCTTGGTACTTTATTAGGCACTCCAATATCTCTAATAAATGAGTGCTTGAGTAAATAACTCGATACACATGAGTTTGAGGAAGCTCCAGGAGTTGGTAATGGACAGGGAAGCCTGGCATGCTGCAGTCCATGGGGTCGCAAAGAGTCAGACACGGCAAATTATGTAAAGCAGTGACTGAAATTCATTTATTTATTGCTTTATGAAAATAAACCTTTCCCCCTTGCAACAAAGTTCCTGGAGGAAGACTCAGTGCCAACATGCTATTCAATGTCTTACCTGATTTTGCCCTACTCTGCAGTAGGAGTGGGCTCATCTTAAATTCTTTTCTGCTAAAGCTATTGCTTTTCTGTACAAATCCTCCTTGATCTGTCATTGTATTATATACCAATAACATTCACCGTTTGGACTTATTTTGACTTTTTTTTCTTGTTTTCCTCATATTTAAAAAAATATGTTTTTTCAGGATCTGTTTTACTAGTGTTATCTGATGACTATTCCTATTTTGGTTTTTATGCCCTTTCAAAAAGTGTTAGTTTTTTGAGGGAAGGGATGGTTTAATCTCCAGTAGTATCTAATAAAGATTCATGTGGAAGAGGGTTGGTAATAAAAAAAACTTTGAATAGGATACTTTGGAAAATTCATTTTCTTTTTTTTAAATTTAATTTTGTATTGGAGTGTAGTTGATTGAGAATGTTATGTTAGTTTTAGGTGTACAGCAAAATGATTCAGTTATATATACATATATATCTATTCCTCTTCAGATTCTGTTTCCATATAGGTTATTACAGTAGACTTCCCTGTGCTATACAGTAGGTCCTTGTTGGTTATCTATTTTATATATAGTAGTGTGTATATGTTAATCCCACACTCCTGATTTACCCCCTTTGGTTTTGATAAGTTTCTTTTGTAAATCTGTGAGTCTGTTTCTGATTGTAGATAAATTCATTTGTATCATCTTTATCAGATCAGATCAGATCAGTCGCTCAGTCGTGTCCGACTCTTTGCGACCCCATGAATCGCAGGACGCCAGGCCTCCCTGTCCATCACCAACTCCCGGAGTTCACTCACACTCACGTCCATTGAGTCAGTGATGCCATCCAGCCATCTCATCCTCTGTTGTCCCCTTCTCCTCCTGCCCCCAATCCCTCCCAGCATCAGAGTCTTTTCCAATGAGTCAACTCTTCACATGAGGTGGCCAAAGTACTGGAGTTTCAGCTTTAGCATCATTCCCTCCAAAGAAATCCCAGGGCTGATCTCCTTCAGAATGGACTGGTTGGATCTCCTTGCAGTCCAAGGGACTCTCAAGAGTCTTCTCCAACACCACAGTTCAAAAGGATCAATTCTTCATCGCTCAGTCTTCTTCACAGTCCAACTCTCACATCCACACATGACCACAGGAAAAACCATAGCCTTGACTAGACGAACCTTTGTTGGCAAAGTAATGTCTCTGCTTTTGAATATGCTATCTAGGTTGGTCATAACTTTCCTTCCAAGGAGTAAGCGTCTTTTAATTTCATGGCTACAGTCACCATCTGTAGTGATTTTGGAGCCCAGAAAAATAAAGTCTGACACTGTTTCCACTGTTTCCCCATCTATTTCCCATGAAATGGTGGGACCAGATGCCATGATCTTCGTTTTCTGAATGTTGAGCCTTAAGCCAACTTTTTCACTCTCCACTTTCACTTTCATCAAGAGGCTTTTGAGTTCCTCTTCACTTTCTGCCATAAGGGTGGTGTCATCTGCATATCTGAGGTTATTGATATTTCTCCTGGCAATCTTGATTCCAGCTTGTGTTTCTTCCAGTCCAGCATTTCTCATGATGTACTCTGCATATAAGTTAAATAAACAGGGTGACAATATACAGCCTTGACAAACTCCTTTTCCTATTTGGAACCAGTCTGTTGTTCCATATCCAGTTCTAACTGTTGCTTCCTGACCTGCATACAAATTTCTCAAGAGGCAGATCAGGTGTTCTGTATTCCCATCTCTTTAAGAATTTTCCACAGTTTATTGTGATCCACACAGTCAAAGGCTTTGGCATAGTCAATAAAGCAGAAATAGATGTTTTTCTGGAACTCTCTTGCTTTTTCCATGATCCAGCAGATGTTGGCAACTTGATCTCTGGTTCCTCTGCCTTTTCTAAAACCAGCTTGAACATCAGGAAGTTCATGGTTCACATATTGCTAAATCCTGGCTTGGAGAATTTTGAGCATTACTTTACTAGCATGTGAGATGAGTGCAATTGTGTGGTAGTTTGAGCATTCTTTGGCATTGCCTTTCTTTGGGATTGGAATGAAAACTGACCTTTTCCAGTCCTGTGGCCACTGCTGAGTTTTCCAAATTTGCTGGCATATTGAGTGCAGCACTTTCACAGCATCATCTTTCAGGATTTGGAATAGCTCAAAAGGAATTCTATTTGAGCTATTCCAAATCCTGAAAGATGATTAGCTTTGTTCATAGTGATGCTTTCTAAGGCCCACTTGACTTCACATTCCAAGATGTCTGGCTGTAGGTCAGTGATCACACCATCATGATTATCTGGGTCGTGAAGATCTTTTTTGTACAGTTCTTCTGTGTATTCTTGCCATCTCTTCTGTGTCTGTTAGGTCCATACCATTTCTGTCCTTTATCGAGCCCATCTTTGCATGAAATTTTCCTTTGGTATCTCTGATTTTCTTGGAGATCCCTAGTCTTTCCCATTCTGTTGTTTTCCTCTATTTCTTTGCATTGATCGCTGAAGAAGGCTTTTTTTTTTTTTAATTTTTATTTATTTTTTAAATTTTATTTTATTTTTAAACTTTACAATATTGTATTAGTTTTGCCAAATATCGAAATGAATCCGCCACAGGTATACCCGCGTTCCCCATCCTGAACCCACCTCCCTCCTCCCTCCCCTACCCTCCCTCTGGGTCGTCCCAGTGCACCAGCCCCAAGCATCCAGTACCGTGCATCGAACCTGGACTGGCGACTCGTTTCATACATGATATTATACATGTTTCAATGCTATTCTCCCAAATCTCCCCACCCTCTCCCTCTCCCACAGAGTCCATAAGACTGATCTATACATGGGTGTCTCTTTTGCTGTCTCGTACACAGGGTTATTATCTCTTCTTGCTATTCTTTGGAACTCTGCATTCAGATGTTTATATCTTTCCTTTTCTCCTTTGCTTTTCACTTCTCTTCTTTTCACAGCTATTTGTAAGGCCTCCCCAGACAGCCATTTTGCTTTTTTGCATTTCTTTTCTATGGGAATGGTCTTGATCCCTGTCTCCTGTACAGTGTCACGAACCTCATTCCGTAGCTCATCAGGCACTCTATCTATCAGATCTAGGCCCTTAAATCTATTTCTCACTTCCACTGTATAATCATAAGGGATTTGATTTAGGTCATACCTGAATGGTCTAGTGGTTTTCCCTACTTTCTTCAATTTCAGTCTGAATTTGGCAATAAGGAGTTCATGGTCTGAACCACAGTCAGCTCCTGGTCTTGTTTTTTCTGACTGTATAGAGCTTCTCCATTTTGGCTGCAAAGAATATAATCAAGATTCCACATAAAAATGATATAGTAGATATTTGTCTTTGTCTGACTTACTTCACTTAGTATGACAATCTCTGGGTCCATCCATGTTGTTGCAAATGGCATTATTTCATTCTTTTTTATGGCCGAGTAGTATTCCATTGTAAATATGCAGCACATGTTCTTTATCCATTCTTCTGTCGATGGACAGTTAGGTTGCTTCTGTGTCTTGACTATTGTACATAGTGCTGCAGTTAACACTGGAGTGCATGTATCTTTTTGAATTATGGTTTTTCTCTGGATATATGCCCAAGAGTGGGATTCTGGATCATATAGTAGTTCTAGTTTTAGTTTTTTAAGGAGCCTCCATATTGTTCTCCACCAGAAAATTCATTTTTTTTAACATATGTTTTAATGTATCCCTTGGGTCAAAGGATTTTTTAAAAGGATGATCACCAAATAAGTATTTAAATAATAGGACCAAAATTTATATTCTTACCTCTATACTAAAAATGTACAGTAAATAAATTTTAAGAGAGAATTTTTAGTCACATGTTCAAGATTTAAATCTCTTGACTATTCTTGCTTTGAGTTATCATTTGCCTAATGGGTAGCTTCTGAATTCATTGCTTGGAATGTTGCTACTCAGGGCTGATGTTGTTAGTATTGCTACGTCATGATTTTATTTGTAGCTGCTTCCACATTCTAGCTGACTTGGAATCTGGAAGATCTCCACCAAAACACCTGTATAATTCAATTTAAATTCAGAAGTGTCACTGTCAAGAGAGGCAACTTCAGGTTCATGAGACTCCTATGAAGTCTCCTTTAATCATAGATCTCCTTATACATAATAGAAACTTGGAGGTGACTCACCAGGGGTGGAAGCCTGGAAAACAGACTGCCAAGGAAGGTAGTCTTTCCGGTAACACATTACCACCCTTTTGAAGCATCCAGAGAACCTGAAGAGCAGGAACTGCCAGTTAGACTGACTGAACGCTTGGCATTCTTTCATGGAAAGATGACAACTCATCTAGGGTGAAAGAGGAAGTCGAGGGGGGCACAGAACAGGAGGGTGAGCTGACATTTCCATTGTTTTGTAGACTGCTAGCTCTAGTTGGGTGGTTGCTTGGGGAGGGGAGGAGTTGGAATCATGCCCTTCATTGTCGATGTCTAAGGAAATGTACCATTTTATTAAGGAGGGGAATTTGTATCCATTTTATCCTTAAATTGCTTCAGAATCTGGATTGCTTGTGATCCCTTATACTCTCCTCACACTGACCCCTGGGGCACTACTTATTATAGTTCTAGCATCATTTTAAGAATTGAGATTCTTCTGTGTAAAATTTCTGTGAAATCTAAGAGCCAAAAGATTTTTTACAGGCTATTTCTGGCTTTGCCTCTGACATGTTTTGTTAGTTGGTTTTTGTCTCAATTGAGAAGCTTACATAGTAAGAGTCAAAGGACTTAATAAGGTGCTATTTTGATTATTAAGTGTTGTTTTGAGACATCTTGGAGGAAAAGAGTTATTTTCTTTGTTTCTCAGTTACTTTTGGTAGAACCCACTATGAAGTACAATGAAGACCTTCAGTAGACAACCAGTGGCGAGGAGGGGAATGGTGGGTCATTTGAAGACTGGTTGGTTCCCTGGTTCTATGGTTTATCCTTGACCAGCAACACCCCAGACCCAGACCAAAACCAGGGTGCCTTCTCCATGCCCATATCTGGACTACCAAATTGTGCAGGAAGGACTTGCCCCTGGGCAGTTGATGCTTTCCATTTCATCCCCCTTCTACTGAAAAGTTACTCCAAGCTTTTGGTTCTCCCAAAGGCCTCTCCACCCTTTCACTCAGACGACCCTGCATCTGACTTCATTAAAAAAACTTAGATTACCTAGAATGATTTCTACCAATGTCCTGCTCTGATACCTGCAAACATATGTATAGTCGCCTCACTTGCTTTCCTCTAGGTTTCTCCCCATACCCTCCTTCCTCCTCCTAAGCCTTACTCTGTTAGTTACTGTGCCTTCCTCTCTAATTTTCAACCTTGGCATATTGAGTATCTCTTTTCCTTTGGCTATGAATAGCTCTCAGTGTTTCCTATGTTTGCGTTTCTTATACTTACTAATACCTGTTTGTTAAATCCAGTGGATGTGTGTAGTTCTTATTGCTCTGGACATTCTTGTTGTGTCTGACACAACTTGTCTACTGTCTTCTGAAGAGTCTTTGGTTTCTAGAAGGGATGGTCCATGCCTCTGGTTTTCCTGTTGCTTCTCTCCTTAGTGGATGTGTCCTCCTTTACTCACCCCTTGCAGCTGGAGCTCTGTTCTGGGAGGAATGCTTCTCTCTTCTCATATACTCTGGCTTCAGGGCTTCATCCACTCACTGGGTTTTCATCACCGTGTATGTGTTGTGACTCCCCGGCCCCCAGTTCTTTGCCTTATACTGCAGCCTGGTTGCCAGCATCGACTGGTTATCATATGTGTATCTGAAAGGCTCCCTAACTGTCCAGGGGCTGAACATACCACCTTTCCTGCTAAGTGCCCCCTTTCTCCCATCTTCAGAGACTATATTGTCTGGTGGTGAAGGCTGATGCTCTAGAATTAGACAGACCTGGATTCTGATACTTGCTGATATTTGATCATGAACAAATCATTTAATTCTCCAGCCTCAGAGTCTTCCTTTTTAAAAATGGAGATAAAAATAGTACCTGTCTCAGAAAGTTCCTGGGAGGTAGACCCTGACGCACCTGTTTGGTGCCTGGCTCTGAAAAAGAGTACAGTAAATGCTTGCTCTGCTGGTGGTAGTCTCTCTTACCACCAGTCTCTCTTAGTTACGCTTATCCGCTGAGTCATCCTCAAAACCTATTTTCTTTGGTTCCTTTATCCAGCTGGTCACCCAGTGTGGCTGATTTCTAATTACCATTTCTTTCTAGTCCTAGAAATTTCTGAGTTTCTCTCTTCTCTTGCTTCTCATTACTACTACCTGCATGCAGGGTCTCATTATTACTCCCCAAGGTGAGACTGCAGTCTCCTGCCTTCTTTTCATACCTGCAAGCCCACTCTGCTGCTAGGTGTCCTATCTCTAACACTACCTCTCTATTGGTTGAAGCCCTCTGGTGTAAATCAAAGACCAGGTTCCTTAATGTGGTATACCTGGCTGTCCTATCCTTCGTGGCATTTTAGCTTATTTTCTGACACTCCCTGAGTCCAGCTGTGTACCCTGTGCGTGCCATGCTGTTTAGGCTCTTTCTCACCTTTATTACCCACCCTGCTTGGAATGCTATCTTCCCTGCTTTTGCCTTACTAATTCCTTCTCCTGAGGACTCAGCTAAGTTGCCACCTGCTCCAGGAAGCCTTCCCAGACCTTCCCAGGGTAGTCTGGTAATCTTTCAAGAATCCTGCCATTCTCTGTACTCATTGTGTGCCTACCAGGTTGGATCATGATCTATTTATGGTCTTTCCTTTCAACATAAATCTTGAAGGGCAGACATTATGTATCATTCAAACTTATATTTTTGTATCTAACTTGGTGCTTGACATGTAGTAGATACTTCTGAAGTATTTGTTAGTTGAATGACTGAATTCAGGAACAAGCAAACTTCACAACAACCTTGATTTTCTAGTTCTGGCGCTGGGCTGGGTTTCAGCATTTCAAGCCATATCTGGGCAGCCACGGCTGAAGTAGACACCCTGGTATTGCTTCCTTGGAGTTCCTCATCCTAGGTAGCAGTGCTGGAGTGAGACTGTCAGCTCATGAGTGTCTGAGCCTGAAAATTATTCCTGTGAAGAATAAAATATGTCACATTAATGACTTAATTTTTTTCCAGAGAGCACTTTAATATTTTCAAATCTGTGGTAGTGTTAACACTTTCTATTTGCACGAGAACTTCCCTAATAGGAGATATCACAGGTGTTAAGTTTTCTGAGTAGTGTTACAGCAGGGCAGAACTACTTTCCATTGATTTGGAGATAGAGAGTACATATACCATGAGACAGAACATCTTTAGTGGTGGAAAATAGACTGACCTACTTGAGAGGCTGCTTGTTTCCTAATTTTCTATTTTAAAAAGATGACAGCCAAACGCTGAAAAGCTTAGGACATTTTAGAACTCTGCTGCCCAATACTGCGGCTTCTAGCCACATGTGGCTGCTTAAGTTTAAATAGAATTAAAATTAAAAAAAATTCAGATCCTCAATCGTGTTAGCCACATTTCAAGTTCTCAGTAGTCACATAAGGCTAGAGGCTACCATATTGGGCATCTCAGATATAAAACATTTCCTTCATTGCTGAAAGTACTATTGGACACACTGTTTTTGAATGTAAAATTCTTGTTGGATAATATCAAAGCCACCTTAGCACAGAGGTGGTTTTACAGCTCTATGCAATAAGAATTTTTACTGGGAACACCATATAATTGCTGTATCATTTAATACAGTGTATATAGCATTATATCACCCTATCATTTGATACTGTCTTGATCTTCAGGGACAGTGACATTCAGACATGAAATGCTATATTGTCTGTCTGGAAATGTTTTTGTATTCAACTCATAGGGGGAAAATGAGTGTGAGTTGAATAAATGGAATTATTTTTCTTTGCTTCATGTTACTAGAAAAACTCAGAGGCTAAAATATATCCTGGAATTAAATAACATTTAATTGATTTAATTTAATTAAGAATGCTATCTCTCTGTGAGAAAGTGTGTGTGGGGGGTGGGTGGGCAGGGGTGCGCTGGATGAAAGGGAAACAAATGATCTGTATAGTTGGATATTATTAAAACACTTAAAAAATTAAAAGCAAAATGAAGGCAAGATCTTCTACTTTCTTTTGTTTTCTTTCACATTTGCCTTATCCACTGAGCTTCTGGTGGCCTGAGAAATTTAAGAAGTAAGCATAGATTTCGTTTAACTGGAACCATGCTAGGAAACTCGAGCTACCTTATGGTACCATGGGACTCACTAGACTACTGCATTGTGGGACAGCAACTTCTAACACTGACTTCCTGGGATGCCAGTATCATCGAGGGGTGGGGCGGGGGAGGGGTATTGGAATGATTGTTCAGAAAGAAGAAAAGTGACAGACCTGTGCAGTTCATCCCACACAAAGATTCACCTGTGGCTGCCAGGCACAGGGAAGTATATGAGTCATTCCACGATTAAAGAGACACAGACGTATGTGTGGTCATGGGGTTGGGGGGAAGGGGAGGGTGGGATGAATTGGGCAATTAGGTTTGACATAAATATATAACTGTGTGTGAAATACATAGCTAGTAGGAATCTGCTGTATAGCACAGGGAGCTCAGCTCGGTGCTCTGTGATGAACTGGAGGGAGGGGGTGGGGGTGTGAGGGAGGGTCCAAGAGGGAGGAGATATATGTATACATATAACTGATCTATATTTCTGCTATTGTTGTATAGCAGAAATTAATAAACATTGCAAAGTGGTTATACTCCAATTAAAAAAAAATTAAATAAAAATAAGAGGTCATGACAGGAAAAATAGAGACCCCAGGAGGCCATAGGTGACTCCCATTTGAATGGCTTCTGAAGTCCAATTCAGAGGCTACGGTAGTTGGGACCTTCTTTGAATTATGCAGGCTATGATTTCATAGTAGCAGCTTCTTTCCCCACTCTGTTTAAAACAGTGCCTGGAGACATTCTTCAGTTTAACCCTTTTAAAGAGGAGGGATGTGAGCTTGAGGGTGAAGGACACTGAATTCTGCTTTGACCTTCCTGTATCTTTGTCTTCTTAGGGTGCTTCATTATTGAGGCAGAGAATAGAGGGCCTGTAATTCGGAGTAATGTGTGGAAAGGTTGTAAGAGAGTGGACAGCGAAGGTTGTTTGGCCTAGATAATAATCGCAGCGGGTATAGTGTAGGCCAAGTGGGTTCCTGACCCACATTACAAGTTTATTTTACCAATGAACTTTTACTTCTCAGTGAAACATTAGAATTTCAGGGAGTTAATTATTTGTGGACTCTTTTCTAAAACTCTCAACTCTGTCTCCTTTCATCGCAATGGGGCTCATTTTATACCCTTTATGGCCTCTTTTGAAAAGAGGCAGCTGAACCTTATGTTGTGAATGTGGGCTTTGGAGCAGGTAGATAGGGATGGAAACCCATGGTCACTGCTTGTACAAGGTATTTAAATTTTTGAGCCTTGATTTTTACATCCTGCAAAATGGGAATAATAATGCTTACCTCATGGACAAGAGAAGGACATTTTCGTGTGTGGAATACAAAACTAAATCAAGTTGACTCATTTTCAGAAAGACCTTTGAAAATGAAGAAACATGCCATATTTCTTGATCACTTTTATGATTATGTTGATCTTTTTTTTTTTTTTTTTGAGTTTTACCACATGTATTCACTTAGTGATATAAAACTTTAAGGAGAAAGGGTTCCTGGTGAAATTATACAGTCTCAGAATCTGTACTAGTGCCAGGGAATTAATCAGAAAATAAAATTGAATGTGCTCAAAGGATCAGTTCCTTTTAAGACAAATCACTGTATTATTTAAAAGAAGACAAAGAGGCCAAGGGAAATGAGAAAGCTGAGAAATTCAAAGGATGTTCATTTGTTCAAAAACCCTCGATTATTTGAACATTTTGCTGTTTTGAGGAATGTTGTTCACTGATTTCCATTTAGCCTAGCCTAAGAGAAAGAAACCAGCTTAACTTCTAGAGAGTTTTTGAGGACAGACTACTCAGTCTTGAGTGATCACAGACATTATCACAGCCTTGCAAAAGTCAGGATTCATGTGACTCTGACACAGAGGAGGTGGAATAATCAAATGTTCCTCCCATGAACACTGTATAGCGATCACCACAGAAGGAAACGAAGTTCCCTTTTCTTGGGCTGCTCGGGCCAGCATGGCTGAAGACATGTGTCCTGTTGAAGCCACAGCGTGTATTGATGACCCTTTTGCACCAGTACTGAGCTAATTCCCAGAGGTAGAAGATGCGTCCCAGCCTTAGAGACGCGTATCATGTAGAAGGGAATGTGGACGTGAGCACAGGCAATGTCAGCACCAGATGATGAGTGCTGACAAGGAGCTGGGAGATCACAGAAAACAGCTCTTTACCTCATGTGCGTCGTTGTGGAGAAGTCACCTGAACTGAGTCTTGAATGATGAGTAGGACTTAGTCACATGATGAATGGG
Source organism: Bos indicus (assembly GCF_029378745.1). Lineage (NCBI taxonomy): Eukaryota > Metazoa > Chordata > Mammalia > Artiodactyla > Bovidae > Bos > Bos indicus. The sequence continues at coordinate 73,280,886 of NC_091769.1, forward strand.
TTGGAGAGAAGGCGGCCATTGTTTGTAGGCTGAGAGAATAGCATGAGTGTTAATGCATTAAACATCCTGTGTATGCTGGTAAGTGCAAGCCTTTTGACATTAATTGAATATGAAGCATGGGGTGGGGATCAAGGGCTATAAGGGGAGTGGTGTAGTTGGAGGCCAGACCATGAAGAGTCAGATATACTATGTGAAGCTCAGATATATGCTCTAGTAGATGGGGAGCCACTGAAGAAATGCTTTTTTAAAACATTTAGTTTTGACTGTGCTGGGCCTTTGTTCCTACATGAAATTTTCTCTAGATGTGGTGAGCCTGGGCTGCTCTCTATTTGCAGCAGCCTGGGCTCTAGGGTGAATGGCTTCAGTAGTTGCAGCTCCTTGGCTCTAGAGCACAGACTCCATAGTTGTGGCACACAGGCTTAGTTGCTGTGCAGCATGTGGGATCTTCTGGGACTAGGGATCGAACCTGTGTCTCTTGCATTGGCAGACGGATTCTTTACCTCTGAGCTACCAGGGAAACTCGTCATTGAAGAATTTAACTCAAAGTGTAAATAGTCAGATTTGCCTTATGGGGGGTTGCCACGGCAGCTTGGTGGATCATAGGTTTGAGGCTAAATGACAGGAAGCTGTCACAGTGGAGGATCAGCCATGCAGGAAAGCAATGGAAATTAGGGCTGAAAAGAAGATAGATATGAGAAATTCCCATGATGGGAAGCTTATGTGATTTTGATCAATGGGCTATGGGGAATGGATGAGATGGAAGAGACCAGGATGACCTCTAAAATTCTAGTGGTGTTAATGGATCTAGGGAATGTAGGAGAAAGAATTGGTGTGGGAGCCAAGGTGGTGTGTTCATTTTGAAGTGTCTACCAGCCAATTGAATGTGATTCTGAAGCTCTGGGAAGATGGGTGGCTGGAGACAGGAACCTAGGAATCACCCAAATAGAGGTGGTAGTTAGAACCAGTGTGAATATTTTGATGCTCAAGGAGAACAGAGAATGAAGAAGGCAGTGGATAGAGAACAGTCCTAGGGAATATCAGAAGTGGAAGAATACATTCCTAGGAAAGACTTGAGAGGAGGAGCTCTGAAGGTGGCATCTGAAGCTGGTGGTTGGGGGCAGGGAGCCTTTTGAGAGGTTTGTCATTGAGATACCTAACTCCTGGCCACTCTAAGTGTTTGATGAAGTAGCAGTCAAGGTAGAATGGATTTGAGCATTTGAAGAGATTGGAGATTATTTGGAATTATCCAGTCACTGGAGAAAATGAGAGACGAGCTAACAAAGAAGGGTGAAAGAAAGGTGAAGAGGTGTTGGGGCTTGAGATTAGAAATTCTGAACGTTTAGTGGCCCCGACATGTATGTGACTCCTTAGCCAGTGTGCAGGAGGAGAGGAAGCAGATGAGGAGGGTGGTCCAGGGTGGGGTTTTGTCATCAGATGTAGCAGAAAAGGAAGATGTGAGGACACAGGGGTGCTGGCAAGAATTGGGAAGGAAATGTGACCAGGAGGTGCCCTCGCAGGTTGAAAGGGAACAGTTCATGGCCTTGAAGTGCTCTGTGTGCTCAAAGAATGGAGGCAGTGGGAAAAGGCTGGGGAGTGGTGTCAGTCCCAGGACAGAGCAGTTCCAGGGTGTGGTCACAGGAGTGGGTGGCAGAAGTGGCCTGGCAGAGACGACCAGTAGACTGGAGGGCAACCCATAAGGAAAACTGTAGAAAAGGGACTTTGATTCCACTTGGACAAACTTGTACGATTTACTCTGAATCACAGGACAATATGTAGAATAAAACTGTATTTGGATGTTTAAGAACATGATAGATAGGTGTGTGTCTAGATGTTTGGGGCAATCTGCCTGGATGCAGGGGCATCTCCCCTCCGTGTCTCTGAAGACACCTGTTGGAATGCCTTTATTTAAAGTGTGGGGGAAAGTCTGGGTTTGCATCTCTTTAAGGAGGAAAATAAGAAAGCTTAGACAATGAATATAATTTATGATACTACTTTATACTTTTCAGAGATATTTCACATTTTGCTATTCAGTTTAGTGTGATGGTTCTGGGTCATCTATTTAAAAGTCAATTTTTAGTTTGTTACTTTCTGCAGAGAGGGTAGAAAGAAGTACATAACCCGTATATTTCACTGAATAAAAGGATGGGTAATTAACAAAAAGATCTGAAAGTGCTAAGATAAATTTAAGTATTTTCTCATGCTAAGGAAAGCAATAGATTGATGCTAAATTGTATACACTTGAATTCCACCTAAAGTTTCATTTCCAACTTTATATATATCTGCATTTGATTTTTAAACTGTAGTTATAACTTCTAAGATGAGAAAAAATAGAAGCAAATCACATGTAGTTTTTCGTCTCCTACCATGTGCTGGGTGGTATGATGACAAAAAGATGCATAAGACTTGCACCTTGACTCCTAATAGCTTTGAATTTAGTTGAAGAAACAAGACATAAACCCAGGAAAAGTTAGGTAATTATGCAGGATGTAAATTGCAAGGCTTGACATGACTAATGGACAGACACATTGTTTGGACAGCAGATCTACAGGAGTTCAGAAGAAAGGCCATTTCAGGCAGGGACAGTAAAGGTAGGGGTGTTAATGACAGAAAACGAAGGGAAAGAAGATCAGGGTTAAGTAGAGGGACTGAACCTTGGGAGTTATGAAGCCTTGTTTGACAGTTTCTGCCTGACCTTTCACCTCAATTTCCCAAACAGTAGAAGGGAATGATGATGATATGTTGCCTCCCAAACTGTCAGGAGGTGAGACAGCGATGGCAGAATTCTTTGCAGAATGTCCTGGTCCTTCCATAATGTGTAGAAGGTACACCTTGCACACCTTTGGAAATTCTGGATTATTAGTTTCTGTTATTTGCATTTACTGAGTTTTAGGTTATTTCGTTTCTGTTGTTCCCATTTACTGAGATGCAAAGAATTAGCATATTGCTAAAAGTTTGGCCTTTTTTACAATAAGGAAAGACTCATAAAACTCTGAAGATATTTTATGCAAAACTACTAGACCAGTGATTACTTTGGAAAAACTCTTTTCGTGGCCATGTATCCTTTTTTTAATCTTTATTTCCTTGAGCAAAGATAATAAGTAGTAAGCAAAACGAGAGGAACTCAATTCCAATTTAGGAGGAAAATAATTTGTAATTCACTTGTTCACCCGGAGTCCTTGAAAAAGTTAGCGGAAGTTGCAGACTGGCTGGCAACTACTTTACGTGAATCCAGCTTGGCCTCTGGCATTTTGGAGACTGTCGCCTCAGAATTCATGGATTTCCTGGATATGAGGACATGAGTATTAGTCATATCAACTTTACTGCTAATTGCTTTGGGGATATGATATGAATTAGGCAAGGAAGCTTATACCCAGACTATAACTAATGTGGACCCTTCTTATACATCCATTGATCCTTCAACCACTCTCTAGTCCATGTTTATGCAAATATTTATACTTGCCCCAATTGCCAAAGACTTTGAGGCATCCACAGAGAAGGCAATGGCACCCCACTCCAGTACTGTTGCCCAGAAAATCCCATGGATGAAGGAGCCTGGTAGGCTGCAGTCCACGGGGTCACTAAGAGTCGGACACGACTGAGTGACTTCACTTTCACTTTCCACTTTCACGCATTGGAGAAGGAAATGGCAACCCACTCCAGTGTTCTTGCCTGGAGAATCCCAGGGACGGGGGAGCCTGGTGGGCTGCCGTCTCTGGGGTCGCACAGAGTCGGACACGACTGAAGCGACTTAGTAGTAGTAGTTGAGGCATCCAGGACTCTTGGGCTCTTAGTGTAATGGTGATAAACAGAGGACCGTGGAACTTTGGCCTCAAATCCACTGAAAGTACCTCTCTGTCTAAGGAGGTAGTCGTTTTGGTATGATCTCACTTCCCTTCTCTAAGGTAGCAGTGGTAAGATGGACTAAAAGTAAAATTCCTGAGTTAAATATTTTGAGTAGGGAATTCTGTTTTCCTGACTATATCCAGTTGCCTACATCCTCCACTGGTCTATTCTTTCTCTGCTTATGGAACTGGTGACCCAAGGCCTGTAAGCATGATTTTCTCCTACTTTGGCAGATTGGGGACCTAGGGCTACAAGAAAGCAGAAAATATGACAAAATATATATGACAAAGAACAGTGGAGAAAGGAGATGAGAAGCTGAAGAAGGCTTACCTTACATCCACAGGGAGGGGATCGAGTCAGCTAATGGTTCTCAAAGTGACGTGTCTGCCTCTGCCCCAGTCTAAACGTCCACATCTGACTCAGTTTCCTTGGAGGACATGCACCAGGAAAATGAATCCAAGATGGTGCAATTCCTGCATTACAAGTGTGTGTGTGTGTGTGTGCGTTTGTGTGTCAAAGGTCAGCCCTGATGTAACTGCCATCAAGGTCATAGCAGGTGAGGTCACGGTGGGTGAGGGTGCATGCAACAGGCACCGCGTGGCCGGGCTGCCCTTTGTGCTGTTCTCTTCCTGTGATTTCCCTATTTTTGCCACCCATCCTGGTGCCTAGCATACAGTAGGTGCTCAATCAGTGCTTGCTCGATGACTCACTGGATGAATGGGCGCTAACTCTGACTCCTGTTGGGAGTTTTGTGACCTGGAATCACTGTACAGGGAATGAGAAGGCTCAGAGCAGATTTGTCCTGCTTGTGACTTTCTTGTTATAACTGCAAATAATGTGTTACTCAGATAGAGAGGCTCTAAACCCAAGCTCGGGAATAGGATGCACAGTTGGGATTTTCTAGGGAGAGTCAGAATGGGCCTGTGACCCAACCTGGCTGAAGGGCAAGGTTTTAATCCAGCCTCACCCCGGCATGGGCATGCCAACCCATTCAAGTTCCAGCATCTGCTGGAGGTTCCTGACAGATGTCACCTTTTGCCTCTTGTTATGGGGAAAAAAAAAAAAGGAAACTGTGCCTCCAAGATGATCTTGCCTTTGAGCCTGGTGTGTGTCCTGACCAGGAAGAAGACTTCCTGCTGATGGCCCTCAGCCTGACTGATTTGTCAGGAAAATCTTTAAAGGCAGAGCTGACTTTATGGAGTCTCTGCTCAGCAGACACATGGATGTTTATGAAGCAACAAAGGAGGAACAGTTGGGCCAGAGGTCAGAGGACTTCATGCTGATGTGCCCGTTGGCAGCTCCTGTCACCCTCCTGTAGAGATCTTCCATCTGTAAAACTAGATACCCATTACCTCCTGACTGGAGCTAACAAGGGGAGCGTGCTGGGAGGTTTGAACATTCTCGAAATGTGTAAAAAAATTTTAAATATTAATAGAAAGATATTTCCTTATAAATGGTGATTTCTCTCCTGCAAATAAATTCATAAGACATTTTTGCTGTCTTTGAAATTGTATGTTTGATATAGGCATCCAAAGCACAATTGGTAGTAATTGGTGCTTATGGGGAATTTTTTGAAAGGTATTTAATAATATGTATGCATTTATTCATTATTTATTTATTCAGAAAATGGATGGAAGCCTATCTAATATGTGCCAGACCCTGGAAACATACTTGGGCCCATACTTCCTTTTGACATCCTAGCTGTGTACTTGGCCATGCGGTTTGAGTTTTGTAAATCAGCTTTAGAAGAAAGCTGCTTCTTAGAATTTGCTGTGCAAAATGTACCGTAGAGTCATTGAGATATTTCTGAGCAAGTCTGTAACCACTTTCAGCGGATCATATATGACGATGCACTGAAACAGTGGTTCTTAAACTTTAGCCTGTGTCAGTATTACCTGGAGGGCTTCTTAAAGTACAGATTGCTGGGCCTACCCCCAGAATTTCTGATTGACAGGTTAAGGGGAGTGGGGTGCTTAACTGTGTGCAGTTCTGAGAAATTCCCCAGGTGGTACTGATGTGGCCTGGGCTTCCCTGATGGCTCTCAGTGGTAAAGAATCTGCCTGCTAATGCAGGAGATGCGAGTTTGATTCCTGGGTTGGGAAGATCTCCTGGAGAAAGAAATGGCAACCCACTATAGTGTTCTTGCCTGGAAAATCACATGGACAGAGAAGCCTGGCAGGCTACAGTCTAAGGGTCCCAAGAGTCAGACACGACCAACGGCCGGTGCAGTCTGGGGACCACAATGGAGAGCCACTGCATTTGAGACATTTCCTTAGCCCTAAGAGCCTTGCAAGTTCTGCTCCTTTTCAGAAACTGGTGTGGTTTATTATGGCTAATGTGATTCATGGTTGTGATCTTGGTTCTCATTCTGCTTTGCTTCAGAAATTTGGATTGAAATTTTTGGCTCAACTTCAATAAAAATTAAACTATTTACATTTAAACTTGACTCCAGCCTTGACTGTCTATTTCATTTTCTCCATTCTATTCTTTTTACCTGTTTATATTTTGCATTTTTACTATATAACTTCCTGTAAACTGTATTTTGTGGAATGTAGTACATATTGATAAATATGATTGCCAACACTGTTGTTTTCTTGGGCATTTGGCTTTCAAATCAACTATAAAATACTATGTTTTGGTTTTTTTTTCACGTTACAATTGTAAACAGTTTGTATCAGTAAATATTTCCAAAAGTCATTGGGGGTATTTGGAAAACAAAGACCTTTTCCTGTCCACTGCAGTGAAGATTGATGACTTTTAAATTCGAAATCTAGAAATAATATTTATTTAGCAAGTGGTTACAGTTCCCCAAGCTATGTCATTAGGCTCTATAAAATCAGTAGTATTGGGAAAGGATGGTGAATATTGTTCAAAGTCATAATCTTTACTCAAGAATGGTACATTAACATAGCAGTTACTTTATATTAACTGAAATTACAGAATGAAATGAAGAAATCAGGTGTCTAGACCTCAGGATAGACCATTAGCCAACCAATCTGTAGTTTTGAATTTTTAAAATAATTACTCTATTAGTAGGGGATGCAGATATTAAATATATCAGACATATATTTTGCTACTTTACTGTAAAAATATGTAATTAGTGTAAATATCCCAGGTGGCTCAGTGGTAAAGAATCCACCTGCCAAGAAGGAGATACAGATTCGATCCCTGGGTTGGGAAGATCCTCTGGAGAAGGGAATGGCAACCCACTCCAGTACTCTTGCCTGGGAAATCCCATGGACAGAGGAGCCTGGCGGGCTGCAGCCCGTGGAGTCACAAAGAGTCGGACACGACTGAGCAGCTAAACAACAGCAAGAACAAACGAATGAATAGGTGTGTTTAACAGAATTTATTTGATGTGTAATTTTCATAACACAGTACTCTTGGTAAAACATATGTCTAATACTTGTCATATTTGAGATTAACAATTGACTCTAAATTGTTGGAGTTAAGGGTGGAATTCTTGGCAGGGATAACCACAAACAATAGCTTATTCATATACATCCACTTAAACTGTTACTTTTTTGTTTATTCAGTTGTAAATATATGCTCTTTATAATTGAAGTATAATTTGCAAATCATAAGTTATTCTTTTAAAGTGTACAGTGCAGTGATTTGGGGGTTTACACAGGTTGTGCAGCTGACAGCGCTGTCTAATGTATTAGCTATAGGAACCGTTTCTCTGGAAAAGTCAAAATTTTAGTGGCAACTAACATGTCCACCCACTCCAGTATTCTTGCCTGGAAAATCCCATGGACAGAGGAGCATGATGGGCTATAGTTTATGGGGTTACAGAAGAGTCGGAACGGCTTAGCAACTAAACAACAAAACAAAGTGGATTGAAAGTTTAAAAATTGGATAGGAGGCATAATAGGGTGAGAAAGTTCTCAGTAAAAAAAAAAAAATAGAGCTGTTTTCAAACAACCGGTGCATAGATAATATGATATAACATGCAAACAGAAATTTATATTTTTTGAGAACCTTACTATATAAATGGAGAAGGAAATGGCAACCCGCTCCAGTATTCTTACCTGGAAAATCTCATGGATGGAGGAGCCTGGCAGGTTACAGTCCATGGGGTCACAAAGAGTTGGACACGACTGAGCGACTTCACTTACTATATAAAAGCAAACTTCACAGTTTCTTAGATTGTAGGATAAGCAGAGGGAAGGGAGGTAGTGGTGAGAAGAGGGGAGGAAGAACTACTTAAGGGGTTGCCAAGCTTTAGTGTGCATCAGTCAGTCACTCGAGGGGTTTGTTACATGGGAGGCTGGTTTACTGGGCTTGGGGCCTGTATTTGTACTAAGTACATCAGGAGACTATGGCTCAAGGGGCCTAGAGAAGTTCTTGCAGCCCTTACTCCTTTAGCACTGGGGAGAAAAATGAAAAACTGAGGTGTCTTGAAAACTTGTTCCCAAGTTGTTATCTTTTTTTTTTTTGGATGAGGAGTTCCTGTTCAGATTTTCTGCAGCTCTTTGTGAAATCAGATAGTGTAATGGGCATGACATCATTTGCGTTACACAGTGTTAGTGCCAAAAAAATAAAACCTCGTTGTTAGATGTTGGTTGGAGGCAGTGAGTGGTTCATTTCCCTTCTTTCCTGGCCCCTTGGTCTCTCTCTCTTTCTTTTTCTGTATCTCTCTGTCTTTATCTCTTTCTGTCTTTCTCTTTGTCTCTCTCCACCTGTCTTTCTCCTTGTCTCTTTCTCTCACTCTCTCTCCTTCCACTTCTGGCTTAAGGGAAGACCCTTCACCAACAGCTCGTCTGAAAACAATCTAGAGAAAAGGAATGAATGGGAGTGCTTCTTAAAAGATCAGTCTTGGGTTCTCAGTGGGGGCCTTCTCCAGGAGGATGGACCGACACCAAAGGCTGCAGTATGAACAAATGGGCTCAGCCTGGGGTGGGTGCACCCCTCGCAAGATGGGGAAATTTGGAAACAAGACTCACTTAACGTTGATAGGGCAAAGCTACCTTCACAACCTAAAAAAGTCAGGTCCTTTTGCTCTGCTGCCTCTGGCTGGCTTTTTATCTGTGTATTGCAGGGTCCACATTTCTCACCTGTAGTATTGTTCCTAATTCAGATTTCTCTAGAGGTTACCTGGAATCAGGGCTCTATGGAAGCACTTTTTATTTAAAAGCTATTTTTCTTAAATAGACACTTTATTTTAGAATGGTTCCAGATTTCCAGGAAAGTTATGAAAATAGAGTTCCCACACAGCTCATACCCAGTTTCCTCTTTTAATATCCTACATCAGCATCATATTTTTATCACAGATAATGAGCCAATAATGATACATTATTGCTAACTAAAGTCCATAGTTTGTTCAGATGTCTTTAGTTTCTACCTAGTGTCCTTTTTCTGTGTTGGGATCCCATTCAGGATGCTATATTATATTTAGTTGTCACATCTCCTTAGGCTCCTCAAGACAGTTCCAGTTTCTCAGATTTGTCTTGTTTTTGATGAACTAAAAACTTGAGGAGTACTAGTTAGGTGTTCTGTGGAATATCCTTCAGTTTGGGTTTGTCTGATGTAGACGGAGGTGATGGGCTGTGGGGAGGAAGACCAGAGATAACGAACAGTCTGTGGTGGTTGTTCAGTTGCCCAGTTGTGCCTGACTCCTTGTGACCCCGTGGACTGCAGCAAGCCAGGCCTCCCTGTCCCTCACCATCTCCTGGAGTTTGCGCAAGTTCATGTTCATTGCCATCCAGCCATCTCATCCTCTGACACCCTCTTCTCCTTCTGCCCTTGATCTTTCCCAGCATCGGGGACTTTTCCAATGAGTTGTCTGTGTGCATCAGATGACCAAAATGCTGGAGCTTCAGCATCAGTCCTTCCAGTGAATATTCAGGGTTGATCTCCCTTAAGATTGACTGGTTTGATCTCCTTGCTGTCCAAGGGACTCTCAGGAGACTTCTCCAGCTCAAAGTTCGAAGGCATCAATTGTTTGGCGTTCTGCCTTCTTTATGGTACAGCTCTCACAATCGTACATGACCACTGGGAAGACCATAGCCTTGACTATACAGACCTTTGTTGGCAGAGTAATGTCTCTGCTTTACAGTCTGTCATTATATCACATTAATTACATCAGCATGCATTCTATGCACACATACTAGCAAATGCATTATTAATGCTGATGGGAACCTTGATTGCATGGATGAGCTCGTGTTTGTCAGGTTTTCCCATGGGGTTGCACTTACCGCCCGCCCCCCTTCCTTCCTGTACTTTTTGGAAGGGAGTCACTATGTACAGCCCACATGTACGGTTGGAGAGTTAGGTTCCATTTCCTGGGCTGAGGGGCAGGAAGAAGTATGTACGGTGTTCTGCTTGTGAGATTTGCCCCTCCCCTGTTTGTTTATTTGTTCAACATTTTGTTTAGGTCAGTTGAACTTGTGGATATTTATTTTGTACTTTAGCTTACAATCCAACACTCCATTATTTGGTCATACAAACTGTCCAGCTTCAGTCTTTGGGAGCTCTTTGAGTAGGCTCCTGTGTCTCTTGGTGACATAACCCCATCATTGTGAGTTTGTTTTATGTTTTGAGCACTACAAATGGTCCAGGCTTATTTTGTATATTTATTGCTCCAGCCATAGAATCAACCATTTCCCCAGGAGCGCTGGTTCCTTTTTTTTTGGAGAATGGTATTAGAAACCACATTCTGGGCACTGGGTATTCTTGTTGCTAATGGAGTGCATTGCATTTAGGTCCTCTCAGCTGACAGAACAAGGAGAGATGTATTTATACCAAGCCTTAAATATACAGGGGTTTCCCTGGTGGCTCAGATGGTAAAGAATCTGCCTGCAATACAGGAGACCCAGGTTTGATCCCTGGTCTGAGAAGATCCCCTGGAGAAGTGAATGGCTACCCACTTCAGTATTCTTGCCTAAAGAATCCTATGGACCGAGGAGCCTGGTGGGCTACATAGTCCATAGGATCACAAAGAGTCGAACACAACTGAGTGACTAACAGTTTCACTTTACATATCCACATATCTGTAAGCATTTATCTCTCTCTGTCTATGTATATGTATCTGTGTTAAGCCAAATATGAGTTCGCACTGATGCCTTCAACTTCAGTATGCTACACGGATCGTTCTAGCCTTTCTCCCTTACTTGTCTCTTGTCTACAAATTCTAATGGTGAGAACTGCTTCCCACCACCCATCATTCATTTACTCACGTATGGCTTCAGAATGATTAACTGGTACCACCCCACCTCCAACCCTCAACTTTTCCAGCTAGGGTTCTGTGCTTATGTGAAGTTCCTTTTGCTTTAGTCTTAGAGTCCTCACTCATTTCCAAAGTTACTAGGTCAGTGCCTTTTCCCTCCCTCCCTCAGTAAGGTTATTTCATAGTTTTGAGTGTCCTTGATTCTTACATTGCAGTTTGTGTTCCATCTAGGGATCACTTGATCCTCAAATGCTTTTTATTTCGTTAATTTCATCCATTAAAGTTCACTGTGCTGTAAAGTTTTGTGGGTTTTGGTAAATGCTTAGTGTCCTGTAACTGACATTACAGCAGCATAAGCGTAGTTCACGGCCCTCAGAAGACCCTTGAACTGATTAATGAAGAACTTGAAATTGTGGTTAGGCGAAAGAGATAGGAATGAGTCTTAGAAAATGTCTCCTTATGAAAAGGCAAGGGCTGGTGGGGCCTTGTTTGCTGCTTTAGGAGAAGGCAGATTCTAGGGCCCAGGGATGTGTTTAGGTTGGTCAAGTGACATGACAGAAAAGAATGTGGGGTGGGTTTTTCATTTTAGCAAAAAAATCTCCAGAGTCCTAGTTGAAGTACCTCTGGGGGATCTGAAGTGAGAGGTGGGTGGTGGACATCCTGTTTCAGGCCTCTCTCCTTTTTTTTCCAAGTTCTACAGTGGCCTCAGCTCAGCCTTTGGCTTAGCATTCCACCCAGAGTCCTACCAATCAGCTACATCTGAGAGCACTTCTGGTTTTACCTCTATATGATGTTCAGAGACTGGTCTGCCCTCAGGCTGTCCCCTGGCTGACGCCCTAGTTGGCTTTCAGCTGCAGCTGTGTAGTTTCTAAGAGTTGGCAAAGTTAATTCAATAAGAGAATAGGACAGGTGAACTTTAGGAAAGCTTCTTGGGCAAATATTAATCAGGTTTATTGAAAGTCATAAGTATATTAGGATTCCATCCACAGGATGGTGGGAATTGAGGACCTAAAATCCATCTCTAGTTCAGCCTGCCAATTTAAAGTGATTTACCCTGAGTGTCTCTGCAGTACACTGGGGACAATGGTCCTATTCTTTCCCTTACTCAGAAGGCAGTTGTGAAGATACATGGAAAAAAATGTGTGAAATTTCTCAGAGTACCCAAGATAGATGAAGTACCTTTCTGTACTCTCTTTTTTCTCTTTTGCTGGCTTTGTTGTCTCCTGTTCTCTAAACATAGCTTTGCCTCTTGACTTTGCTTTATGAACTTCACCCTCTGTCCTTGGCGGGGGTCTGTCTTGAGGCTCAGTTATCCTTAGTGTATGGATGACACCTATCACTCTGTCTTGCCCTTTGTTTTAAGTTGCAGACTCCTTCTGTCTTTTTGTCAAACATTTCTACCTCAATGTCTTCTCAAAAAAATCAGTATACTTAAAAATTAGTCATCCTAAACCAACTGATTCAATGGACATGAGTTTGAGCAAACTCTGGGAGATAGTGAAGGACAGGGAAGCCTTGTATGCTGCAGTCCATGGGGCTGCAAAGAGTCCAACACAACTTAGCAACTTAACGACAAAGCCAAGTGACCTTCTAAACAGTCTTACTTCTTCCAGGATAAGTCTTCCAAGGTTTCAGATCCTGGAACCCTTTTTGGTTTTTCATCGTCCCTAGCCCTTAGCCCCCAAGCCATACTGAGCTCCTTCTGCACTATTTCCTTCCTGTCTCCTCCGTCACTGACCTGTACCACTGGAACAAACTCTTAACTGTGTCCTCTTCCCCCAGGCCTCTAACTTGTCTCCCAGCCTGTTCTCCTTTACTATTGCTAGTCTAATTTTTCTTAAATTTAAAATCTCAACTTGGCATCCAAGGCACAGCTTGAATTTCCAGCTTTACCTTCCTGCTTAATTAAAATATATAACTGAACTACATGTTCCTTCTTGCTTCAGTGCTGTGCACTCTCCTTTTCCCCACCCTGCTTATCTTGGCAGGTTAAATTTTAGAGGGGAATTAAACTTTCAGGTAGAAGATTCAGTGGTATAAATTGACTTTAGGTAAGTATGAGGAGGGCCTTTCCAACGGAACTGCTTAGGAGGAGTGGGTACCATGGGAGAAGCCCCACTGTTACTTTCTGGTTCCCAAGCCTGGCATCCCATTAAAAGTGCCTTATCTTCCTTCACCTCTGCAGCTTATGGCTTCTTTTCTGAGGCTGCTTCCTCCCATGAAACCACACTTGGGCAAATCCCCCCATCCCTCAGATGGCATCTCTGGTTTTCTTTCTTCCGCCTTGTAAAATGAATTTGCTTTCTTATTTCTTCCTTTCCTGTGCTCTTTTTTAAAAAGTTAAAGGCTCTTGGTGATCACCTTTTGAGAAAGATTCCTAGATGAGAACTCCAGCCTGGTCCTCACTCCACAGTTTGTCTTTAGTTCTGTCTTCTTGCCAGATGTTTCTATTTGGGTTCCTTTGTGTCCAAATTTGAACTCATTTCCTTCCTTCTGAAATGTGTTCCTTCCCCCTGAGTTCCCTGCCTGATTAATGGCAACAGAGGCTGGGAGGCTTTTTCTGTACAGGGCCAGCCAGTAAGTATTTTTGGCTCTGTGGGTCGTAAGGTCTCAGTCATAACCACTCGTCTCTGCCCTTGAAGCACAAAAGCAGACATAAATAATATGTAAACAAAAATGAAGGTCACTGTGTTTCAATAAAGCTTTATTTAGAAAAACAAGCAATGGGCTGAAATTGACCTGTAGGCCATAGTCTGCTAACCTTTGATCTAGGTCACCTAGGCCTCTAATTCAATATTCCTTTGACCTTCCTACTGCTTGTGTTTGCTTTGTATGATTTTAATTTCTACTGACTCCACCGTTAAGAAACCTTTCATATTTCTGGATCATATTCTTCCCCCATTCATTGGTCTAGTAGACAAAATAACCTCTTTTACATATTATTCTCCATCAATTTACATAATCAAAACTTCTAGTAACTCTTCTCTAATAAGGTTAAAATTCTCTAAAGGCAGCTGTTTCTACAGTTTTTGCCTCTAACCTTCTCTCTTATTCCTCTGTATGAACACTTCCCCATCCACCCTGGGTTAGTATATGTTCTGATACTGTTTCTATCTCTGCTCATGATGTGCTGCTGACTCACAAGGATCTCCTCTCCCACTTACTGAAGCTTGTCTTCAGGCCTCAACTCAGGTGAAGCTCTGTCCTAGCCCAGTGATTGCGCCTCTCTCACTCTCTTTTTAATTGAACTAGAGTTGACTTAAAATGTTGTATTAGTTTCAGGTATACAGAAAAGTGATTCAATTATAAATACATATGTATATTTATCCATATATATATATGGATATTTATCATTTTCCGTTATCGGTTATTAAGAGATATTGAATATAGTTTCTTGTGCTATACAGTAGGTCCTTGTTTTTTTTATCTATTTTATATATAGTAGCATGCATATTGGAGAAGGCAGTGGCAACCCACTCCAGTACTCTTGCCTGGAAAATCCCATGGATGGAGGAGCCTGGTGGGCTGCAGTCCATGTGGTCGCTAGGAGTCGGACATGATTGAGCGACTTTACTTTCACTTTTCACTTTCATGCATTGGAGAAGGAAATGGCAACCAACTCCAGTGTTCTTGCCTGGAGAATCCCAGGGACGGGGGAGCCTGGTGGGCTGCCATCCCTGGGGTCGCACAGAGTCAGACACAACTGAAGCGACTTAGCAGCAGCAGCAGTAGCATGCATATACTAATCCCAAACTCCTCATTTATCCCCCCACCTTTCCTCTTTGGTAACCATAAGTTTGTTTTCTATGTTTGTGAGTCAGTTTCTGTTTTATAAATAAGTTCATTTGTATCATTTTTTTTTTAGATTCTACATTTAAGTGATATCATATGATATTTGTCTTTCTCTGTCTGACTTAGTATAATCTCTAGATCTATCCATGTAAATAATGCTGTAAATGACGTTATTTCATTCTTTCATTCTTTTTTTGGCTGAATAATATTCCATTATGTATTCATACACCACATTTTCTTCATCCATTCATTTGTCAATGAACATTTACGTTGCTTCCATATCTTGGCTATCATTAATGATGCTGCTATGAACATTGGAGTGAATGTATCTTTTCAATTTGTAGTTTTCCCCAGATATATACCCAGAAATGGGATTGCTGGACCATATGGTAACTCTGTTTTTATTTTTTTAAGGAACACCCATGAAAAGTGAAAGTGAAAGTCGCTTAGCTGTGTCCAACTCTTTATAACCCCATGGACTGTATAGAACTCCCCAGGCCAGAATACTGAAGTGGGTAGCCTTTTCCTTCTCCAGGGGATCTTCGCAATCCAGGGATCAAACCCAGGTCTCCCACATTGCAAGTGGATTCTTTACCAGCTGAGCCACAAGGGAAGCAAGGAACTTGCATAATGGCTGTGCAAATTTACAATCCTGCCAAGAGTGTAGGAGGTTTCCCTTTTCTCCACACCCTCTCCAGCATTTATTATTTATAGACTTTTTGATGATGACCATTCTGACCAGTGCTAGGTGATACATCATTATATAGTTTTGATTTGCATTTCTCCAGGTGGCTCAGTGGTAAAGAATCTGTCTGCAGTGCAGGAGACACAGGAGACACAGGTTCGACCCCTGTGTTGGGATGATCCCCTAGAGAAGGGCATGGCAACCCACTCCAGTATTCTTGCCTGGAGAATACCATGGACAGAGCAGCCTGGTGGGCTACAGTCCACAGATTTGCAAAGAGTTGGACGTGACTGAAGCAACTGAGCATGCAATGATTAGTGATGCTAATTATTTAGCAAAAGATGCTAAACATCTTTTCATGTACCTGTTGCCATCTGTATGTCTTCTTTGGAGAAATGTCTATTTAGGTCTTCTACATTCTTTTTGGTTGGGTTGTTGGTTTTTTGATACTAAGCTGTTTGAGTATTTTGGAAATTAAGCATTGATGGTAGTGTTATTTGCAAATATTTTCTCCCATTCTGTAGATTCTTTTTGTTTATGGTTTCCTTTGCTGTGCAAAATCTTTTAAGTTTAATTATGTCCCATTTGTTTATTTTTGCTTTTATTTCCATTACTTTGGAAGATGGATCCAAAAAAAACATTGCATGATTTATGTCAGAGAGTGTTCTGTGTATGTTCTCCTCTAGGAGTTTTAGAGTATCTGGTCTTACATTTAGGTCTTTAATCCATTTTGAGTTTTTTTGTGTGTATTGTGTTAGAGAATGTTCTAATTTCATTCTTCTACATGTAGCTGTCGAGTTTTCCCATCATCATTTGAAGAGACTGTCTTTTCTTCATTGTGTATTCTTTCTTGCCTTTGTCATTAATTACTGACCATAAGTGCATGGATTTACTTCTGGGTGTTTTATCCTGTTTAATTGATCTATGTGTCTTGTTTTGTGCCAGTACCATCCTGATTTGATGACTGTAGCTTTAGAGCATAGTGTGAAGTCAAGCAGTATGATTCCTCCGGATTTATTATTCTCTTGTAAGATTGTTTTGTCCATTTGGGGCCTGTAATGTTTCCATACAAATTTTAAAGCTTTTGTTATAGCTCTGTGAAAAATACCATTGATAGGCATTGCATTGAATCTGTAGATTGTCTTGGATAATATGGTCATTTTAACAATATTGCTCTCTTTTCATCCATTTGTTTTGTCTTCAATTACTTTCATCAGTATCTTATAGTTTTGCTTCCTTATGTAGGTTTATTGCTAGGTATTTTATTCTTTTTGACGTGATGGTAAATGGGATTGTTTCCTTAAGTTCTCATTCTGATATTTTATTGCTAGTGTACAGAAATGAAATAGACTTCTATATATTGATTTTGTATTTTGCCACTTTACCAAATTCATTGATGAGCTCTGGTAATTTTCTGATGGTGTCTAGGATTTTCTCTGTATAATATCATGTCATCTGATTGCTCCTTTTTTTTTTTTTTTTTTTTATACCCCACCCCCGGCGCTGGGAGTGGGGACCTGGGAGCTGGCGAAGAGGGGAGTGGGCTGAGGGGAGATTGGCCCTGGGGCTGTTGGGAGAAGTTTCAGGGACTCCCTCCGCACCCCGGCGGTGTCACCACTTTCTCAGCCCCTCTCGCTACTGCTCTGCTCCTTTTTTTTTTTAAGACTCTTTTTTTGATGTGGGCCGTTTTTAAAGTCTTTATTAAATTTGCTGCAATGTTGTTTGGTTTATGTTTTGATTTTTCGACTGTGAGGCATGTGGGTTCTTAGCTCCCTGACCAAGGATCAAACCCACAACCCCTGCACTGGAGGGTGAAGTCTTAACAACTGGGAAGTCTCTGATAGCTCCTTTTCTTGAGCTCAGTAGTGCTTTTGATGTTGTCCTTACCTGTTCCATTGAGAGTGTGCTGGGTTGTATTTTCTATCGGTGTGGTATTCCTACTTCTGTGTCTAAACTTTAAGAAGCTGTTAAGGGTGGCCAAAAGTTGGACATGACTTAGCTTCTGAACAACCATCAGGGTGCCCAGTAGGTGCTCAGTCGACATGGTAATGGTCATACATTGAACTCTCCTTCCTCTAGATCAGCTCATCTCTTTAGAGATCATCTTTATCTAATGGTACCATGATTGTCATTGGCCTCATAGACTCTCTGTGCCCACTTCTCTTTCATGTTTGACTCCACCTCTGATTACAGAGTCTAGCTGTTGCTCCCTCCCCTATCTTTCCTTTTCTGCTCCACTCCTGCAGCCCCTCTGTTGCTGGCTTAGCTCAGGTCACCTGCATCCTTTGCTAAGACCACTGGAATAGCCTTCAACTATGCATTCCCACCACCAGCCTCTCTCCCCGTATTACCCAATACCAGTAGGGCTTTGTCATGTTTGTATAATCCTGAAACATGCAGAAACATGCAGATGGCCCTTAGTGGCTCCCCGTGCCCTTGGAATAAGGGTGAGCTTTCCAGGGTGCCAGGAAGCCACCGATAGCTCTTCCTCTCCAGCCTTGTTTCTGACCCATCTCATTTACAGTCTGCATTCCTCCGTGTGCAACCCTAATAGTCACCATGCATTTGCACATATGTCCTGGCTCTCCTTCCCTAGCCCATCTGGAAAACTGCTACCTGTGTATCTAGGTAGGGCACATATGTCACCTCTTTACAGCATTCCTCTCTCCTTCCCTCTGGAAGACCAAAGGGAGTCAAAGTGTCACAGTATAACCCTTGGGAGAGACCTTGGGCTTGATGCATTTTCTAATGTTCCTTCAGATTCACAGTCATCTAAAGGTGACCAAGAGCCTGAGTGGTGAGAAATTAAGTAGACAGGTCTATAAAACGTCCTGAATGCTTAAGTGTGCTAAATATGTAGTTTTGACTTCTTGCTTTGGCTTGGCTTTCTTCCTCCATTATAAAGTAGAATAGTTCTGATTTTATTTATGTCCTTTTCTTAAAAAAAAAAACTGAGATCTTCTGTGGCAAAAACTTGGAATCTCCATCTCGTAATATTTCTCAGTTCTTGTGGGAGAGTGGCCTCAGGAGGAGGCTCACTGTGGGACTGACAGCTCACCCCAGGTCACCCCTTGGGGTTGTGGAGGCCTCTGAGCAGGAAGGGGGGCATGGATGGCATTTCTCACCTCTGGCTACATGCAAAGGTCACCTGTCCCCTTCACTTACTATCTCATCCTGGCAAGGATAGTGTATATTGGCTTTCTAGAGGGGTCTACGAAACAGAAAAGAGAGGGGTGGAGATCATGTCGAATGTGTACTTTTGAGGTGTTCTTTGATGTAGGGAGCACAATTACTGTGGTTCCTCTCTCAGTTTAGGGTCTGGTCTGGCATGAGGTTCTTGCTGGGGCAGATACCTTATTGGAGGAGAAAGAAAGTGCCTTCTTGGTTCTGGAGGGTGCTGTTCTGAGAGTCCTCTGCTGGTTTCAAGTGTGGGCATTTGACTCAGAAGAGCTCGGCCCAGCCTTTTCTGTCCATCTGGAGTAGCAGCAGCTCTGGATCTCCTTGGCTGGGCAGATCCTTTCAGAGCCGCCATCCTTATTCATAAAGGAGGTGTCAGGTAGCCCTCCCAGCACAGAATTGAACGCCCTAGGAGGTGAAGAGGGAGGAATTGTAGTGGAGTGTTTTGAAGAGCCTTACGGCATCCATCATCTAATTGACATTTTCAATTCCTTGGACATTGGAGTCAAAGATTGAGACACACACACATAGCACTTATACAGGAGACCATTTCTATCCTTAGCTCATTAAAAATGCTTTAGTCCTAAGAGATACCCAGTCTGGATTATTTTTTTCCTGATTTTTCATTTTGAGCAGAGAGACTTTGGAAAACTAATTTTAATGCAAAAGAGTTCCAGTTTTGCCAGGAGATACACATTTTACACTAGGACATAGGGGTAATGGGCTCTGAATTGAAATAATTTTAAATTTATAGTGATTGGGTGTGTTGAGCTGGCGATGGGGCTCAACATTGGTAATTAAGAATTATCATGAAGCTTAAACATGCATTTGAGAGACAGACTCTTGTGTTGTCTTTACTTCCTCCATGGAGTTCAAAACCTGTTTCTGGCTTGGAATTGTAGAATCTCAGATATGAAAAGGGCTTAAAGCTTAGTCCACCTTTAGTGTCTAGGTGTGGAAGCCAGATGATCTGCCACGGGAGCTGTGGTCACAGCCAAGGGCTCTTTCCCTACCATCCTCTTCAACTATACGGAGGGTCCGGGCTTAGCAAGATGAGGACTTAGTCACTGACAAATGATGGTATTTTCCTTCACTTTAAACTATAGTCAGATTTGATAAGTTTCACCTTATCGTCTCATCTTTTTATTTTTTTTTCTGTAGTTGGACAGGTGGATCAACCCATGATGCCATTTCTTTTTTTTTTTTTAAACACCAAGCACATTTTGTATTGGAATATAGCTGATTAACCATGTTGTGATGGTTTCAGGTGAACAGCAAAGGGACTCAGCCATGCATATACTTGTATCCATTCTCATTTTTAATCTGTGGTGCTTGCTTTTTAATGTGCTTTTAACTTGCAAACCTTGTCTGATTGTGAAACTAGAAAGTCAGCAGGGACATAGGATTTGCCTTTTTTACCCCCTTTTCCTTTAAACTCCTTCCCACGACAAGGCAATGTGTGCAGCACATGACCCTGACTCAGGTCCTCCAGGCAGCTGACTAATGGGACCTGAGCCACCCGCTGCATTTTGCCGGCCCCAGCACAGACTAGCCACACTTCATGGCTCCTGCCACGTGCCCCTGTGAAGAGCCATCAGGCGACACCATCAGGCTGTGCCACTCCCACTGGCCTTGGCAGCAAAGAAGGGAGGCTGGAACATTGAAGCTTGGCATTTGGCAGGGAGTGCCCTTGGGTGCTGAGGGCACAAGTCCAGCCCGAGTTCCCAGGGAGATGGGTGATGTGATTGACCTAACATGCCGCGAAGCCCAGACAGGCTGGTTCAGTGAACAGAAGGCATCAGGCAAACCTGCGGCAACCCACAGGCAGAGGCAGGCACAGCGGCCTCCAGGGAGGCTGGTGTGGAGCTGGGGCGGGAGCCTCCCTGAGTTTGGATCTTGGCTTGGCCATCACTCTGGGTGACCCTGGACAATTCCATAACCTCACTGAGCCTCCATTTTCCTGTCTGTACACTGGCGGTGGAATTACTTACCTCGTGGGAGGGTAAGGGGAAGCTGAGAAATAGTGTAGGTCAGGTACCTGGCAGGGCCCCTGCACACTGGTGAGTTCATGACACAGTAACTGCTATTTCTGTTGCTAACAAACACAGCTGCATGCCTCCTTATTGATTATTCGTACAATTCTGTAAAGAATTTTTTTCTTTCCAAGAATTTGAGCTCTCATTTTTAAGTCTGATGGTTGTAGCCGGAAGAGAATTGTGAAATGCTTTATCATGTTTTGAGGTTCTTTGGTTACTTATCCCTAGAGTAAGACCTAGAAAAGTTATAGAAAGGACTTACCTAGCCAAGAATCTAGGTGTATCACAGATGTCTGGCTGAAGATGTCAACTCACCATAGAGTTTAGGTGAACCTTCTACCTCTGCCCAATAAAGGGTTGGTGTTTTTTTTTTTTTTTTTTTCTTTTAATATGCTACAGCCTTTTGCTTATCCCATGCTCAGATGAATATCAAGTAGCCAGAAGTTTCCTGCCTGTGATCAATTCTAATGCCTTCTGTGAAGGGAAATGGTTGTAAATTATTACCAGTTAATTAAATGAGTGTTTCCGTTGAGTCCTGTGTGCAGGCTTTTATCCAAGCCTGTTTAGAATCATGGAACATTACAGCGTGAAAGGTTGTTATACAATTATCTTGTTTCATGGGCAAGAAGACCAGATTCGGGATGTAGGTGATTTGCTCAACTTCTGCAAAATGATGCCAAAAGAAACACTGGCTCAAGATGTGTGGTGGGGGAGGGGAGAGAGGGTCTGGCAGTATGGTGGCACGTCCAGCAATCCGAATATGATCCCTAAGCAGTGGGCCTGTGTAGTCCATATGCTACTGGTTTGCCTTGGGGCCATCTTGAAGTGCTTTTATATTTTATGAAGTACTGTCACAGAGTATTTATTGTAGGGCAAAATACTGTCATTCCTATTTTATAGGTGATGAAATTGAGATGGTCAGATGACCTCCCAATTTGGCTCACTAGACCAAATCAGCAGCTATTTGTTGAGTGCTTACTTGGTTCAAGGAACTCTGCTAGGTCCTTTGGAGAATTAAAAAAAAAACAAAATTGTCAGCTCCCTTGGGAATGGAACTTACATAACTGCAAGTGATGAGATGTAAGTCTGTGAAATTTTATCTAATTGTTCAAGGGCTTTGGTAAATACTAAGATAATAATCGAGAAAGGAATTTTGAGACTGGAGGGATCGATGCGCATGTCAGGATCTTCCTGGCAAAAGTTTCTTCCTTCAACTTCTGTAGCTGAATCATCTTTGCCAGGTACACTCAGCTGCTCCTTTCACCCTCAGCCCCAGGGAACTTCTCTGGGAAATCCTGAGCACCTGGCAATGATCCTGACCCTAGAAGTCATCCAGCCAAGGTTGGGATAAGTGGATAGATGAAGAGAGAATGGCTTTCTAAGCAGAGACAGCAGCACAAGCACAGGTGTGGCTATACCACAGTGAGGAGACAGACCTGACTAGCAGAGCAGGTTTAAATAATGGAAATTTGAAGAAGAGGTTTGGGTTAATTAGTGGGGATACAGAAGGGAGCTCACGGTGCCCTGGAAAGCCAGGTGAAGCGGAATGAGTTTTCTTCTGGAGGCACTGGGAAGCCTCTGGAGGCTTGGATGGAGGAAAGTTGATGAGAGTGGCACTTTGGGAAGAGCATTTGGGCAGTGAGATGTAGGCACTTGTTTTGTTTGTTTTTATACCATAGATGTTTTAAATTTTGGTGCAGTCCAATCTATCATTTTCTTGTCACTTGTAATTTTGCTGTCATACCTAAAAAACCATTGCCTAACCCAAAGTCAGGAAAATTTATTCCTGTTTTCTTCTAAGAGTTTTATAGCTATAACTCTTAGTTTTAGGTCTGTGATCCATTTTGATTTCATATTTACATATGGTGTGAGGTAGGGGTTTGCTTTTATTCTTTTGCACGTGGAATACAGTTGTCACAGCACCATTTGTTAAAAAGAGTATTCTTTCTCCATTTAATAGCCTTGATGCTCTCCTGCCCCTTTTTAATCCCTTTCTAGCACTTGTCCTATTTCTCTTACCCATCCCCAGGCAACCACAGATATGTTTTCTGCCAATATAGAAGCTATATGTTTATAGCCATGTAAAACTGTATGTTGTCTTGCTTTTTCTAGGCAGAATATTCTCTTTTGTGTTTGCTTCTTTTATTTACTATTCTTACTTTTTGCTACATACATCAATAGATTATTCTTTTTATTCTTGAATACTAGGGCTTCCTAGGGGGCTACTAAGAGAATCTGCATGCAATGCTGGAGACCCAGGTTCGATTCCTGGGTCGGGAGGATCCCCTGGAGAAGAGAATGGCTACCCACTCCAGTATTCTTGCCTACAGAATTCCATGGACAGAGGAACCTGGCTGTAATCCATGGGGTTGCAAAGAGTCAGACACAACTGAGCGACTAATACACATTCCATTGTATGGCTATATTGTATTTTTTAAAAAGCCCTTGTGAACATTTGCATACATATCTTTGAACATATGCTTGCATTATTCTTCCCTAAATACAAGTCAAGTGACTGGATCAAATGGGAAATGTATGTGTACCTTTTAAGAAAATATCAAACTGTTTCCAAAGTGATGGTACCATTTTACAATCCTATTAACAGCATATGAAAATGCCAGTTGTTCCACATTCTTTCATTTAGTATCTTCAGACTTTTTAATGTTAAACCTCCTAATAGGTAGGCATTGTTTTTGCATTTTGGTTTTAATTTGCATTTCTCTAATGACTAATTATGTTGATCTTGTCTTTATGTACCTATTTGCCATCTTTATATATGTCTTCTTTGGTGAAATTAAGTGATGAAGCTCATTTTTAAAAAATTGAGTGTTTTTTTTTGTTTGTTTTAAAACAGAGTTAAGTGAGTTCTTTATTTTATGAGAAAAAAGTTACATATATTTTCTCCTGATCTGTAGCTTGTCTTTCATTCTCTTGAAAGTATCTTTCGAAGAGCAGACATTTTCATTTAAATGAAGTCCAGTTTATCATTTTGTTTTTTAATGGGTTGCACTTTGGTCTTATATCTAAGAAATATTTGCCTAACCCAAGGTCCCAAAGATTTTCTCTGATGTATTTTTCTTGAAGTATTAAAGTTTTAGGCTATATATTTAGGTCTGTAATCCATTTTGAGTTAATCTTTGTATAAGCTACAGTGTGTGAGTTGAAGTTCAGTATTGCATATAGGAACATCCTATATGGGTTCGTAAGAATGCCATATTTTGAAGGCCATTCTTTCTGAATTTCAATAAGGACTCAGGAGTTGCCCTCCTCACTAATAGAAGTGGTCTATAGGCAAGAGGGCTTAGTTTATTCTCTTCTCCCTGAATGACTGTTACAGAAAGAATGCTCAAGGTCTGACTTTGTAAGTGGGACCTCCTGGGCACTCTGACCTCAGCCCTGTTATAGTGGACATTCTGTAAGTGCCATAGATGATGACAAGGTAACCCAGGCCCTGATTTGGAAGGCCATGAAGCTGACGAGCCGAGTGACTGAATGACTGGATTTGGGATTCAGTGAGCCTTGGGACCCATAGAAGTGAGCTGAAATTCTGTAGAAAAATACAAAGCTTAGGATTTGGGGCCTAATCACTGTTTAGGATGTGGGAAGCAGAGCCTTACAGCAGGTAGAGGAGATGCAAAGGTTTTAGTGGGTGACAAACTCAGGTTGGGTCACTGGATCTTCTCTAAAGTGTTCGTGACGTCTGCAGCTGCATCACTAAAGGGCACTGTCAGTGTTGACATCAAGGTTTGTTATAACCTTGCTTTAGACTGTTAAGGTTTGGTTGCACCTGTGGGCTGATGTTCACTCTTTCATGGCGGTGTGGAGAAATTGGAGCTTATCTGGAGGAAACTTATCAGAATGGTAAAGGAGGAGAAAACCATGTCCTGTGTGAAACTATTTGGAATATCCCTGTTGGTTTGTTAATTTACTCACTCACAAAACCATTTCAGTCCTCTTATGTGCAAGGCAGTGTCCTAAGTGACCAGGGCATAATGACTATAACAATAAGTGGGTTCCAACAATGGTCTCTGTAATGGTGTGGAGTTGGCCACTTGTCTAAAAGAGGTCTTGAGACTTCTGTGGTGGTCTAGTGGTTAAGAATCTGCCTTACAATGCAGGGAACACAGGTTCTATCCCTGGTCCGGGAAGATCCCACATGCCGCAGAGCAGCTAAGCCTTCGCACCACAGCTACTGAGCCTACGTGCTCTAGAGCCCACGCTCTGTAATGAAAAGCTACCTCAATGAGAAGCCTGTGAGCAGCAAAGAAGACTCAGCACAGCCATAAATAAATCAATCTCACTTCCTTATAAAAAAAGCCTGATGCGCCCCTCTTTGCCTGGCAAAGTAATAAAACCATCTTTAAAAAGTAATAATAAAAATAAATAACTAAAACAAAAGTGGTCTCAGAAGGTCTTCCTGTAAAAAGTGAGTTTTGAGTTGACTCTCGATGGACCAGTAGGAGTTTGACAGTTCACAAAGAGAAGGATTTTCTAGATAAAAAGGCCGCATGCCCCAAATCACTAGGCAATAAGCTTCAGACAGGTAATGGGTATTTTCTACCATTTTGACCACATTCTCCATTATGCTGTCTGACCCAGAATCCATTTTGCTGATCTCTCAGCTTATAAATGAAATAACATGCCTCCCTGCAGAGTCTACAGATAATTGAAAGGTGCTGAGATATGGGTGGTACGTGTTTGGGATGGTGAGGACACAGCATGCAGGGCTGTGTGCCCTGCTGAGGAGTTTGGCTGTTATCATAGAAGGGAGAGGATGCATAGAAGGATTTTAAGTTAGAAAGTCAGATGTTCACTTTTGAAATGTCAGTGGTAACAGCTGGAGCACAATGAGTCTGGAGACAGAAACCAGCTAGGAGGCCGCTTCTGCAAGAGGCTAGGTGAGGCAGAGGGGGAGGATGAAGAAGAAGGGGTGGGTGGGCCGAGAAGATTCTCAGAAAGTGGACTTGGAGTTATGTGGTAGGATTACATGCACATGGTGAGGAGTGTGGGCTGCTGGGAAAATGTGGAATCAGGAATGGGGGGAGTCAGTCAGTGGGTACAAGATAAGACTTTTACTCTGGACATGTTGAATTAAAGGGACTTGTCTCATGAGACGTAGAGATGGAGACTTTCAGAAAAGGTGCGTAGATAGGTTTGGAAGTAAAGTCTGTGCTTGAGACTTAGGTAAGTGACCATACCCTTTTGGAGGTTCTGATGTGTTTGTGTTTTCTCTTACTCCAAAAGATGCTCAGGTGGGTTTTGAAATCATGAATCTGAATATTCCAATGGCAGGAAAAGAGGACTTAGGAGCAGCAGGGTTTATAGAGAGATTCATGAAAGAGGAAGCTGTCCAGAGCATCAATACTGCAGAGAAGTCAGCCGAGGGAAAGACAGACGCGTTTTTGGATCTGACCATCAGGTGCGCACATGGGTTACAGGAGCTGTTTCAGTGCTGGGAAGAGACAGGGAAACAGATTGTAGGGGGTGGCATGGATGTTAGATGGTGTACAGGGGAGGTGGTCATTGACTTTATTAAAAATATGACTTATTCTCTTAGGCTGCCAATTTGGATAAGCCTTTTTGGGTGCAAGTGATTAAAACAAAACAAACAAACAAAAAACCTTACTCAAACTGGCTAAAGGAAAAAGAATGTAGGGGCTCAAATAACTGAGAAGTCCAGAAGAATCAAGCAGTGCTTGATCTGAGGCTTTTAATGATATCAAGACCTGGTCTGTTTCTTTCTCGGCTCTCCCTTCTTTATTGGCTTCATTCTGCAGCCCAGTGTCACAAAATGGTGCCAGACATTCCCGTTTCTGTCCTTCCAGATTGAAGTTCAGCTGGAGTGAGATTGTATCGCTCCCTATAGATCCAGGATTCCTGATTGAACCTATTTGCATTTTGTTGCCCAAAGCTGCACCAGTGACTAAGGGTAGGGAGTAGCAAGTACTCAGATGGTGATATAGGGCATATGTCGGTTTCAGGCCGGTCATCGTGACTGAGGGAATTCAGTGCTCTGCTTGGCAAACTTGGTTCTCATGTCCACTCTGAAGCAGGGATAGAATCGCAGCTGAGCCATGGACTAATGTGAGGGCAGGGTGGTTCTCAAAGCTGAAGGGCTGTTGCCAGAAGCTGGCATGGATATTCTACCTAGAGCTAAAATATGTGCTACAGCTATAGGGCCCAAAACTAGGGTTGGTGAATGGGAGCTACTGGCCACTGCATTTCCACCCATGGAAGCTATTGGTTACAGAGAACGATTACCCTGGGGGACAGGAATGAAAGAGGTCAGCTGCAGTGGTATCAGTTGGCTGTCACTGAAAGTGTCTGAACAGCCCCCATGAATAGATGCCAAGCCATTGCACTGTGTAGATGGAGCAGTTAACCTTTAAGGCCACAGTGTCAAACTGTTTCTCTGTAACACGGTAAGGAATACATTTTTACCGTAAAGCCCAGTATGCCCTTATTATGCATACAGAACTGCAAACAATTTTCATGACATAGTACTTTTCCTTCATATTTGGCTTGTTCATGTTTTATGTTCCATTTAAAAATCTCTGTTGTATGAAACTCATCACATGATTTCATGTCTCATTTATTATTATTTTTTAATTTAAATTTATTTATTTTAATTGGAGGCTAATTACTTTACAATATTGTATTGGTTTTGCCATACATCAACATGAATCCACCACGGGTGTACACGTGCTCCCCATCCTGAACCCCCCTCCCACCTCCCTCCCTGTACCATCCCTCTGGGTCATCCCAGTGCACCAGCCCCAAGCATCCTGTATCCTGCATCAAACCTGGACTGACGATTCATTTCTTATATGATATTATACATGTTTCAATGCCATTCTCCCAAAACATCCCCGCCTCTCCCCTGCAGTTGGTAAAATCTTGTTCTAAGGTCAGAGGTCTTAGATGAACTCGGTTTATAGATGGTATTTGAGTCTGGCTTTTCCACCACAATGGTGGCTTGGGTCAAAATTGAGGATCAAACCTGTTACACTGTGAGAGCACCTGGTTCTCTTTGCTGGCGTCTCCTGCTTTCTGTCAGAGCAGCTCCTGACCCGTGCGGTGGAGGGACCTTCTTTGTAGGCCATCAGGCAGTGTTGGAGGGAGTTCACGTGTTGGGTCACAGAGGTGGCCTGGCAGTCTGTCTGTCTGGGGCTGGCAGCAGCTCCTTCTGTGCCAGCAGCAGTTGATGATGTGAGGTCAGTGTGTGCATGTGTGTGGCTCTGACAGGATTTTATATTGAAGATGAGGGAGTGGCTTTTAAAAATATTTTTGATTTGAAACAAGTCAAGGCAGAGAGTGGAGACAATTAGAGACTGACATCCTGTTTAGTCATCTCTCCAGAGAGTTCTATTTTCAGAGCTGTTCTATAAGGGTTCACAAGTGGTGTTAAGGTAGTTAAGGGGGTATTGTTAAGTTAGCCGTAGTCGTGATGCAAGAAGCTGGTTTGAACACTGGGGTGAGTTACAGTGTGGTAACCACGTTGATAGTAGTAGACTGAAGGCAGAGAAAGGCAGAGTTTATAAGAATCAGCTCTTATGTAGATGAAGCTTTCTGAGTCAGTACCAAACACTACTTTTGTACAAGTAAAAACAGGGTGTAGTGTTTAAAGACAGGTGGCAGTGAGCTAGTGTATGGTCAATGCATTTTTTTCCGTTCAGTATGGGTCACCTGTTGGCATAGTACAAGCAGTAAATAGTACTGTCAAAGTTCTTTGAGGTTGTCTCATGGGAGCAATGTCAGAAATGCTGAGTAATGATATCATGGACTTGGAGATGTGAGCAGTGAAACAGGGGATGGTTAAGACCTTGCCCAGAGCCACTGTGCCGATCAGACTGGAGTCCACGTTCTGGTCTAGTTTGAACACTGTACCATATGATTTTCAGCTCATTTAAATTTAATATTCTACTCAAAATACCATCCATGTCTATACTCAACTTCTCCAGACCTTTCTGTCTTCAGGTCAGAGGCAGAACTGAAGTCATGGGCTAAACTTGATGAGGTCTTTATTGGGTTAGCCAAGAAGTTCATTTGGGCTTGGCCAACAAACATTTAAGGACAATTGTAAATTTATTTATTTAATTACAATTAAAATATTGTAAATTTATGTATCAGAATCCATGGCTTAGAGGTGTTCATGGGTAGTTCAAAGTTGGCATGAAGAGGGCAGAGCCTGCCTACCTGGGCCCATGTGGTCAGAGACGGGCATGTTTTCAGAGGATGGGATCTAGTGAGAAGACGTCCAGCTGCCTCATTGGCAGGATGTCCATCTTGTTTTCTCAGCTCATAGGTGAGAACAGAAAGGAACCTTGATGTTCCTGTGAACAGTTGAGAGTAGGGAATGCACAGCACATGTCCTGCCTTTCCTGGTGCTTCCTGAAGATGAATTGCACTCAGGTGGAAATGGTATAGACAGGGACAGCACTCTTTAAGTCAAGCTCTTTACTTCCCCAAACTACAGGTGTGCAGCTGACCATACCACATGGGTTCATAGCCTTTTGTGTTGCCATATTTCTCTACTTTATATACTTGCCATGTGGTTTAGCAAAATATTGTTCTTACAAACGCTGTACATCAGTTAGGGATGTTTCAGAAACGGTGACCTTGTGTATGAACGTTTATCAATATCTCAAAGAGCCACAATGGAAGAGGAAAAATTTCAAGAGAGGGGAAACATTGCAAGGATAGTTTCATTCAGATCTGGTTTTCATCCTTCACAACTTCTTTCACTGTTACTTGTTTCTTGCCCATCTACTGTTAGTGAAAGACTTAGATCTGATCTGTGGCTGTGATTTGCGCGTTGAGGCCTCTGTAAAGAATTTTTTGAGATCCACCAAAAGAATACTTCAAAATTAGAATATAACATATTTTTCCCTCTCTTTCTAGGTGGATCTGGAGCCAGAAGGGAAAGTGTTTGTCGTAATAACCCTAACAGGGAGTTTCACTGAAGGTAAGAATGAATTTGGAATGGTTTCTGGTATTTGTGTACTATTGAGTTTATACTCAATAGGAATTTCTATCATAGAAATTATAAAAAGAATGTTTTATAAAAGATACTTTAAAAAATTAACTGTTTAAATTAGGCTGGTTGGTATTTTATTGCCTAATGGTCTATTGGTTTTGGTTGCCAGAGCAAATATATTTGCTAATTCTGGCAATCTTCTGTTTTGTTTTTTAATTCATCATCTTCTTAGTTCAAGAAGTTCTTGCCTCTTTTGGTTCATGTCTATTAAATTGTACTTAAATTTTTGGCTTTGGGCCAAACCTTTAGTTTGCCTCTTAATGTATTAAAAATGGAAAGATCATATTCTCTTTCTTATAATCTTTATTTCATCCTGTCCTTCGAGTGATTCTTTTCCTCTTCCCCTGACACTACCCTCACCTCCCTCTTTCCTTTATTTTTAATTGAGGTAAAGTTTATATACAGTGAATTGAATAGATCAGAAGTGAAGAATTTTATTTTAAAAATGCGTACAACCATGTAACTAGCACTCCAATCTAAGACATAACATTTCCATCCTTCTGAAAGTTCCCTGTGTCCTTTCCTAGTTAATCCCCTGCTGCCAGAGATAGTAAATGCAATATTTTGTTTTGTTTTTTCACTGTAGTTTAGTTTTGTCTATTCTGGAAGTTCATATAAATGGAACTATATAACATGTTCTCTCCTGTGTCTGCTGTATTTTGCTCAGCATAATTTCTGTGAGATCTATTCATGTCATTGTGTATATTAGTATTCTACTCTTTTTTATTGCTGAATATTCCATTCTATAAATGTAGCACAATTTTGTTTGCTCATTCTTGTCCTGATGGACATTTTGGAGTTTTCCCTGTTTGGGGTTATTATGAAGAATGCTTCCATCAATATTCTTGTCCATAAATTACACCTTGATTCCTCTTGGGTGAATGCCTAGCAGGGGAATTGCTGAATAACACAGTAGATACATGTGTAACTTTATAAGAAACTCACATGATTTTCCAAAGTGGTTGTATTCTTATATTCCCACCAGCAACGTGTGAGAGTTCTAATTACTCCATGTCCTCACCACCATTTGATGTGGTAATTCTCTTTAATTTTGGACATGCTGGTGGCTATGGAACGATAACTTGTGGTATTAATTTGCATATCAAATTCCTCGCAATTTCTGTCCCTTTTCTAGTGGCTTTCCAGTGTTTCCAATTAATTGTTTTAGAATATATCTCTAAATATTGTTTTTGTTGGCAGGGTGAGTCCTTTGCAAGCTATTCTACCATTACTAAAATCCTTGCAAAGTTCTGTAGGGGTGTGACTTTATGGTTTGTCTGTTTGGTGTTGGCATTTTGCAAATTGGTGACACCTTTGAGAAATGATTTTCTCTTATCCCATTCAACCCTTCTCCTTCATATGGGCAAATTATCTTAAGGTTAATATTTTTCAACTTGTCTCAATTGTTGCATCTTATCTTTTTGCTCTGATATTGAAATTAACAGAAACTTGGGTTACTTGAACATGAAAAAACTGTCCAAATTATAGTTTAGGCATCTTCTGCCTGCTCACAAGTCTTTTGGTTTTGCTTGGCATTTTGAACAAACAGGATTCGCTAGAAAAAATGAATCTGCTCATAACTCAGTCAAATAAAATATAATGTAATATTACAGAACACTGCTGATAGAACATTCTTACAGC
This sequence comes from Bos indicus, assembly GCF_029378745.1. NCBI lineage: Eukaryota > Metazoa > Chordata > Mammalia > Artiodactyla > Bovidae > Bos > Bos indicus. The sequence continues at coordinate 73,312,265 of NC_091769.1, forward strand.
ACATGGAAGGCGGGTACAACCATGGTTTAGACAAACCCAGCAGGGAGTGTCGGGCATGAATGAGGAGTGGCTAAGATTCTGAATATGCTGAACTACCTGAATATGCTGCAGTAAATTGCAAGGGGCCAGAGGAGTAAGGCCATGTGGATTAGACCAGGTCTGATGGTGCTGTTGTTGTTACATGACATCTCTTTTTAGAGTTATGTTGGCTCTCTAAGAATAAATTTTATTACATTTCTATCTTCCTTAATTGTACACTGGAAACATGAGAACAATGGTGCTGGAATAGTCCTCAATATTCTCATAGTATTAATTTATTAGTTATAGTGATAAAGGAATGTCAAGTGTTACTCAGGGTGAGTTCTTACTAGGCCATTGCAATAATATTCCTTTCAGAGGTGACCCTGGGTAAAATAGCGAGGCAGGCCAAGTTCATCTTGGGTAATTCCACCGCCCCTATAAGTTAGTCCTTCCTGTTCTCTGTCTTCAAATGTCTCTTACTCCAGAAAGATGCTCAGTGATCTCCTCTCTCCAGGAACTCTTGCTAATAAGGAAGACAGGGAATTCATGGGCTAATTCATACCAGACTGATAGTGATCGATATCTTAGCATTCTACCCCTCTTAGGTGTGCCTTGTATTTTTAAATGATGTTAAAAGGGCTGTTTTACCCATGAGAAGGAGATTTTTAATGTTCAAGTTTCAGGATCTGTAGCATCACTGTGTGGGCTGTATTTTAGAAGCTCAGAGCTGGTCTCCCTGTCTGTGGGAGCCTTATCTTGTCAGTTTAGCTCCTAGGCTGGGGCTCAACTTGAGCTGGCACGTTGCTGCCGCCTTAGGGCACAGCTTCCTTGTCAGATGCAGAGAATGTGACGGGTGTCTCTGTGCGTGTTACGCAAGGAAGGATTGGAGCTCCCCAGCCCCCACGCTCCTGCCTCAGCTGTGGCAGCACATGGACCTGGCTCTGTGAGAATGTCCCTGGTTTGGCCTCTCTCCTGTCAGCCACCCTAGATCATCTCTGGCTACCAGGTAGAACATTTGGAGCTCTAGTTCCCACCTGGGGTGCTGGAGGGCTTTACATAAAGAAGCAGGGTGAGGTCAGGCTTGCCTGGTGTGGCTCAGGCTCTGAAGGGGGCGTTGGCCTGGGATCCCAGAGGGATTGTCAAGGCTCAAGAAATGTTGGTTGATGAAAGAATGAAATGATGCCATTTGCAGCAACACAGATGGACCTAGAGATTGTCACACTAAGTAAGTCAGGCAGAGAAAGACAAATATCATATGATATCATTTATATGTGAAATCTAAAAAATGCTACAAATGACCTGATTTACCAAACAGAAACAGAATCACAGATTCAGACAATAAATTCATAGTTACCAAAGGGGAAAGCAAAGGTGTGGGGAGGATAAATTAGGAGGTTGGGATTAACATATACACACTACTATATTCAAAATAGATAACAAGGACCTATAGCATAGGGCACTCTACTCAATATTCTGTAATAACCTGTATGTGAAAAGAACCTGAAAAAAGAATAGATACATGTATAACTGAATCACTTTGCTGTGCAGCAGAAACTAACACAACATTGTAAATCAACTATACTCTGAAAGTGAAGTTAAAAAAGAAAGAAATCTTGGTTGAGCCTCAGTGTACATCTGATCTATCTCACAGGGTTATTTTGAAGGTCAGATGATAGAGTGTGTAGGAAGGTGTAGAGTGTTCTATGAAGGCACATCTCCATGTTCCTGTTGTCATGGCAGCAAGATTCCTGTCATTCTCCCCACCCCTGCATGGCACCCATGTATACTCAGCAGGTGTATTTTATTTCGACACTGTTTTTCTTTTATACTAGAAGCCTCAAGCATTTATTGGACAGTTTCTAATGTGATATTGGCTTATCACCATGCCTGTTTCCCTTTCATGGCCTGCTCTACAGGTTCTGCCATTAACCGAGATGCTGTAATCCCAAGGCTCTCCTTTAAAAAGCAATTGCTTAAATGGAGGTATGGTCTGAGATACACCAGACTGGCATTAGGAGCTGCTGACTAGTCCTTATTTCATCCTCTCTCATCTTCTCATCTTTCGATAATTGTGCTGAATTTGCAGCTAAGGCAAAAGAGTTTTTATTAAAAATAAGACATGACATGAGAAATCACATGAGCGATGCCTGCCGGGTACAGACCTGTGATCTCATCACAGATGCTGGGGATGTAAAGATGAACAAGATACAGACACTGGTATGAGCTCGTCTGCTGTGGGCAGATGCAGCCTATGTGTACGGTGCGGGGGCCCAGGGCCCAGCACAGGAATAAGTCCAAGGCATGGTGCTGGCTGGCAGGAACATGTGATCAGATCAGCCAGGAGATTTTAGAGGAAGCTCCACTGGGGAGGAGCATGGCGGAACAATCAATAGAGAGATTGCTGGCGGAGGAGAAAGTTCAAGAGGGGCAGACAGCGTGTTCACAGGCATAGGGGTGAGAGAACAGTGAAGAGTTCCATAGACTGAACATAGTGAGAGGGGTGCTGAGTGAGAGGGAGTGTGGCCAGAAATGCGGCAGAGACTTGGGAGGAGGGCCTCATGCACATGGCTCAGTGGTAAAGAATCTGCCTGCCAATGCAGGAGAAGTGGGTTCAAACCCTCAATTGGGAAGATCCCCTGGAGAAGGAAATGGCAACCCACTCCAGTATTCTTGCCTGGGAAATCCCATGGATAGAGGAGCCTGGAGGGCTACAGTCCATGGGATGGAAAAGAGTCAAACACAGACAAGCAACTGAGCCCGCAGGCATGCACAGGTTTGCCCAGGACAGTTTGAGTTTGTCTGCGGTACCAGTGTAAACCACTCACAGCATCATCTTGCAGTCTCATGAGGATCCCATGAGGTTAGAGGATAAACTGCATGGTTACACTACTTCTAGGCTTGCAGACATGATGGGGTGCCAGTGAAGGGTTTTAAGGAATGGGAAAATCTTACTTGGTAGTCATAGGTACATGGGGCTGGCAGCAGGGGCTATTAGGGTCATAAGAGGAGACGGGTATAGATAGCCAGTAAGATACAATTAAAGTTTTCTAAGAGAGAGATTACTAGAACTGGAGTTAAGTTGGAATCTGTGGGGATAAATGGAGAGTGGGGGACAGCTATGAGAAATATGTAGGTCTTGAAACCAGCAGGAATTGGCGATTCATGGGGTGTCAGGGATGAAGAAGGATGAGACTCCGGTGATGCTCAGAGGATGTTGTGCAGTCATTCACCAGACTAGAAACATATCAATAGAAAGTGGTGAATTCAGCTTTGAGCAGGTGGAGTTTGAGATACTTGTGGGAAACCCAAGAGGAGATGCTTAGTAGCAATAAGAGTCTAGAGTTTGTTAAGGGATCTAGGCGTGAGATATAGCTCTGGCTGCCAGTGGGAGCCAGTCTGGAGACTAGGACCCACTGAGAAGATTTAGAAAACCAAGGTTGACTAAGAGCAGAACTCTGTGGAACACCAATAATTAAGAATCTGGCTCACAGATTATAATTTGTCAAACTTACCCAAATTCTTTTGAAGGTTTACTTAACGCTCATTTTGTTAGTATATTTATTACTTATTCAATAATATTTGAATGCTTACTGCATGTTAGGGACTGTTTTGCCAGATGGTAGAACATCTTCCAAATTGACATCAAAATGTTTGCTGATGAAGTTTGGAGAAAGGACAGAACATAAAAGACTTTCAGGAAAAAAAATACGCATAAATTGGCGTTAACAGCAGTAGCTTCACAATTTGATCATGAAGTGTGCTATGTATAGATTTATGTTTAATGCTGAGATGAGAGGATGAGCCTGCTTCAAAACCCAACATTAAACTGAGATGGAGCAAGAAAAACTCTTCATGGAAATCTGTCACAGAGCTGAAGGCATAACATTGTCAACTGGATCAAAAACCCATCACCATTGTTCATATTAAGAAAGGTGTTATCACTCTTGATCAGATATAGAATTCCCCTCAGCACTGCTGCCAAGACACAGTTGAACTGACTTATTGTTTTGAAAGGACTATCTCATGTCATTCTTTATTTCACTCTGGCTAAACCTTTCTGGAGCTAACCCCTGGATCAGCCACCTAATCAAGCTGAAATTTTATTAAAGTGATGAAAGAAACCTGGACTTTTAATGCAGCCTTTTGATGCTATGACTATGGCTCTGTTTGATGGTCACTATGCTGGACTAGTTCTTACCTGGAAGAGCGGAGTGGCCCCCCCCCACCAAAAAAAGAAGGTTTGAAGTATTGATGAAAATGCATTGAACTAAACTTATCACTTTTATAATTGGAAGGCAACAAAAGAAATTGTTAAAATAGTGATATCCCCTCAGCAAATCAAAAAAGATGTTGCTGCACTGTAATGCTATTAAGAAATACAGTGTAAGATTTGAAGATAATGTAGTTTACGTAAGTGAAGTTTGCTTGAATTCAGGGTATCTCATACTTCAATGATTGGCCCACAGAGTGAGAACCAGATGACGTGTGTTTCCTCATGGGAGTACACCATCCCATTTGTGAAGTAGTCTTGCCAAAAAATCAAGCCCAGATCTGGTCAGGCTTCCACATCTAACCACCACTGTGGAGGAAATAGGGGGATAGGGACACATTTAAAATGACACCATGAGGTACAATCAAAAAAATTCAAAATGTGGAAACATTTGATAAGACAAGAGACTTGCTTTCTTTGACTAAAAATTGGAAGAGAAAAAGAAAAGAGAAGGGAAAACCAAAAATAGCAAAAGATTACAAATTGGAAGAAAAAAGGAAAAAAGGAGAGAAAACCAAAATAACAAATGAAAAACATATTAACCACCTTCAACATGTGAAACATACCAAGCAAGAATTGCAAAACTAACTCCCAGGATACAACTGGGAAAATGTATGACTGTATACATCATAATAATAAGGAATTATTAACCTTATTTAGCTGTGATTGTGGTATTTTGGTAGCTTAAAATAGAGGGTCTATGACCGATACCTACTGAAATGTTTACTGATAAAATGATTTCTGAGGTATACTTCAGAATATTCCAGAGGTGGGAGAAGGGGAGAGAGGGTACAGGTAAAACAAGATTGGCCACAAGTTGCTTCTTAGAAGCTAGATGACAGTTACATGTAAGTTTATAATTTTGACTACTTTTTCATGTGTTTGAAATTCTCCTTAATAAGAAATCAAAATTACACATTTAAAATACCTATTTCCTAAACAAAAAACAGTATGTGGGTTGCCTCTGCAATAGCCAAATGATGCTTTAACTTTGAACACATGATACCTATTCTCATTTATAAATTAAAGCTGGTGTTTTTTATCTGTATACATTTTATCCTTAATTCCCAATTTTTATGTATGATGAAGAAGAAGAGTTAAAAACTTAAATGACTAGAGTACTTCAGAAATATTTTTAAAGATTCTAAATAAATACTAAGCTGTGAGTCAAAAACTGCAGGTAGGAAGAAATGAGTAAGACAAATCCTTTCGTTCTGTCGTAAAGTTCTCACTCATAACGAATGACAGGTAAGTCATCTCCTATTAACAATTACATAACACTTTGCCCTTAGAAAGTTTCACTTTAAGATAGGTTTCTTAAAGAATGACGTAAAGCAAAAGAATTAATGGTAGACGAATCTTGTGGACATATCTTTTCCCCAAAGTTCCCCAAGCAAAGTTGAGAGTATTCTGTACCAGTTTGGAGGAAAAAGTGATTTCTTAAAAGATAACAAAAATACAGTCTGACAAAGAACCTGTCATTTGTGGATTTGAAGCTCATTGAGAAAGCTTCACTGAAGCTTTGAATTGCCCCCTTCTTTCAGACTCTTTCTTATGTTACTTGGAGCTAATACTCATTTCCTCTGGGGAAAGGATGGAAAGTGCCAGAATTTTGGTATCTGCCAAAAGTATTCTTTCTTCTAAGGGATCATACACTACTGTAAGATCGAGTAAAATTCTGATCTTTTTGAACCATTTTCGCTCAGATTTCCTGTGTCAAACCACTGGTTTACCTGTAATTATGTTCTCTGCTAAATCGTCACGGCTGCGTGCACCAAGGCAGATGAAACATGTGTTAACTGCTTGAAGGCTGCAACTCACAGTTTCTCACACTCTCTGTGTGTTATTTTTAAAGGGGGAAAAAGTCATCTCTGATGGCAGTTTTTTCAGTATTCCTTTCTCATGTTTCAAGCCTGGCGACATATTGTTGATATACCTTTTTAAAACTAACTTTTTAAAAAAATATATATTCTTTCTGTACATTCAGCCTGAGGGATGTAGTGGCTACTTTGGTGCTGCTGGTGGTCCAAGCAGTTCTGTGGCTCCCATTGGAAATGACTGCCAGGGTGGAGACAGGGCTGGAGGGTAACAGAGAGGCATTGAGGCAATGGGGAGAGAAGGAAAACTGGAAAAAGAAATGATCTTTTTAAAGAATTGAAGCTAAACTGCCCATGTCATAGTTGACCTGATCCTCTCTCCCATGAGAGTAGGCTCATTTATTGAGCTCCTTCTCAGGACCAGATGCTGTGCTCAGCCTGAAACTGAGCAAGGACCAATAGCAACTCTTGTTTCATTTTCTTCCAGGAACAAGATAGCCTCTTACCCTCCTAATAGTTGCCCTCTATATGTTCATGCCATCATGCATATTATTTCATTTTGCTCCTCACGACAAACTTCTGAGGCTGATGTAATCCTCAGTATGCAAGTGGTGAATCCAGCTCCGGGATGCTGAGTTGCGATGGTCTCCTGAATAATGAGTGCCGGAGCCCAGACACAAGCTCAGACTGGGATGCAGAGGTCTAAGATCTTTCTAGGCCATCAACTTATCTTGGAGGTGTTTGCATGTTTTCTCTTTATTCTACCTTGGATAAAAACTGTCCTTCAGGTGATATAATCCCAATCTTCACAGAGTTTTGTTTTCTTTTGGGATAATGTTCTTTTGCGAGACTTTCTTTGAAGTCCCCCCTCTTACACCTAAAGGTTGACAGTATCCTGGGAAAGGTACCATCTTCTTAAATACCAGGTATAGATCAGAGAACTCTGGGAAGACTGAGCTTGAGATTTGCTGAGTTTTACCATCATCATCAGTAGGTTCTCTTAATGAAAGCATTAAACTAGAACTTGGAAAAATTATAAGTCAAATGAGTTCAGTTAGTATATGATAGCTATATTTGCCTAGTTATGTCTCAACCATTGTTGGCTTCATCCTGACTACTTCTCTTACTTTCATTGACTATTGATGATAAACTTTTAAATGGTCCCTAAAGTGTGGTCCTGCAGATCTCTGGGAGTTCCAGAATATTCAACCCTGATTATTCATTGGAAGGATTGATGCTGAGTCTAAAGCTGCAATACTTTGACCACCTGATGTGAAGAGCCAAATCACTGGAAAAGACTGTGTTGCTCAGAAAGATTGAAGTCAAAGGAGAAGAGGGTGGCAGAGGATGAGATGGTTCAGTAGCATCACTGACTTAATGGACTTGAGTTTGAGCAAACTCTGGGGATGGTGAAGGACAGGGAAGCCTGGTGTGCTGCAGTCCATGGGGTTGCAAAGAGTCGGACATAACTTAGGGACTGAACAACAGCAATGCATAAGGCACTCTGCTACATACTACAATACTATTGTGTCTCAGGAAAGAACACTTGAATAGTTGATCTACTTTTTTCACCCCATGGGACACCATTTTTTACTTGAAAGAATGACAAACTGTAGTTATGGAGACATAGGATTTTGTCAGGTATTTTCTTAAAAATGAATGAAATGAGCTTGTTATTTCCAAGCAAAAAGCTGAATATGATGCTAGTGTTAAAATTGGATCCTGCAAGGCATGGGTAGAATTTTGGAAATTTTATACTCACCATATGAGCTTGTCAGCTTATAATACTTAAAAGACTTTTCTTATGAATTTGTTAGTGTAACAGTATAAAAATCTCATTGATTATATAGATTCTACATTGCAACTAACTCTTAAACTACCAGTTGTCAGGTTTTGGTATAGACTCAAAGAAGCACCTGAAAAAGCTATTAAAACACTCTCTTTTCCACTACTGTCTGTACGAGGGTAGATTTTGTTCACATACTTCATCTAAAACAGCGTTGTAGAAGATGGAATACAGAAGCAGATCTAAGAATCCTGGCCTCTGAGTCACACTCTAAAGGGATTTGCAAAATTGTAAAACAATGCCACTCTTCTCCTTTAATTTTTTTTTGGAAAATAAAGTTATCTTTCATAAAAATGTTATTTATGTTAACCTGCAATGGATTTGTTATTGTTTTCAATGAATAAATTTTTTTAAAGTCTCAATTTTAATTTCTAACATGATAAAAGGAGAGAGAACCCACAAAAACCAAAACTGAGCCCTTGATTTTTAAGACTAGAAAAGGGTCCTGAAGCCAAATTATCTCTAGAATTTCTAGGTTATCTCCCCCTTAATCTTTCTTTCAGAAGTCCAGCGTTTTTAGCGATAATTTAAAGAAGGAACTGACAAGCTTTTGTGTATGCTCTATTGGGACCGACATTAGGTGACAATTAGGTGATACACGCAACAGAAAAATTCAGTCATTTTTGGAAACTGTTATCCTTTTTCTCTAATTATTTTTACTGTGTGGTCTACTTCTGCACTGGGTTTTTGTTATAAGCCCTTTCTCATAAAAATAGGGAGGTCAGGAAATGACACCCAAACTACCTAAACCTATGGTGGTTTCTAACTTTAGAGATGCTGCTATCGGTAGCTTGATGCTAAACCTTTGCTTGATTTGAGCAGAGCAAGGCAGTCGCAGTACTTCTGAGCAAGTGGTCAGAGCTGTTAGCACTAAAAGCTGAACCGCGAAAATAGCTCAAAAGCCTATGGATGGAAGCATCCGCAGATTCACCTTATGTGACACTCACCCACCAGCATGTTCATCTGAAATCAAGATTCATGCAAAACACAGTGTCTGACTAGTATCTTCATTTTCTCAAGCTTAATATATATATATATATATATTTAGTTGGAATTACACTCATGCAGAATTCTCTCAGTGGAGCTGAGATCTGGGGAAAACAGAAATGATTTAATCTTTTGATAGAAAAATTAATTGCTACAGAGCCTGGTTTCATTGTGCTTCAATTTCATTTCCAGCAACCCTAGTTCTGCTCTTACTGTTTCAAATGAACAGGGCAGCAGAGGCTCTGTGTACCAGGCCAGTTACATTGGCATCCCTTTTAGTAGGTTTTTTCCCCAATAACGCCTGTGTCAGTGGGCAGGTGAAGAGGCAGGAAGACCTGTTTCTTCTCCCCTGAAACTTGTCATCAGCATTAGGATTTCATCCTGGTGTTTGAAATTTCTGTTCAGCACTAGATGACTTCCTGTGTGAGGTTGAGAGTGGGCGAGGGGAACCTTAGTGGTCTAGGGTTGAAGACACATTCTTTGTGTATGTCAGAGATTGCCTTTGATTTTCATAAGTGGCAACTTAGTTCTAACATTGTTTTGGAGAAAGTCGGTTGCTATCTCTCTGAATTTACTTGGGTTACAGAATATACTGGATGGGGCAGTACTTCTAAATTATCACCACTTGGGTCCAGTGGATCAAGAGAACTCTCTCTGGACACACAGTGTGTTTATGTATAACATGTGATATATGTATGCATGCATGTGTGTAGGTAGGTATTTACTAATGACATTGAGTTTATTCCTATGGAACTCAAAATTTCGTGTGTGGGCGGAGACACAAACAACTAGACAAATTAACATAATATGCCAAGTGGTAAATGTTATGGAAAAAATAGGGCAGAGTGAGGGGACAGAGATGAGGACTGTGTGTGTGCTGTTCTGTTCAAATTACGTTGGTGTTGGAGCTGCCGACCTGAAGGGAAGGAGGGACCATGACGTTGTGTTACAGGAAGAGGGGACAGGAAATACAAAAAACCCTAAGGTGGGAGTGTGGTGGGTGAGTGAGTGTTAGCAGAGGAGAGAATTGTTACCGAGCGCTGAAGTTCAGGGGAGGTGCTAGCATCCTTGTGACAAAGTCTGCACGCTGTTAATGTCACTTCCCTTATCAGGAACACATCTTTGTTAATTGAGTGAAGTTCGCCTTTATTTGAGGCTGTCTTACCATTTGGCTGAACATAATCTTTCTTCTTTGTCTAGGGGCCCATAGAGCACCATATTTATATCCATTTATAGTGATTTAATGTAAGTTAAGCAAAAACTTTTAAATTTATCCTGAGTTCTGTGCACTCCATCAGGGTTTCTTATTGTTCTAAGCTACATTAGGATCAGTTGCATTGTTTAGTACACATTCAAATGTACTATCTGGCAATATATAACAATTCCATACACTGCTAAATATAATTAGGTATAATTCAATTCCAGCTATAGGTTATTAGGAAATTACTCTTATTGTACACCTGACCTATCTAAAACACAGTCAGACAATTTAGGTTCAGCTAGAATCCATTGAGCCCCACAGCTTGCTGTGATTAGACTGTGCCCTAAAAACTGCACTCAGCTGAGGATACCAGCATATAGATACAAAGCTCCATCATGTTCAGAGGAGAGTAAACTGGGTGATGGAGGAGAAAAAGCATGTAACATAGCAATGAGGGGGTAAACTGGGCATGAGCCTGAGAAGGAAAGGACCTTCAAGTATACAAAAAACTAGCCTGGTGATCATTCAGGCTGCTCTCCAGGTGTTTCCAGCTCTCTTTCTTCTGGGCCTAGGGTAAGAAACTCTTTTGGGCCTCATTCACTTTCACTTTTCACTTTCATGCATTGGAGAAGGAAATGGCAACCCACTCCAGTGTTCTTGCCTGGAGAATCCCAGGGACGGGGGAGCCTGGTGGGCTGCCGTCTATGGGGTCACACAGAATCAGACACGACTGAAGTGACTTAGCAGCAGCAGCAGTGACATCTGGAGAAGTAAGTAGGTTAAAGGTTAGTCTGGGCACATAGGAGACTTAGTATATAACTTTTTGAAGGTTAATTCTTACTGCATTTTGTGTGAACAAGGACACTTCCATTATCTGAGTCCTTCGATTGATAATTATCAAGTCCTGAAAATAGGGCTTCAAAAAGTGTGAAATGGCAAGAGAGGGGGATCTGTTCTAGAACAATGAAATCACTTGAGAATTTTGAAAAATGCAGATTTTTTTTTTTTCAGGCCCCAGACTGAATCAGAATCTCCTGGGAAGAGGCCAGGAAAACAGATTGCTAATAAGAACTTAGACTGGTTCTAATGGTTGGCCAAGTTTGAATGCCCCTGTTGTACTTTAAATCATATCTAATTTGATTAATGGAAAATTTTGGTGATTGGGAAGTTTGCAGGTTGAAAAAAAAAAAACAAACAGGAAAAAAAACTGCATAGCAGAGTGTATAACTTTGCTGTCGTCTTTTAAGAGTTGACAAAACCCTAAATGCATTTTTTTTTAAAGAACCTTTAAAATGCTGTGACATAAACAGGTCGGGTTACAGTTTTTGCACCTTTGGGAGAAGAAAATGAGACTCAGAGGCCAAGGGCCTTGCTTAGTATATATGTATATATGGTGCTAATACTGAGACTCAAATCAGTATTGAACGTCTAAAATCAGGATGGGAATGTTGGCTTTGAGACAACTTCTAGGCGTTTCCCCTTCTCTTTGAGTAGCTGGAATCAGGAAAAGGCGATTTAAAGTGATTCCAGTTACAATAGAAGCCAACATTTAAAAAACAGTATATATGTTTTAAAAGATTTGATTGGTGTTCTGTCTTTAAAAATGACAAGAATTATGAAAGTGCTTTCACCTTTTATTTATCAGTATTTGTTACTGTGGCACCTGTATGCTAATTCTTAGAACCAAGAACAGATTAAATAACTCAGTGTGTACTTTTCTGATTCAAAGGTTTGATACCTTCCACTTTACACTGACTTTCTCAGCACTATCATGAGGAGGGTTAATTTTGCAAAAATATTGGAAGGTATCATCAAGTTTTCCGAAGGCTGGGTATAGCTCCATTGGTGTTGATCTCTTATTTGTTGGTGGTGGACCTGACACATGGATTTACTTTGTCAGGGCCTTAGCTGTGATTGGGCTTCCCTGGTGGCTCAGACAGTAGAAGAATCCACCTGCAATGTGGGAGACCTGGATTGGATCCCTAGGTTGGGAAGATTCCCCTGGAAGAGGGCAAGGCAAGCGACTCCAGTATTCTTGTCTGGAGAATCCTATGAATAGAGAAGCCTGGTGAGCTACAGTCTACGGGGTCGCAAAGAGCTGGACACGACTGAGCAACTAAGCACAGCACAGTAGCTGTGATTGGAGCAGGCTGTCAACCAATTCCAAAACTTGCATCAACTACAAGATCTCACTTGGACCCCGCACCTGATTTTTATTGTGTAACTTGTATTATGGAATATAGCTGATACTCAGAAAATGAAAACAGCAGCTGTTCACATGGTGAGCAGAATTAGGATAGTTTTAAGCAAGTAGGAGTGTCAGAGAAGGGGCTAGTTTAAAAGTGTTCCCTTGATGATTATGCTTTGAGCATTTAATTTACCTGTATTAATCTCACTATTACAGGGATTTTGATAAATCATTTGATAAGTTTGGGTGTCTCAGTGGAATGAAATGAATAACTTATTTCTTAGAAAAGGTGTAATAACTCTGAAATAAGTCTGGATGGCATCACTGACTCAATGGACATGAATTTGATCAAGCTCCAGGAGATGGTGAAGGACAGAGAAGCCTGGCATGCTGCAGTCCATGGAGTGGCAAAGAGTCGTACATGACTGAGCACCCGAACAACAACCATAAAGTCTGTAGTGTCCAGAAATCGTTGTGTAGAAGTGTCTGGGTATCACTGTCTCACCTAATGGTTGCTTAGAGTCTACCCAAAGGAGTCCCTAAAAATACCTGGAGGGGTCCTTCCAACAGTGAACTTTAGGGAGGTTCATTGACAAAGACAGAACTTAACTGTCAGAGGGAACCATTAATTTTGTTAAACATATTAACAAGTGATGATTCAGTAGGACTGATGCCTCCTGCTGGCCCTTCAGGATGCAGAGGAATAGTATACGAGTCCTGCTCAAGGGTGCCTGTTACCAGTCAGTGAGTGTCTTGTTCTATGCCTGTGCCTCGGGTTGCACGTTCTTAGTGGATATTCTAATCACTACGTTCTTGATAGTGCCTTTGGGAATGCTCCAGGGTCACTCTAAGTCCAGCCTTACGGGTGTTCTGTTTCATGTGCAGGATATTCACCCTATGCTAGCTGTGTCTGTTCAGCCCTCTCTCTCTCTGCCTTTAGCCAGGAACCATGAACTTCTCATAGGCTGAGACTGGCCTGCAGGCAGGTTTGGTTTGGCATGTGGCACAGTGCAATGCTTTTGAAATGTTTCAACTTGAACTCTTCAGACCCAGCAGGGTTCTCCAGGGTACCCCTGTCCCCAGCACTCCCAGTTGTCTTACTTCCTCTGACTTCACACCTCCATGTCTCCACCTCTCAGCTTGCAGTCCCAGATGAGTGTTTGTTCAGTGTTTCTTCTTGGCAGTGTGTAGTAGCTGTGGGGTACTCTTAATTGTTTTTTTAAGGGGAAGGATCACTTTGCTGGAGTCAACTGAAAACACTTTCCCTTCGCTGAAGAACATAAAGGTTCCTCTCTTGCACTGTTCAGCATCCCAGCCGACCCCAGAAGCACTCCCACTTCTGGTTTGGGGTCAGACAGAGTCTCATGGTCTGGGGAGTTTTAGGGGGAAGGGTAGGGAGAAAACTCCTTCTCTTTTATTTTTATTTTAATCAAGAAAATAAGTCAGGCTTTTAGATAATAGGTCTCCAGGTTCCTGAATACCCCCCAAAGTTCATTTCTGGTGTTAGTGTTAACCCTGTCATTAACAGAACCACACAGACACAGTCCCCTGGGAACTGCTGTCGGGGGAGGGGGTCTCTTATTGTGTTCGAGATGTGGAGTTGGTGGTAGAAGGGCATCAACTTTAGATAAGAAGGACCCGGCTCTGCTTCCTGTGCTTCCCAGCCATGTGTGACCTTGAGCGATGGTTGCCTTATGTGAAAAGCACAAGACTGGTGGTGTCTACCCCCAGGACTGCTGTGAAGGTTACATGAGATGATACACGCTCACACACACACCCACAAAGTATTGTATACAGCCTGATGCATGTTATGTACCCACCCATTTAGGAAGGAAATCCATACCTAATGTATTTCCATGTACTTGGTGGTGAATCATCTAAAAGACACTGGGAAAGATACAACGACATAAGCCTCCTTTCTCGGCCATTGTTTCAAATCCTAGACAGCACTTGAACCTGTCATGTATTTCATGTTCTGGAAGGGCACATTCCGGTCTGTGTGTCTAAGTGCTTTTGATGGGAGCTGCCATCAGTGAAGCCCTGGGTGGAAAAGAAGGTTTGGGAAGGATTCTCTCCCTGTGACAGGGCGTTGCTTCGCCAGTTTCCTGCTTGCTGGGACTCAGGGATAGTAGGTTGCCCCTCTTCCTAAATTTGCCCACCAGACCAAATACTGCATCTATTCCCAAGTCATCCCTTCAGGGTTTAGCTAATGCCTGGATGGACGCTATTGTATGGTGTCTGCTCGTGAGGGCTGAAGGTGTGTGCACGTGTGTGTAGCGGCCATGATGCCTCCATAGGAATGCTGACAGGGCAACAGGACAGGCATTAGAGTCCACACCCTTGTCTAGCATGACCCAGGGAGCAGTGGGTCCAGGGAACTGTCCTTTGGGATCATATCGTAAACCAGCTCCCACGGTTGGCTGGTTCCTTTGGTGCAGAAATACAGATGCAATGAGTACCTTCTTCCCATAGCTGTTTTAAGAAGAATGAGTTAGACTGATCTATACATCAGTGTCTCTTTTGCTGTTTCGTACACAGGGTTATTGTTACCATCTTTCTAAATGGTGGGAAGATTTGGGAGAATGGCATTGAAACATGTATAATATCATGTATGAAATGAGTCGCCAGTCCAGGTTCAATGCACGATACTGGATGCTTGGGGCTGGTGCACTGGGATGACCCAGAGGGGTGGTATGGGGAGGGAGGAGGGAGGAGGGTTCAGGATGGGGAACACATGTATACCTGTGGTGGATTCATTTCGATATTTGGCAAAACTAATACAATATTATAAAGTTTAAAAATAAAAAAAAAAAAAAGAAGAATGAGTTAATAAGACATTTCTAGGTCCCAGAATGAAGGTATGTTTTAAAAGCAGATTATATGTGCTACTTGAGGATGAGATGGTTGGATGGTATCACCGACTCAATGGACATGAGTTTGGGTAGACTCCGGGAGTTGGTGATGGACAGGGAGGCCTGGTGTGCTGCAGTTCATGGGGTCGCAAAGAGTCGGACACGACTAAGTGACTGAACTGAACTGAACTGATATGTGCTACTTGCTGTTAATTTCTTATCCCTAGAGGACTTAATCTGAAGTGCCAGCTTGGCCATTGTAAGTTGCTGGGCAGCATTGGCCCTGGCTCCCTATCTTTTCACCCGCACCGGGATTTTGTTAGGCTCGGTCATCAGCCTGGTGACCAAAGTGCTGTCCATCAACTCGGAACAGCATTGTTTTCTTTTGTTGTGTACTCACACCTTGCAGTTGGTTCACTGCATGTGGATGTTTTTGTAGCCTTTAGTCTTTTCCCAAATATTTGCCTTAGTTTATGAAATTAGTTTCTCATTTATCAGTCAAAGTGTGTGTTGACTTTTGTGGTTTTAATTTTACAGGCTTGGTTGTCTTTGTATTACCAGATGGTGTCTCTTGTTTGAGCCCATAAGCGGGGTTTGTTTGCAGGCTGGCTTGTTCTGTTTAGGGCTTAACCACCACCCGGTTCCTTCTTAACTTAAGGATGGTGTTCTATTCAAGTGAAAATCCATCTCTAAATCCAGTACTTAATTATTAATTAAAGTATCTCTTGCACATCTTGGAGGCAAAATTACAACTTCATTGCACGTGAAGGAGGAGTGCATGCTGAAAATCTGTGAACTTCTGTGTGGATTTGGGTTAGGTTAACCTCTTTGCCACATGGTACATGTAGGGAGGGCAATACGAATCCAAAGTGCTGAGGGTAGGGAAGCTTGACAGGTGTCATGAAGCAGTGTTAAGGACTCTCTTCCTCTAGGGGTCTTGGGGAAGTGCTGCTGTCTGAAAGGGTGAACAGAGTTGAGATCTGGGTGCTTGCTTCCTGCTTCTAGCACTGTTTCCAACTCATGGACTGTGACGTGGGAACGATCATGGCTAAGGTCCTCTTTCTGCAGTCCTCACCATATTCTTGGATGCTCCCCCATCCCTTCTCTCAGGTGGAGCCTATGGACTCCCTGAATTGAGGAGATGGGGATCTGAGGGTCCATAAAGAGGAAGACAGCTAGAGATCACTGGCTAGAATACCAGAGTAGAGACAGCTGCCAAGAAAAGGAACTCCACAAATATGCAAAGTGAACCCTTTAATATTTGAGTTCTAATCAGGATAAGGAAATACCTGAGGCAGGGGAAAGAGTCCCCCAAAAGAATTAGAACTCTGCCTGGTGCTGACAAAGGGCCAGTAATACTGCCTGTTCCTACCAACTGGATGGGAAAATATCAAGATTCATGGAGCACTGAGTTGAGTATACAGAAAGGTCTTGCCTCCCTGGTGAGGAATAACTAGCACTAGGCTGAGCACTGTTCTGGCCCACTTAAAAAAAAAAATCTAAAAATCAAAATTTGATAGGATCAAACAATTTCCAAGTAACTTCACTGTGCCCTTGAGCAAAGCTCAAGATTCTGGAATACAAAACTATCCAGTACTCAACAGGTAAAGTTGATAATGTTTGGCATCCTATCAAAAACTACCAGACCTGAAAAGAATCAAGAAAATGTGACCTATAATGGAAAATCAATTAATCAATTGAAACTGATCTAGAATTAATACAGATGTTAGGATTAGCATTAAAACAGTTATGATGACTACTCCCTATGTTCAAAAAAGTTAAATACAGATAAGGAAGATTTTAAAAAACCCACAAATTGGATCTTCCAACAGGAGGTACCTAAGTCAAGCCTTTTATAACTTAATCCTAATGCTACTTCTGTCAAATTCACATGACCCAAACCTGGCCCTTGCTGATTTATCTGATCGCTAAGCCCATCCTGGTCCATTTAGTGTTCTCTTGAGCCCAGATTAGGGATCACCAATCAGCGCTGACTCAGTGATGCCAGGAGTCAGCTGTACTTTTACCTTCCTTCATTCCTGCTCTGCCAGTGCCAGACTTAAGCAGTTATTCTACAGCACTGCCCCTGGGACAAGAAATGCATCTGAATTCTCGGGGTATAACCAGGTGCTCAGCAAATATTCGTGTGTTTCTTGTTTTTTCAGGAACTCCAAAACCATTATACTCGCAAGCCTTTTTTCCCCTCTCACACAAATTCTGGTTCTAATACTCTGCTAAAATATATCCTGCGATAACTTCTATCTTTATGTGCCCACTGTCCCTCAGTATGGCCATTTCCTTTCTTCCTTTCTGCCGGTTGCCAAGGAAACCTCTTATCTCACAGAGGCTACACCCTTTTCCTGGGCAGATTCATTGTCTCTGGCCTCTTATGTATTCTTGCTTGCTCACTTATCTGGTCTGACTACACTTTGTACAATCCCTTAGTTGCTTTTGGTTGCATCTCCTTTGGTTATGTTGATGGGAAAAAATTCTTCACCAGATCCCCAGCTGCCATCCTATTTCTTTTCCACTTTAATAGCCAACTATCTTGGCATCACCGATTCAATGGACATGAACTTGGGTGAACTCCAGGAGATGGTGAGGGACAGGGAGGCCTGGCGTGCTGCAGTCTATGGGGGTCACAAAGAGTTGGACTTGACTTTGAGACTGAACATCAATAATAAATCTTGACAAATATTCTGTTTCTGCTCCTGACCACCTGCTTTCACCTCAGTCTCTGAGTCTCTCTTGTTCAGCCACCTCCTGATCACAAAACATAGCAGCTTTTCTCAACAGTCTTTTCCTCTGACCTTGCTGCTGTGTTTGTTTCTGCTTCCCATCCTTCTTTTGGGAGCCTCAAATCACCACTGCAGATATCTGCCCTCTGTTCTGAGTGGTGATCCTCAGCACCTCTAGTTCCTTCTCCATTCGCTTCCATGATGACTTAACCTGTATCTTCTTCAAGACCCCATTTACTTGCTTCCCTGGTGCCTCAAACAGTAAGAGATCCAGCTGCAGTGCAGGAGACCTGGTGGTCCCTGGGTCAGGAAGATCCCTTAGAGAAGGGAATGGCTACCCACTCCAGTATTCTTGCCTGCAGAGTCCCATGGACAGAGGAGCCTGGCAGACTACAGTCCATGGGATCGCAGTCAGACACGACTGAGTGGCTTACACACTTCATTTGAAGCAGGTGGCCTTGCTTCCTAAGCGATTAAGAAAATTGCAGCAGGTGTGACCTCCCTCAGCTACATCCTGCTCCTGACTTTATCTGCATTCCCGTCTTTGTTCCTTAGCCTCTGTCTCAGGGCACAGTTGTCCTTGCTTTTGCCAAAGACCTGAGTTTCCTCAAACACTTTGCTTCCCTACCTCTAGTTCTTCACTTCCCTCTCTCTTGGATTCTTTTCTCAATCTGTAAACACGGCCAAACATTCTCAGCCTAAAAATCCAGCACTTTCTTGGGTACTTTCCATTGTTTTTCTTCTTTTTCATCCAAATGTCTTCAGAGTGTGCCCTGCCTATGTACACTCTCACCTCTTCACCTTCTGTTTTCTCCCCTAGCCACTCCTGAAGCTTTTGGCTTCCTACTCGGCATTCTACTCAAGGAACTCTTGATGATGTCACCAGGGGCATCTGCATTGCCAGATCCAGTCGGCAGTTCTCAGTCCTCGTCTTAGGACATCTCTGTTGCATTTGACAATGTCCTCCCTCCTTCCACCTTGGGGCCCTCCACTTTTTCACCTCCACGACACTGAAATCTGTTGATGTCCTCCCTGACTCTTCCTTCTCTGTATCTTTAGGCTTCTCTGCATCCCGCTTCATTTTGTATTCTCCAGGGTTCAGTCCATTGCTGTGCTCACTCATACCCTTGGGGGATCTGTGTTAGTCTAGGGGTTTCACCCTGCATGTTGCTCTCTACTCTGATGTCTTCATCCGCAGCCCAGCCCACTCTCTTGAGTGGCGGCATTCCACATCCAGTCACATGCTGGGCACTCCCACTGTGGTTCATTCGTTCTTTCAGTTAGCAAACATGGCATCTCTGGTGGCTCATTGGTAATGAATCTGCCTGCCAATGCAGGAGACACAGGTTCAATCCCTGGGTCAGGAAGATCCCCTGGAGAAAGAAATTGCAATGCACTCCAGTATTCTTGTCTGGGGAATCCCATGGACAGAGGAGCCTGGAAGGCTACAGTCCATGGGGTGGCAAAAGAGTCAGACACAACTTAGTGACTAAATGCCAACTCTCCTATCTCCACGTTCTGTTGAATATAAAGTGCTGATGATGAACAAAAGCAGCCCTCCTCTGCTTGGTGCTAATCCCGTTCTGATCCTGCTCCATCTCTTCTTTCCTCTGCCTTTGTGGGCTTCAACTCCTCTTCCTGTACCTTAAAATTAGGCACCTACCCTTACAGGGTCTCTCATCTTCAGGGAGACTGTCAGTTACCTTCAGCCTCAGTTCTTCCCATGAGCCCTGGTTCAGTGAAGTCTTTCATACACCTTAGACTCAGACCCGAGTCATCATTTTCCTCCCTTCTCAGCACCCCCTGCATACTCCATTTCTGTCCTTGCTACTTCTCTTCCAGACACCAAGCTTGAACCCACATATTTCCCCCACCCACGCATTTTGTCTCTCCAGCTAAAACCAAAAGCACAGTTTCGGCTCTGCTTTTCACCTCTGTCTGTGCACCCCACCCCCAACATGTCGATCTGTGAGGGCATAAAGTGAGGCAGAGAGAAGTGGTTCCTACCATTTCCTGTTTTAACAAGCATCTGCAGAGCCCCCACCCACTCCAACTTTGATATTAAGTAATCACATTAGAAGTGATATTTTTGGAAGAGATTTCACCCAGACTTCTATTTCCACCCAGAAAGGGAGCTCGGGAAGAAGATTAGCCATTGACAGATGAGGATGTGGAATCAGTTTAATGAGGATTCTCACTGGGGATGTTTACCGAAATTATTTTAACCACTCTTACTTTAGACTGTGCTATGTACAATCTTCTTTCTCTTTGGGTGGTGGATTCCTTAACACTACTGCTTCTGCTAAGTCACTTCAGTCGTGTCTGACTCTGTGCGACCCCAGAGACAGCAGCCCACCAGGCTCCCCCGTCCCTGGGATTCTCCAGGCAAGAACACTGGAGTGGGTTGCCATTTCCTTCTCCAGTGCGTGAAAGTGGAAAGTGAAAAGTGAAAATGAAGTCACTCAGTTGTGTCCGACTCCTAGCAACCCCATGGACTGCAGCCCACCAGGCTCCTCCGTCCATGGGATTTTCCAGGCAAGAGTACTGGAGTGGGGTGCCATTGCCTTCTATATGGGGCCAATTCCATCACTGTCCTGTTACCTTCAGTTTCTTTTTTCAGCTTCATGGAGGTACAGCTGAAAAATAAAATTACAAGATGTTTAAAGTATACATCATAGCGATTTGAAATACATATACATCATGAAAGGATTTATACCATCTAGTTAATTAACACATCCATCACTACCTTCAGTTTTTAAAGTTATTTTTAATTGTAGTAAAATACATTTAACATAAAAATTTACTATCTTAAATCTGCGATAACTGTACAGTTCAGTGGCTTTTATTGTATTTGTATTATTGTGCAGCCATCACCATCTCTAGAACTTTTTTCAAAACTGAACAGAATTTTTGTGAAACTGAAACTCTACTCATTAAATAATAAATCCCATTCCCCCTGTCTCCAGACCCTGGCAACCATCATTCTTTCTGTCTCTGAATTTGACCCTCTGGGTATCTTATATGAGTGGAATCATGCAATATTTGTCCTTTTGTGACTGACCTATTTTACTTAATATGAGATCCTTGAGATTCATCCATGTTGTAGCATGTATCAGAATCCCCTTCCTTTTTAAGACTGCCTAATATTTTATTTTATATAAATGCCACATTTTATTTATCCGTTCATCTGTCAGTGGACTCTTGGATTGCTCACCTTCAGTTTTAAAACATTCTCATATTAATATGTTAGACTAAATCCTGCTCATTTTGAAAGCTTCAATCTCACACTCAGTTGAGACTTCATTGATTCACCTCGCCCAACTGTGACCTGGTTGCCTGGAGTGAAGAGGACAATGACATCTATTTTTCTTTTGAGGTACAATTGATAGATAACATGACATTCGTTTCAGGTGTACAATATAATGATTTGATATTTGTATGTATTGTGAAGTGATCACCACAGTAAGTCTAGTTTATATCTATTACCATACATAGTTACATAAGAAAAAAATCCTTGTGGTGAGAACTTTTAAGGTCTACTCTCTAAACAACTTTTAAACATGTAATACAGTTTTAACTGTCGTCACCATGATGTACATTACATCCCCATGGCTTATTTTACAACTGGAAGTTTGTATTTTTTTTTTTGGAAGGAGGGCCCAGTCTCATCCTGAGATCCAACATTCCCTTCTGCCCTTTCCATCTCCCCTTCCTCTTCTTTCCTCCCCCAAGAGTGATCCTCTTGGAGTCAGTCTGCCTCCCTCCGCTTCAGGCTGGGGAGGGAATAGCCTCTGACTCCCCTCTAATGCTGAAGCCCCCTCCCTTTCTCAGACAGGTTCTGACTTTGAGGGAACACACAGATCTGGTAGTGGGGTTAAGAGTTCTGTTCCTAGGAAGCCCTGCTGGGAGGGGGCTCTCAAAACTTAGATTTGGGGTGCTTAGTACCTTTTGTACTCAGTGAAAACTCGAGGATGTCAATAAAATTCCCACTCAACATCTTGCTACACTTAAAATTAAAAGTGACCTAGTTGGCAGGCTATAGTCCATGGGGTCGCAAGAGTTGGACACGACTTAGTGACTAAACCACCACCGGTTCTATAGGACTGTATGACCACTGACTGCAAATGCAGCGTCTCCAGAGATGAGACATGTCCTTGGGGTGAATTTCTTTCAAAGGGCTTCCTCTCATTCTCAGCACCCCAGATTGCTTTACCGAATAGAATCCCTGTTAGTGTCTCCTCTTGTGGTGATCTTTCCTGATCTACCATCTTTGTAACTGAAAGAGCCTTATTTCTAGGGCTGTTTGTGTGGTGCAGCAACTTTAAATGGGCTGGCTTAGTGGTTTCTAACTCTGTTGGTTACCAAGCCTTTGATCAATTTCCCAGTGCCTCATATAAGCGTTGCTAGTCAGACTCTGTGTCTTTTTGGACCAGTAATGTACTTAATGGCAAAATTAAATTCTGTAAAGTCTTTAATTAGATTTTAATTTACAAAAGTATGTAAACACTACTTATATATATGTTAGATATATTTTGTGGTCTGAGACAGTGTTTGATGCATTGTGGAGTCATCTTCCTTTATAAGGAGTCCACCCCAGCACTTACAAACTCATAGCTTGGGAATGGTCCCAATAGCCAATTTTCTTTAACAAAAAAAAAGAAAGAAAAGAAAACAGCGTATGGAGTGATTGAATCTTTATCTGACAAAACGTGAAATGAAATGTAAGTATGTTTGTGTACACAGCTGGTTTGGGTGTGAGGGTTTTTGTAGATGCTTCTAAGGACTGATGAGGAAGCCACACCAGGCTTGTTTCTCTGCTGGAAGGGCTGAGGCAAGGTCATCTGACCCACTGATTACATTTGAAAAGGGAGAGTGTGTCTTTTGCCACCTCAAAGGGCAGCTGTTTATTGAATTTATCCACCCTGCAATTGTTTTCCATATGGAGTGGTTCCTGCAGAAAGATCTAACATCTGCACAGGTCTATCCTGTTCCTCGGCTGTGTTTACCAAAGCGAGTTCTGCCCTTACATTCACACCGTGAACTGCACGTACAAGCGTGAAGGCGGGTTTGGCCTGCCGGGTCCAGTTTGGGGAGGTCATACTTTGAAGCATGTTGCATGTTTGACAGTCCAGCTCATTGAGTCATTCATTAAATATTAAAGCCCTCCCATGCCGGGCACTAGCCTGTGTCCTAGGGATAAAAAGGTGACTGACAGCATCCCTGCCTTCAGTCTGGAGAGGAATAAACAGGGTCAGCGTGGCAGGTCATGCTTTGCATATAAGGGGCCAGGGCGCCTCCTGGGAGGCCTGATGGTCTCAGTAGAGAGGATGGGGATGGAAGGTGAACCTGGGCTCAGGAAGAGGCACGTGTGATGGGTTATGTGGATTCTGTGTTTGTATCTGGAAGGATTAGCCTAAGCCAGGATTGTCAGTTTCAGGTACTGAGAGATGTCTCAGAGACCCTCAGAGGACCAGAAAACCTTTGTAATAGGTTGGGCAGCTCTACTTACTCCTCTAACCCCAGAGTCAGAATTATCTCTTTGCTTGGCATCAGGGATGCCACTTAATCCCTGGGTTTTGCATTAGAATTAGTAAATAGAGAATTCACCGGCAGAGACTGGAAACCTCTTGAAGTTCTGTCTCACAAGAACAAGGATGTTAACCCTGAAGCCTGGGCCATTTTCCATCCTGAGAATTAAGCTCTGCTACTTCCTAAATTCCCATCGTGGTTTCAAGTGAAGAGGCCATTGTTCATTTTCCTTCCTAAAAGAAGCAATATATTTAACTTCTGGCTTTCTGCCTGACTAATGGAGGGTTGATCTCTATGAAGTCAACACCCGTGGCTTCCCAGCAGGACAAACCCTCAGCGTCCATCTGATCTTCTCCAGCTCGGGTTGAAGTTATTTAGATTCTACACCGGCTCAGTAGGAGTCTTGTGTTAAGTCCTACTAGGTGGCTACCTGGCCTTGATTCCCAACCCGTGTTTAAAGATAAAAAGACAAGGTCTTACCCCTCCTAGCAGCTAGAGCTTCTCCAAAGACCTATTATGGGAATTTAAAAGCAAATGTCTGATGGGAAAATATGTACTATCTGAGGACTTTGAAGCTCAATACAAAAGAGCCTTTATCAGCTGTTGAATAGTTCAGATCCAGGCAGGTGTCCAAGAGCAGAAGTTTTCAAACTTATTTTTAAGCAACAAAATACTCTCTCTTTTTCCTCCAAATGAAATCTACAGAATCCAAATACCATAAGGTTCTTTCAACCTTGGCTCGATTGACACTTTGGGTAGGATAATTTTTTGTCATGGGGCAGTTCTGTGCATTATAGGAAGTTTAGTAGCATTCCTGACCTGTACACTCGAGATTCCAGGAGCAACCCCACCCTCATCCCAGTTGTGACAGCCAGAAATATCTCCAGACATTGCCAGATGTCCCCAGGGGGCAAAATCACACCCAGTTGAAAGCCAATATAGTACAATATGTAAAACTGATTAAAAAAAAAAAGAAGGAGGAACCAATGCTTTGGAAGTGGGATTAAACTCCTTCCAAATTCTGTCCAGGGTCCCTGACTCTCACTGATGGTTTTAAGGAGCTGGTATAGGGCTCCTTATAGGAGCTGGAGAGGGATAGATTGTCATTTTTAAGATCTGGAACATGGGGAACTGCTTAAAATGGAGAAAATCTAAGAATTAGACTTACAAGTATTTTGTATGTATGCTGAACAGTTACCTGTGTACGAAGATGTACTTTGTAGGTGAGCTTAGATGTACAGAATAAGGGAGGAGAGGTGGTTGGAAGAGAGCCACCTAACTCCCTTTGCACTGGGCTTTGGCTACCATGTTTTATCATGTTTTACCAGAGATGCCAGCCCTGTGCTAGAGCCTACCCTTGCTGCGTGAACCCCAGCTTCCACAAGACTCAACAGAACCAGATCGCTGCACAGGGTGGGCTCGTCCCTACAGCCTCTTTCAGCCAGATGCTGGCTGGATCCCAGTTTGGACCATAGTTGTTTCAAAATCACTGGATGGATTTTTATACTTCTATGCTTTGTACTTAGGGAGTAATGTGTGCTTTTGTATGTGTGTGAGTGACCACGCCTCTCCTTTCAGGAGCCCAGCTCTGTCTCCTGTCCCCTGCCATTCTGAGCACCAGTTAGGGGTAGGGGTGGGGAAATATAACCTGGGCACGTGCCATTTTTATTTTTTCCTCCCTAACCCAGGCTGATGCAAGTGTATAGAAGTCTGTCCCACAGGCAGACTCTTTAGCCTAGGTATGTGGGCATCAGTGTAAAAGACAATACTGCTGAGTGAGTCACTCTCACCTGTGGGCAGATGCATGGGCTCAGGCGGGAGGGGATTGACTGCCCAGAGGGCTTGGCTTCACTCGGTCTGTTCAGCAAACTCCTTCTAACCCATGCCACAGCTGGCATCCTGTGTTGGATCCCTGGAGAGCTTGTGCCTTGCTTGAGGGCTCGCTCCTCATCCCAGCTGTCTGCCTGGCTGCTTGTGAAGAGGTCTTTGGCACTTAGAGCAAAGTTTTGTTTTCCTCAAAGATGGTATAAACATTGCAGTGAGCTATGGGGACAAATGAATGAGTAAAACTCATGTTATCTATTCATCTGTGAGTCTCTAACCCTTCTTAGAAACCTATTCCCCCAAATCCTGCAGGAGCCCTGTAGAGGTTTGCTTAGAATTCCTGGAGGAGGTTGTTAAGGGCCGGTTATGATGTGTCTTCATCACCCTGATCTTTCCCATTGCTGCCGCCTGGGCTAGAGGACAGAAGCTCGGGAGGACACCTTAGGTTGAAACTGAGTAAGACACCTGAGACACCCTGAAGCCCCCTGTGACTCATGATGGGGAAGCTTATTGTAAGAATATTTTAGAAAAAAAGGCTTCTACTCCTTGCTTAAGGTTTGCAATCAATTTTATTGACTTGCATCTTTGCTGTGGTTTATTGCTCTAAGTACACAAACCGTTGAGCTAAAAACAGAAGCTCAGCAAAGGTTACCACTGAGATGGGTCTATAGTAGACATGATCTAGTGGATGGCTTGATGAAGGACCCAGGGATGTAACTGGTTTATTTTGAAAGGAGAGTGGCATTCCTGGGACTCATGACTGCACTTCCTGCCCTCTGCACTTCTGTCCCCTTTTATTGTCAAAATATGCAGCCAGTTTTAGGTAACGCTGGACTGTGGAAACTGACCGTGTAAGATTGAATGAGTTTCAGAGACAGGAGTTGCAGAAAGTATTTTTATACTTATATGTGACTTGATAATGTGTACACTGTTTTTACATGTATCTTCCTCTTTACTCATCATAAACCAGACCTTGTGACCTGGGTACTGTCTTGACCTTATCTCAAGAGAATTTCAGGAATCTGATAACATTAAATCCTCTTCCTTGATCTGTGAAGGCTCATTCCTGCCCAGGTCTGTTATTCATCTTCCTTCTAAATCTCATCTCCTAATAGTCCTTCACTCTCACTGTAGTTCCAGCTGTATTAATAGTATACTACTTGGAGGTATCTGAACATGGCAAACTCTCTTATACTTCTGTTTACTTATTTATTCACTCACTCACTCATTCATTCTTTGCTGGGTGGATGCATGCATGCTCAGTCGTGTCTGACTCTTTGTGACCCCATTGACTGTAGCCCACCAGGCTCCTCTGTCTACAGGATTCTCCAGGCAATACTGGAATGGGTTGCCATTTCCTACTCCAGGGCCTCTTCCTGACCCGGGGATTGAGCCTGCGTCTCCTGCGTCTCCTGCATTTGCGGGCAGATTCTTTACTGCTGAGCCACCTGAGAAGCCTAAGGATACATCTTCCCACCCCAACATACCCCTAGTTCACAGTCTAAACAGATAAATGAGAGTCTGTGTGATAAGAATTTTGGTGTTGGGGCTGGAGACACTACCGGGAGGACAGTTAAACCCTGACTTGAATAATGTTCAACAAGGCAAATCTTAAAGTAAGTCATCTTAGTGAGAGGCAGGGTAGGAGAGTAAGAGGAGGAGAGAGGAAGGCAGAGATGAGGCTGGTCCAGAGCCCAGGGTGTTGCAGGGTTGGATGGGTGATAATGATTTGGTGTAGAGAGATAAACCAGCATGTGTGCTGCCTTAAGGACTTTGCCCTGAGGCCTGAAAGGATTTTAAGTAGGAGCTGGGTAGTAATGGCTCAGAAAGACTTTCTTGAGGGTTTCCTGTTCCTTCTGCTTTCCCCCCCGCCCCCCCACAATCCAGCACTGCTTTGGCTTTGGATTCAGCCACGTCTCTTCTGCATTGCTTCAGATTCTGGGCTCTTTCCAGGCTCCTTCCCCTGTCTCATAGCACCCTGGATACACAGCCTAGAAATGAGGCAACAGTTGCTTTTGTGTTTTAACAATTAACTTGAGGGTCCTTCCTGCTAGAACATTAGTTCTTGGAGTTTAAAAAGCAGATTCTTGGTTCCTACCCCAGATACTCTGATTTAGTTTGGAATAGAGTCTGGGAGGGTATCCTTTATGGCTCAGCTGGTAAAAAAATCCACCTGCAATGAGGGAGACCTGGGTTCGATCCCTGGGTTGGGAAGATCCCCTGGAGAAGGGAAAGGCTACCTACTCCAGTATTCTGACTTAGAGAATTCCATGGACTGCATAGTCCATGGGGTCGCAAAGAGTCGGACAAGACTGAGCGACTTTCACTTTCAGAGTCTGGGAATCTCCACTTATGAATAAGAAATATTCCAGCAGACTGTGAGCTCAATGCGGCCCTGTGTCTTACATACGTGTGTGCATGCTGCATTCACTCATACCCTTTGTCTTAGTCATACTTAAAGCTGTATTTAACAGAGTGCCTGGTACAGATGTGGTGTGCTACAAATGTTTGGTCTAATGAAAGAACAAAGTTATATGTGTAAGTGTTGATGTCAGAATTAAATCTCCCAGATGTTTCAGAGGCCAGGGCCTTTTACAGTTCACTACATTAAAGCTGCCACATTGTCATGGCCCTGGAGAAGCAGGCAGTCCCATTGAACTACAGCATTCTACATACCCAGAAATGGGAAAGAAGGTGCCTTTAACTTGCATTTCATGATTTTCAATTGTGTGTTGGTATAATCTGCAAGGATTCCACTAATGGGATCCTGTGAGGATACAAAACTGTAAAAAGTAACTCTGGCCTCCAAGACATCTTTGGTCTACTTGAGGCAAAAGGGGAAAATGCACAGTTGACTGACTTTGTGAGCTGGTGAAGGCCAGGTGGGGTGCTGTCCATGGAAGAGCATCAGGCCACGGGTGATGAGAGGAAGAGGAGGGGAGAGCACGAGGGGCTGGAGGGGTCTGCAGACACCTTGGGAAGAGGAAGCGCCTGAATAAGGGTTGGCTTTGGGAAGGTGAGCAGCCAGTCATGCTCAAGAGTGACCTGGGCAGAGTCTGGCCGGAGGAAGGGCTCTGAGCGACAGAGACACCGTTTGGAGCAGGTTTGGAGGGGCCGCAGGTATTACTCTGGAAGGGGATGTTGCTTCAAGCTTAAGTGGGCCTTAAAGAAAAGGCTGGGGATCTGGGCAATTGCCTGTTTCAGGCAAATTCAGCCCTTTAAAGGTCGGTTTTCTTTGTCTCCAACTCTGTTCACCTTAGCAAAATCATGCATTTCTGAATCTAAGAGACTGAAAAGTGAAAGTCGCTCGGTGCTGTCTGCCAGAATACTTGAGTGGGTAACCTATTCGTTCTCCAGAGGATCTTCCCAACCCAGGAATCGAACCCAGGTCTCCCACATTGCAGGTGGATTCTTTACTAGCTGAGCCACAAAGGAAGCCCAAGAATACTGGAGTGGGTAGCCTATCTCTTCTCCAGTGGATCTTCCTGACCCAGGAATCAAACTGGTGTCTCCTGCATTGCAGGTGGATTCTTTACCAACTGAGCTATCAGGGAAGTCCCTATCTAAGAGATAACTATATACTACTTTTTTTTTGGAGAGTTCTGGCCACACTTGAGTTCCTAGTGAGTGGAAAGCAGGCGGGGCTGCATCCAGGGACAGTTTTGTCTGGCTTTTCCTAGGGAGGAGGGTTCTCATATTCCCACCTGTTCCTCGTGCCCATGCCTTGCTCACACCACCAAACTGTCATGTTCCTTATGATGTCATGTGTTTGCCAGTGCCTTCAGTGAAAATGGCTTAAAAAAAAAATCAGAACTATGATTTTCTTAGTCACTAATCCAAAACACAGTGCTCAGGCTACCAGACACGTGATCTAGACTAAAATTTTTGGTTCAAGCTGCCCCTGTCATTGCTGAAGCCAGGTTCTTCGCTCTTTTACAAGTCTGGGCAGACAGCTTGTGATGTTTCCATCAGAGGTGTCACTTCTTAACAACCCTTTGATTCATGATAGCTTCTTTGTAGTCTTAGATGGAAATTTTGCCCCAAGGAGGTATAAGAGGACTCCCGTGAAGACTCTTGTCTTCTTTAGAGCTGGCCACAAATACTGGCAGAAGAAAGTCTTCTGTTATTACCCTTGTTTATACTGTTTTATGTAAAAGGCTATCGCTTATTTTAAAATCATTTCTGTTCCCAGCCTTTTATCTACAATTACAGTGTGAAGCTAGAGTACCTCATCCTTGTGTTCATGGAGGAATTTTCTCACACAACTACAAGAAAATGCAGAAAGTTTTGTTAGAGGAAATTCTACTCTTTCATCTCTCATGAGTTATTGCTTCAGGAATGCAGTTTACCAAAGTGGATTAGAGTCAGCTTGTAATGGGGAAATACATGTGCTCACAAGAGCAGCGACGTGGCTCCCCTCAGAATTTCCACTTTGTCACCCGTCTCCACCAGATGCTGAGAATAGGCCGTGACTATTGTGGGGTCCTTCCCAAAACAGGTTGATGGAGAATTGGCCCACTTTATTTCTACGAGCTAGAGCCTTTGCCTGGCACTTAAACACCAAAAATACTTCATTGATGTTAGTGGGGACTCTTACATTGTGGGAAAGTAAAGCATTTCTGTCTACCAATCATTGCCTAAAAGTTTAAAAAAAGATATTTTTTTTACTAGGTGAACTTTTCTCTAAATGTCTCTTTAAAATACCCCCTTTTTTGAAAGGGGGAGTGAGTGAAGTGGATCAACTTTGAGTAACAGTAGTTTTTGCTTTGTTGCATAGATGGTTTAAAGAATTTTGAATGTCATTGTTCCCATCTCACCCCTGTTTCACATTCATGGCCAAAGGTTAAAAATAAGTGCTCGCGGGCCGCCCTGGTGGCCAGCTGCTTGTGCGGCGCTTTGCCACCGGCGGACTTGTGAGCCATTTATTTAGTCCGCGCCATAGCTAGCCTGCAAGACGATCAAAACTAAGTTCTTGAAGCAAAATTAAAGCAAGAGGACTTATCTCTCATTTGTTATGGAGGACTCTCACAGTTTTACATTGAGTTTCCAGGTGATCTGGAGTAGAGGAAAACATGAAAATCCTCATTCCTTACAGATCAAGTGAAACCAGTTCCTATCTTCTCATTAAATACAACTAAGAAAGTGAGAAAGGAAACCAAAGGCCAGAAAGAGCATAGAGACTTTTTAGGCTCCTTTCATCAGAATTACATTTAGAAACTAATTTGTAAGCTTTGGGCAATAGCTCAAATAAAACTGAGTGAACATTCTGTCTCTCAGGAGCAAATGGTAGAGGTTTATAAATGCTTTACAGTTAGAAGGCATGCTCTGATCCCCTGTTTTTGATCTTTGTGATCAAAGATGGCTATGAAGAAAATATCTGTATAGTCAAAGGTATTTTTTCCCAGTAGTCATTTACAAATGTGAGAGTTGGACCATAATTCTGAGCACTGAAGAACTGATGCTCTTGAGTTGTGGTGCTGAAGAAGACTCTTGAGCGTTCTTGGACTGCAAGGAAATCAAACCAGTCAATCCTAAAGGAAATCAACACCGAATATTCACTGGAAAGACTGATGCTGAAGCTCCAATACTTTGGCCACCTGATGCAAAGAACCGACTCATTGGACAAGACCCTGATGCTGGGAAAGATTGAAGGCAAAAGAAGAGAGCGGCAGAGAATGAGATGGTTAGATAGCACCACCGACTCAACAGACATGAATTTGAGCAAACTCCAGGAGATAGTGGAGAAAAAGGAAGCCTGGCATGCTGCTTCGGTCCATGGGGTCCGACTCTCAAAGTATGGACATGACTTAGTGACTGAACAATAGCAAAGATCAGCATCAGTAGCTAGGGATGCTACTTCCAAATAAAGAAGGTGAGTGGCATATCCATTGTTGGTGCTTCCAGAGTCTTGAGGAATCCTGGAATCTGTGTTCTGCAGACTCTGCCATAGTTGCAGCAGCAGTTGCTAAAACCAAGTGTATTTTGGTCAGCAAAGAACTTGACAAAGATATAACATGATTCATTTTAATGAGGCTAGAAAAAAAAATAAGCATGTGTATGCTAGGTAATGAATCTGCCTGCAATCCTGGAGACCAGGGTTTGATCCCTGAGTCAGAAGGATCCCCTAGAGAAGGAAATGGCAATCCACTCCAGTATTCTTGCCTGGAGAATCCCATGGACAGAGGAGTCTGGTGGGCTACAGTCCATGGGGTCGCAAAGAGTCAGACACCACTGAAGTGACAGAGTAGGAATTGTAAACAGAGATGAAATAGAATCAATGTAATTGAGGCTATTTTATTAAAATTCAAAAATATTAAAATTTAACTGGATTATTTTACTCAGCTAGTGATGGTACCAAAAAAAAAAAAGGTGTGCCTCTCTGGGAAGCCTTTGTATTAGAGAAGCTGGCTTTCTCATTTTTCCCTGGGATGTGTATTCCTGGGCTATGTCAGTCTTCCCAGATAGAATGTCCTCCCTAACCTTCATAATGTACCTTGGTCTAAGTTCTACTCTTCTTCCAAGACCTAAATGAAATGCTGTCTCTGCTCTGCTTCTCCTAACACCCAAGCTCTCAGGTAGCTCTTCTCATCCCTTACTCCTCTAACACCTGTGGGTAGCACTTAGCCTCGCTGCTTGGTGCTTTTCATCTCATTGTAGCTGTGACTCAAACTGGAATATAAATCTATTGGGATAAATGGCCTTCAAACTTTTTGATCAAGCAGACATCAGTGAACAAGTTTTGAGCATGAACCCCACATATATGTATATTTTTTACAAGTTTATATATAATTATATATATGGTGTATATATCATACTATAGTTGCTATAAACACGAAGTATCACAGAATTGAAGCAAGAATTTGGGATTGACATGTACATACTGCTATATTTAAAATGGATAACCAACAAAGACCTACTGTATAGCACAGGCAGCTCTGCTTAATATTATGTAACTACCTAAATAGAAAAGATGGCAAAACAATGAAAACAGTGACAGACTTTATTTTCTTGGGCTCCAAAATCACTGCAGATGGTGACTGCAGCCATGAAATTAAAAGACGCTTGCTCCTTGGGAGAAAAGATACGACAAACCTAGATAACGTATTAAAAAGCAGAGACTTAACTTTGCCAACAAAGGTCCATCTAGTCAAAGCTGTGGTTTTTCCAGTAGTCATGTACAGATGTGAGAGTTGGACCATAAAGAGGGCTGAGCGCCGAAGAATTGATTCTTTTGAACTGTGTTAGAGAAGACTCTTGAGAGTCCCTTGGACTACAGGGAGATCCAACTAGTCAATCCTAAAGTAAATCAGTCCTGAATATTCATTGGAAGGACTGATGCTGAAGCTCCAATACTTTGGCCACCTGATGCAAAGAGCCGACTTACTGGAAAGACCCTAATGCTGGTAAACATCAAAAACAGGAGGAAAAGGAGGTGACAGAGAATGAGATGGTTGGATGGCATCACAGACTCAATGCACATGAGTTTGAACAAGCTCTGGGAGATGGTGAAGGACAGGGAAGCCTGCTGTGCTCCAATCCACGTGGTTGCAAAGAGTCAGCCACAACCAAACAACAAAATGGAAAAGACTATGGAAAAGAATAGATACCTGTATATGTATAACTGAATCACTTGGCTGTACACCTGAAACTAATAGAACATTGTTAATCAACTATGCTCCAATATAAAAGTAAAAGTTTTCTTTTTAAAGTGAGGAATGTGAGAAACAAATAAATAGAAGTTGCAGTATTTTCTTCCTGTACCCCACCATAGTAATTTGAGAACCTCTTGGAGTAATGTTACCCTACTTCTTGGTGTTCTTGGCCCTAGTAAATAGTAGACACTTGGCAAATATTTGATGATGGTGGTATTACTAGGTATTAAAGTGACAGGTCAGAAGGTGACTATTAGGGATTGCTTGATCCTTGTATTTTCTTCATTCTGGACATGGGTACATTCTGTTTCCTCTTCTTGCAGCACTCTTCCCCAGTTTTCCTGTTCCTTCCCTTCACTAAGCACATTTTTACTGTTCTTTCACCTCCCCTTCACTTGTTCTGAAATTTGTAGCTTCCTTGTCCTTAAGAGAAGCCACCTCTGATTGCCCCTGTGTGGGTAAGACTTCTGCCCTTCCACACTTCTGCACAGTAATAGCTATTTATAGTCTGCCTCCAACATAGACTTTCATTTGTTGAAGGCATTACTGTACCTTGTTCATCATCATACCCCTACTTCCCATTGCAAAGTCCAGCATTTAATAAAGATTCAAAAATCTGTGGATTGAATACACATAGGATAGAGAAGTGCTTCCCTGGTGGCTTAGATGGTAAAGAATCTGCCTGCAATGCAGGAGACCTGGGTTCGATTCCTGGGTTGGGAAGACCTTTTGGAGGAGGGCATGGCAATCCACTCCAGTATTCTTGCCTCGAGAATCTGCATGGACAGACGAGTCTGGCGGGCTACAGTCCATGGGGTCGAAAAGAGTTAGACACGACTGAATGACTAAGAGCAGGATAGAGAAGGAAGAGGTGGTATGTCCTCAGAGGCTGTTTGGAGACCAAGGTTATAGCAAAACTGACCTGCCCTTTAATGTCTAAGATGGGGCAGAATACCTCCTTATCCCCAAAGTGATTTGTGAGTTGAATGACAGGTTAGGGTTGAGAAGTCTGTTGCTCTTCATTTTCCCGTAGAACCCTAGCAGTTTGCTCAACTGTTGTGCATTTAGACTGTGTTTACTAGGTTATGATAAAGCTCTGAATTAAAACCAAAATATACAGGCTTTTGTAAGGTGATGTGTTGAGCTAGTACTAAGTGCTCTAGAATTTGGAGGCATTTGCCCCACCTTATGCAGCTATTTGGTATAACATTTCTGCTTTTCCTCAAAAGATAAGAACCCTTAATCAAGGATATAGAGTGGACTATAAATGATAATAAAGAAAGAACCCTGTGAATACATCTTAAGAAAAGAGAATTCATTTGTCTTTGACTAGTGGAATGTTCTTTCTGGTAGCACAGAAATAATAACACTGGAGCATGAAGATGGGAATTTATTGCTAATCCAAAACTCTGCTTTTATCAATGGTTTCAATCCCTGTCAGTACCAAGCCTTTGTTTACATTGTTTTAAAAAGTTTAATTTATTGCCTTTTATTTGTTCCTGTTTAATTTAATGCATAAAGCAATTGTCAGAAAACAAAACAAAAAAGCCCACCAATCTAATAGCCAAATATATGCTTCCAAGTTGTTAGCTTCTAATAGGATGTGACCGTATGATATAAATGACATTTGGTTAGAACAGCTATCTCTCTCTGTTTTTTAACTTTTCAAATAAAGCTGACTGAGGTTTAAAGCCCTGGCATTGGTATTGGAAATTAGAGGAAATTTGGTTGTGTGATAAAGATGTTTTACCTTCAGTGTTAGGTTTTGAATTAGTCTGTTTACAAAGAGCAGTGGTGCAGGGGTTTTAAAAATCATGTTGAATCAGCAACGTGAGGGAGCAACATTGCTTTCATTCCAGCCATGTAGCTGGAAAAGGAAATGATTAGACATCATACTCTTCATGGCTAATATCCTGTGAAGTTTTTCTAAAATCATGAAATCATGAAATCAGGACTCTAGAGCTTAGAAGGGACCTCAGAAGTCTACCAGTGGAAAGGGGGAAAAAATGAAGGGGAAATGGAATCAGCCAAACTAAAGGGCAGGATTCTTTTAGTTCTCAGCAGGAAACACATGTTTATCTGGAAAAGATTTTGGTTGGACAGGTTGTTTGTATAAGAATCTTTTTTGTGAGGAAGGAAGACCAACCTGAGCTTGGAGGCTGGGGGTGGGGGTGGAGAAAACAATCTCTAAACTTTGAGTGAATGAGGAAAAAATACAGTTTTCAGATAGGGAAACTACTTTCATAGGGATGATATGCTAATGCTATTCGCTTACTTTTAGCCTTGCTGCATTTTCATTTTATAAGATATGATTAAATGGTAACTTTAGCATTAGTTGCTATAGAAGCAGAAATAGTAACCTTTAAAAACATGGGGAAAACTTATGTCCACACAAAAACCTGCACATGAATGTTTATAACATCTTTATTCATAATTGCCAAAATTTGGGGGCAACCAAGTTATCCCTCAGTAGGTGAAACAATAAAGTGTGGTCCATCCACACAATGAAATATGGTTCAGTGCTGAACAGAAATGCATGATCAGTCCATGAAAAGACACAGAGGAACTTTAAATGCTTACTAGTAAGTGGAAGAAGCCAGTCTGAGATGGTTACATACTGCGTGGTTCTAACTCTATGACGTTGTGTAAAAGGCGAACCACGGAGAATCAGAACGATCAGCGGTTACCAGACTCAGGGGGAGAGAAGCAGATGAATAGGCAGAGCACAAAAGATTTTTAGGGCAGTGAAAATACTCGGTATGATATTATAATGATGAATATATATCATTACACATTTGTCTAAACCCGTAGAATATACAACACCAAGAGTGAACCCTGAGGCAATCTGTGGACGTTGGGTGGTTATGATGTGTTTGATGTAGGTTTATCCTTGGTAACAAATGTAT
The DNA here is from genome assembly GCF_029378745.1 of Bos indicus. Taxonomy (NCBI): domain Eukaryota; kingdom Metazoa; phylum Chordata; class Mammalia; order Artiodactyla; family Bovidae; genus Bos; species Bos indicus. Next base: position 73,348,096 of record NC_091769.1, read on the forward strand.
CTGTCTGGTGAATGATGTTGATAATAGGAGAGATTATGCGTGTGCAGGGCAGGTACAAAGGTATATGAGAAGCCTGTACAGCCTCTCAATTTTATTGTGAACTTAAAACTGCTCTAAAAAAATAGTCTTTAAAAATATACGGAAAGACGTTTTAACTGGATAGTAGTTGGGAAATAGCACAGAGTGACACCACTTATGTAAGAGTGCGTATCTATACAGTGTATATATATGTGGCATGCTAACTAAAATTTTCAGTGATTATTTGTATAGTAAGATTGAAGATCAGAGAAGGCAATGGCACCCCACTCCAGTACTCTTGCCTGGAAAATCCATGGACAGAGGAGCCTGGTAGGCTGCAGTACATGGGGTCGCCAAGAGTCGGGAACGACTGAGCGACTTCACTTTCACTTTTCACTTTCATGCATTGGAGAAGGAAATGGCAACCCACTCCAGTGTTCTTGCCTGGAGAATCCCAGGGATGGGGAAGCCTGGTGGGCTGACATCTCTGGGGTCGCACAGAGTCGGACACGACTGAAGCGACTTAGCAGCAGCAGCAAGATTGAAGATGACTTTTTAAAAGAAGATGTTCTTCTTTATTTTCTTTATTATTTGAATTTTCTATAGTGACCATATATTATCTTTGTACACAGCTACAATGAAAAAGCAAAAAGATTATGTTACCTCTGCTCTGACAAGTGAAACCACATCATGGCTTCATTATCCTCTGAAGTGCAGAAGGTTATCAAAGGGACAGGAGTCCATGAGTGGGGCATTTTCTCTCCAGTTAAATTTAGTAATGAAGGATAAAAGGAAATTGCCAGATAACTGGAAAATGCTTCCATTTTAAAGCATATAAAACCAAGATACTTTATCTAACTTAAGCTTCAAGTTGTGGATAATGTCATTTTGGATTTTTTTTCTTTTGATAATGTCATTTTGAAGTATTTTCCAGATCGTCAGGATGACAATGAGAGGGATGATATGGACACATCTCCAGGACTGCAACACAAATCTGATGGGACAGAAACATGTTTCCTCCTCATCCTGAAAGCAGATGGTTAATAATCCACTGAGCAGTGTTTACTTTTCTTTTAAAAAACTGAGGAATGAAGAAATGGCTGCTGGAAGTCCATTTATGGATGAAATCAGAGGGGAAAATAAAATATTTGTAGAATCTTGCTAACAGAGTAGAAATTCTTACCATTGTTTTGCAGCAATGAATTGTAGGATTCTTGCATTTGATCATAGGGAGCAAGAGGAAGTTTCTTTCATTAAGTTATGTGTGCAGAAAAGAGTAGGCACAATCATAAAGTTTATTATTGTAAGAATTTTCTATTTATACTTCATCTCATTCCACAAAGAATTTGAAGCTCCTTGTTAAGAAATTATATAGCAGTTAAATAAGAAACCAAGGCCAGGCTAAGTATGAATTCATTCTATGGTAGATACTATGAGTGATCCACCCATATATTTCCTCTCAGCCACAAAGGAAGGGTGGAAATGTTGGAGAATTAATGTCCCCTTTCCTTGAAGCAGCCATTAACCAATGTCAGATAAGATCTAGAGGATAAATATCCCAGTTTCGTTGCCCTTTGAGTATGGTCAACCAACCCTTTGAGATCTCTGAAGGAACCCAGGTGGCAGGATGAAATGGAGAAGATTTGATGGGTTCCTGAGAGCTGTGGGTGTTGGGATGGGGGGTTGACATTGGTATCTGCTAAGCAGACTTAGTGGTGGTGGTTTAGTTGCTAAGTTGGGTTTGACTCTTGTGACCCCATGGACTGTAGCCTGCCAGGCTTCTCTGTCTATGGGATTCTCTAGGCACGAATACTGGAGTGGGTTGCCATTTCCTTCCCCAAGGAATCTTTCCCACCCAGGAGTCAAATCCGGGTCTCCTGCATTGCAGGCAGATTCTTTACTGACTGAGTTATGAGGGAATCCCACTTAGTAGAGGAGTCTGCTAGGTTCTTAATGAAAGGAACCCTGGTCCTCCAAGCCCGTTACTACTGGGCTTATTCCCAGTCTACCTCAGTCTTCCTCTGCAGAGCCTAGGGGATGCCCCATTCCTGGGACCTCAGGTCTGAACCTCAGAAAGTGAGGACCAAGGAGAGAGACTAGTCTCCTACCTAAGGCCCATCTGAAAGGTATTTTGCTGTCTGAGGACTCAGCTTTCTCTCAGATGTTGGACAATGGAAGCACCACCCTTTGAGGAAAATCTACACCCTATTACCTTAAAATAAAATATGATTCGAATAGGACAACTACAGTAAACCTAATTTCCCTGAGGAGTTTCACATACACTGAATTATGCATATTTCATAAGTGTAACTGGATGGATGAAGGATTGATTTCGGAAGGGAACAAACTTACACAGGGAGACTAGTTAGGAAACTATTTCACAGTCCAGATGATAAGGAGGAGGCATGGGCATGGGAGGGAAACATCATAGAAGGTTTAGTAGGACTTGATGATCAATTTGTTGTGAGTGAAGAGGTATATGAAGACATCTCTATGTTTTGTTTTGTTTTTTTTCTGGATGACTTCAGGCAGAGTGGTGCTGCTACCCCTAGCATGGCTTCAAGAAGTTGGGGAAGAGGGTTCAGCCTACAAATGTCAAGTTTTAGGTTTGTCTTGGGTATGTCTTGAAGAGATGCTGAGAAGCTACTTAGAAACAAGTTTAGTAGTTAGAAGCCAGAACTAGAGCTGCATATTTGGGAGTCCTCAGATCCCTTTCTTTAAGTACTGAGGAGAGTACTGGCTTCTAATGGAACCTGGGTACCATTTCTGATGGCCTTATCCAGGACCTCTGTTCTGCTCCTGTTTCTGCTAACAGAGGAGGCTGTAGGGATGGGTGCATGGGGGCAGGGGGATGAGCTCAGCTTTCATAGTGCCATGAGCCATGAGCCCTACGTGAGAGAGTCAGTCTAGTACAAATTATTTTTCTCTCCTTCTGTTGCCATTGATAGTCATCTCTGTGAGTTTGCATGATGGTAGATGTTTTTGTAGGTTGGGCTTCCTCAGAAGCAGCCAAGTCCCTGAGAAACATCTGTGTATAGCTTCTGTAGAAGCAGGTCTCATGATACATTGAGTCTAATCACTCGTTCTGAATTTGGAAATAACTGTGAGTCATGTGGTTCAGCTCTTTTTAAAAAACAGAAGATTCTCTTCTGCTCAGTGCCACTTAGGGGCTTTCGCCTGCCATTTTTAATACCAATACTCTTTGTCGCAGTCATTTTCACTGCTGCTGGTACAGATTCCCAGAATCTTCTCCCCATCCTGGTTCACCAAGCTCCCCTTCCCCTTCTAAACAACTGTTAATCTCTGCCCATTCGTCAAATCTTCCTTAAATAATCAAAGGACTAGGTACACATCTGTGATTCTGTCTTCACTCAACACCCACTAAATGCTCTCTCCCACTGGTGTTGTGTTCTTGTAAAGATTCATTTAAGTTATGTGTTTGCTTTATACATGTGCTAATCGTTCTGTTATTATTGTCTCAGACAGAAGTCATCTAAGTTAAACTCTAAGCATTATTCTTTATCACACGGTTCTGCGATCACATGGTTTCTTCTTCAGTGTGTTGGATAATCCTAAGCAAAATTCTCTCACTACCTTATTGCATTACCTTTCAGGGATATATTTTGGAGACATAAACAACATAATACTCTGTGGTTCTTTCTTGACTAGTAATTGTGCTCAACACAAAAGTTTTCCTGTTTGTTTTTCCCACAGTTATTCCCTGCCATGTGCACACATGATAAAACGAGTATCTCAGGAAGAAGAAAAAAGACATTTGATAGCACTGCTCAGTAGTTCAACACAGTCAACAGGCTCTGGCCTACCCACTTCCATCACTGGCTGCTTGACCTCGTTTCACCTTCCTGTTAGTTTCTGTCTCCTCACCAGAAAATTTACTGCTTTCCAGGGGGAGACCCAGTTGATTCAAGGAGATTCTGGGAGACCCATTGTTAATAATGTTAATAAAGGACAAAATGCAATATGATGTTAACCGTATGGTTCTGGGATAGAATCAAGAGTGGAGGATTCCAGGGGTGGTTCTGGTACTAAGTAGCTAGATGAGCCTTGGGAATGTTGCTGAACTTCGTTAGGAAATGGTTTCCTATGTATTGATTCTCCTTCGAGGCAGTTGGATGACTGGATTAAAAATCCTTTCTAGTCTTTGAAGGCTGAAGTAAGAGTTTTAACAACAGTTATAATTGGTAACAGTTGCCTCCTGCCAGGTATTTTTCTAATTATGTTACACTTATTATTTCAGCAAGTCCCCAAAATGGCCCTTTGAGGAGGGTTCTCTAGCCTTCATGCTCTACAAATGAGGAAACTGAGGTATAGACTGAACAATGCGCTCAGGGTCTCCCAGTTTATGAGGGGGAGATGCAGGATTCACAGCTGCACTCCAGATTCCAGGCCCTCACCTGCCTCACCCACCTGCAGGGCTTTCCACTTGTGGTCACGTATAAAGGCCTCAAGACCTCCACTGCACAGCCCCTTGAAGACCAGTTACAGACTATGGTAAACCAAGTACCAGTGCTGCTGAGCAAATTCAACTTCAATTGCATTCTACACGAAATCACAAGTATTTCCTTTATGTATTCTGTATCGGTAATTCTAAAAATTACAAAATGCCATAGATTTTTTATCTCTGATTTTAACTTGGAAATTGGTAACTATGATTTCTGCTTTTGACTCACATCAGAATGTTTCCAAAGTACTTTCAAACATGGATTTCTATGTCTGGTATGCGTGCCTGCGTGCATGCATGCTAAGTCACTTCAGTCATGCCGAGTGTATGTGACTCTATGGACTGTAGCCCACCAGGCTTCTCTTTCCGTGGGATTCTCCAGGCAAGAATACTAGAGTGGGTTGCCATGCCCTCCTCCAGAGGATCTTCCCAATCCAGGGATCGAACCTGCATCTCTTACGTCTATCTGCACCGGCAGGCAGGTTCTTTTCCACTGGTGCCACCTGGGAAGCCCGTGTCTGGTATGTGAAACTTTAAATTCAGATAGGGAGAGCAGAAGACTAAAAAAGATGGAATAGTTACCATTTTTGAGATAAAATTAAGACAGTTTGATGGAAACTTCTGAAAGTCATCTGTCCCCTACAAATCCTCCCGCCAGCAACGTAAGTTTCATACCAATAAAATTTTCTACGAGAATAACTTACCCTGTGGTGGCTCCTGGTCACTTATGCCTTTTCAGGTTCTGAAAAAGAATGGGATGACAGTCATATTTTATGAAATCCAATTTTATTTCAAAATAGTTAATCATCATTACATTTAACACAATTAGCCTCCACCCTGTGGTTGGGAGGGCTTGTGAAAACCAACTCCTGGAAAGACAGATCAAGGGCTCCAGACCTGCTCACTTCCAGAGATGGCAATGTGAGTTTCCATGCTGGGGCATGGAGCCAGCTTCCTATTTATTTAGAGGCATTGAGCACCTCAGAAGCTAAATAGAAGTTGTGATGCAAGTTTTGGCTGCAAAGCATGTTAGTGTTGCTTGACGTGCTCAACTAACAGATGATCTGAAAGATTTCTCAAAGCCCAGGGTGGTTTCGAGTACAACAGGATTAAATCGTCTTTTTAAGCCCTTCTCAGTCCTAAATCAACAGGAGGCCATGCAGACAATGAGGAAGCTCTCCCTGTACTCTCAAGTGGGGGTTCAGTCTGTACTCAGAGCAACAGAGTGCAGTTCCAGAGTTCATTCTTCTGCTCAGGGCAGCCAGCAAGACAGTGGTGACACGGAAAGCCATATGAAGCCACAGCAGCCCGTTTTCTTACATGACTTAAATTTCTTGCGGATTCTGGAGATGTGCGTAAATGTGTATGTTTGCTTTTTAAATAAAAAGAGGCACATGTGCAAACAGTACAGAGGAAGGAAGAGTGAAGTTTGGTTATAAATGACCATGTATGAGGTCTGGTGAGGCACCTGGGATAGGAGGTAAAAGAGACACAGCCCCTAGTTTCCTGGGGTAAGGGAAAAGATAGAGGGGTGCTCCTGGGTTGCTATGGAAACAGGGTGAGGAGAAGCATTTCACCCCGATTCAGGGTTTGGGGGCAGCCGCTTAGGCTCTGAGACACACAGGAAAGTCTATGTTAACTCATTTGGGAAAAAACAAAAACAAAAACCGAGGAAAGAACGTTCAAGGAAGGGTGACAGGCAGGAGTGAATGCATCGGGGGATGACTGACTTGGTGAACAACTGCATGCAGTTTCTTCCTCCGTCCTGGCTGTAAGATCACCTACAAGATTCATAGGTCAGATTACTGCAATGGCAATAGCTGTTGAGGGGGGACAAAGGATTCAATTTATGAAATGTTAAAACTGCAAATGAGCTGACCTTTTAACCAATCTTTATAGTATTAAGGGATTATATAAGTAAATTATTGGTAATTAGACTCCCCAGGGAGAATTTAATTTGCATCTAGATGTGATACGTGTTCAGTAATTCAGTACAAGTTTTACTTTGGCCAGTGCTGAGCTGGGTCTTAGGTTGGTGATAATGTAGATCAGATATAGGGTGTTATCATCTAGGCTAAATTTCATCATCTGTCAGCAAAGCGACATTAAAATCTGCTTATTTTGTGGTTACTAGATGGCTTCTAGAATTATGGTGAAAGAGAGCAGTAGAGTGATTTCTGTTCTTATGTGACCCTTATCGAAAGTTGTAAGACCATCTCAGGAATATTGATTATATAATACTTTCCCCATAATACTGAGGACTTGGGGTATATTTTCGTCTTCTTTGGATAGATGGGAAACCTGAGGCTGAAAGTAATTGGGCTGCTTACCAAAGAACTTAAACACACCACACACACACTACAAAACAAAAATTCGAGTAGGTATGATTTTAACCATACTAGAGCCTCTGGAGAGTTGGTGTCTTAGCCAAATTTATTTGGATGTTTTTTGCATTTCATCTCTAAGATTTCTTGTATTGAACTTCAGTTTTACTGTTAAAAAGAATATAGCATACATTGATATGATGCTGTATAGATACAATTGATATATATTTCTGCTTTCTGGTATTTTTTGTAGGAAAAAAATCCTAGAAATTGAATTATTACATGCAAAGAAACGAACATAACACTTGAACAAGGTGACAAAAACACCAACTTGAAAAGATATCTGAAGCATTATTTACAGTAGCCTAGACATGGAAATAATCTAAGTATCTGTCAGTGATGAATGAATACAGAAGTTGAGGTAATAGACACACAATTAAATATTACTCAACTATAAAAAATGAGGAAATCTTACCATTTATGTCAACATGGATAGACCTTGAAGGCATTATGCTAAGTGAAGTCAGACAGAAAATAACAAATACCGTATGATCTAAAAAACAAACAGGAAAACAAAACAACCAATTCACAGAAAAAAGATGTCAGATTTGTGGTTACCAGAGGCAGGGTGGAGGTGGAAGAGGAATTAGAGGAAGGCGGTCAAAAGGTTTAAACTTTTGGTTGTAAGATAAATAATTACTAGGGATATGATGTGACCAGCATGATGACTACACCTCACATTTCTGTATAATAAATAGGAAAGTTGAGAATAAATCCTGAGTTCTCATCACAAGAAGAAAATATTTTTCTTTCTTTTTATTATATCTATATGCAAAGACGAACGTTAGTTGAATGTATTGTGGTAATCATTTCACAGTATTTAATCAGACCATCATGCTGATATGCCATAGACATATACAGTGATGGTATGTCAGTTATTTCTCAGTAAAACTGGGAAAAAACATTGACAGGTATTGTCAAATTGGTTATCAAAAGAAATCATTCCCGAAATAGATACATGTGTTGAATGCTACCATGTGTCTAGCTTTACACAAAACCTTTTTAATGCATTACTTCATTCAGTCCTTGGGGGGAAAAAACCTAGGAGGAAGGTAGTACCTGATTTATAGATGAGAACAGGGAAGCTTGGCAGGATAAATACATCCAGAGCATGGTGGGGCCAGGACTAGAGACAAGTTTATCCTCCTCTCAGCAGAAGCTGGAGGTACTTCTTTCCCTACCAGGTTGTAAGAATGGGCATGTTAACCATCTTTATAAGTATTTGCCAACTTAAGAGGTAAAATGCTATTTACCTCGCGATTCTTACGTGGTTATCTTGGATGGGATTGGACATCTTGGCGTGTTTAATGTCTGTTTACATTTATGATTTTATGAATTGCCTATTCACTTCCTCTGCCCCTCCTTTTTACTAGATTTTTATCCTCTTTTCTAAATCATTTATACACATTATAAATGTAACACTTTGTCATGTGTTACAAATCGTTTTCTCCTCAATTTGTTTCAACTCTGTTTTGTTTATTGACAGTAGGACTTTAAATTTCATAGGTTACAAATCTGTGGATCTTTTATGGCTATAGAAGTTTGTTATCCTTATCCCATTCTAGGAATATTTTTTTCCCCCTGTGGTTTCTTTCTTTCTGTAATTTCCACCTTAACATTTATCTTAGATTATTTAGGTGTAAGAAGTGAGGTAAAGATATTTTCCAAAAGGCTACCTAGTTGTCTGAACACTACTTATTGAGTAAATCCATCTTTCCCACTGATTTGAACCATATTATCTTTCAGCCAAATTGATTTCTAGTTTTGGGCTGTTCTTGAAGGGGTAAAGCACTGTTTAAGTTATTGTAATTTTATAATATGTTTTAACATGTACAGCAAGTCCTCTCATTGAAATTTTTCAACAGTTTTAAAATATTTATGGTACCAAAAAAACTTTGAAAAAAATTGTTGAGTTTAAAAACATCCTTTGGGAATGTTGATTGTGATTTTGTTCAGTTTAGAGATTAGTTTAGAAAGAATTGACAGCTTTATAGTATTGGGTGTTCCAATTTAAGAACTTCATTTTTACACATCTTTTCATCTTCTTCAATTGGTTTTATAGTCTTTTTTCATATAAATCTTGCACTTCTGATAAATTATTTCCTAGATAGTTTGGTTTTTGTAGCTATATGAATGGGATTTTTAAGATTATTCTAATCAGTTCTTTTGACATAATACCTTGGCTTTTAATGACTTATTACTGTCCATCATACTGTACTCAATTTTTTAATAAATTAGGCTAAATTCTCCTGAGTTTTCTAGTCATACATTAAATAACTTCAAATAATGGTATCTTTGGCACCTTTTCCTGATAGTTTGATCTTCAAATTTCATATCTAATAATTTTAGCAACTACTTTCAGAATAATATTAAATAATAGTGGTGATAATTAGTCTTATTTGTTCTTAACTGTCACCGGAATTTTTAAAAAATTACCATTTAGCTTTTGATCTGTGAAATCATGTGTTAGTCATGTTAAAGAGACACTCTTCTAGTCTTTTTAAAAGAATTTTTTATTGGATTACAAGTTAAATTTTACCAAGTGCCTTTTTAACATCTATTGAAACTGTCATACTTATTCTTCTACCTATTAATAGAATAAGATATAATAGATTTTAGAATAATATGCCCATTGTTATGCTTCTGAGAAAATTCCTACTTGGTCACAGTGAGTTTTTCTTTTAAGGTAATGCTGAGTAGTACAGAAGTTTCTGGTTATTTGAGTATAATTGCTACTGAGAAAAGTCTACCTAAAATGACTACTTCAAAATTAGAGGTAGTCCTTTAAAATCTTTATAATTCTTTCTAAAAAGTTAGACTATTGTTTTATATAACTCTTAGTGAATTTTGATCATTATGTTTACACAGAAATCTTCTACTTTTTTTCCAGGTTTTAAAATTTATTAGCAGATTATTCTTGTACGATTCCTCTAATTTCCTTTGGAGCAGTGATTTATTTAAAAGCATTATTGAAGGAATCTTTATTTTACAATCATAAGTCTCTGCATACATTGGGAACATTCTAGAATAGTAAAGTGGAAAAGATCATTTACCATCTTTAAATGGTGCAGAGTTCTCAAGTCTTCAGATTAGGAGCCACTATCTTTAAAATGTGAGATTAGAAAAGGAACTTTGAGTGTATTCCCAGTTAATTTCTACGTATTCCAAATTAACAGAGATGGTGCTGGAAACGATGCTTTTGGGCAGGGCTCTCACTTTGTTGGGGGCAATTCCCTCACTAAGTTTTGTGGCAACACTGGCATGGAAGGAGAGTAATGAGGAGTCCTGTTTGCCAGCCAGTCAGTGAATCTAAGGTCCTAGACAGCTGGACAAGTACCGTGCAACCATGCTGCTGTCACATACTGGGACCTCAGAACCCTGGGGAACCCAGGCTCTGTGCCAACTAGCCCAAGATAGTGGGCAATGGGAATCTCAGAGTTCCAGAGGTCCAACAAAGCATGATGATTTTTTGGGCTGTTTTGCATCTTAAAGAAAGAAAAAAAAAATAATAATCTGGGAAGTATTTGAACTATCCAACTTTCTCATATATGCAGATAGATTCATTACACTCTTTTTTCCCCCCCTTCTTTTAATATATAGCTACTCTCCAGAGAGACCGAATCTTCAAACATTTTACCAGGAAGCGCCAAAGGGCTATGCGAAGGCGAGTCCACCAGATCAACGGACACAAGTTCATGGCCACATACCTGAGGCAGCCCACCTACTGCTCTCACTGCAGGGAGTTTATCTGGTAAGAAGCTCCTTGGCTTCTCTCCTGCCATGAGCTGAGACTTCCTCTGGTTGTGTGTGATTTCAGGAGAAAACATGATTATTAAGAATTGTTTTAGAATCTGATTTTTTCCCTCTTATTCTAATATGTTGACCTAGAAACATTAATCCCCAAACCAGCAGAAAAAATTACACAATTTACAGATTAAGTTTTACATGTTATTTCTTTTGCTAGTCATTTTGGTAAAAATGTTAATGAATCATGAATTGGTCAAAAAGCAGTAATTAGAGAGGCTAATCAATTAATAAATGGTCTGCCCCTGAAGAGGAAAGAAATATCAACAGTATTTCTCTAAGAAGGTGTAAATCACATGATGACTTACAGAATTTCTGTAATTGTTTCAGCTACACTAAGCACACAGCAGTCTTCAGTCTTATCATATGTAGCTAAAGGTAATAGCTTTCGGTGACCACATACTATAATCCCTGGCATTTAAGAATTAAGATAATTAATAGTTGAGAAATTCTAGATGATTTGGAATAATATCTTATTATATATGTCACTCAAGCTTAAGTCTAAGAGGCAAATCTATAATGTGAAGTAAATTTAAGTAGTAGTTATCTTCAGTTAGAAAGTGAAGGTGAAGTCACTCAGGCATGTCCAACTCTTTGTGACCCCATGGACTGTAGCCTGCCAGGCTCCTTTGTCTATGGGATTCTTCAAGCAAGAATACTGGAGTGGGTTGCCATTTCCTCCTCCAGTCTTCAATTAGAGGCAACATTAAACACATTTATTTGCAGAGAGAAAGAAGAAACACCCCTTCACTTGCACAAAACATACACACACCCTTCTCAGAAGGAAGAAAAACACTCTTGTATCTTGCTTTTGTTGCAAACTTTAGTCATTTGGAAGGAAAGTTTTGACCAACCTAGACAGCATATTGAAAAGCAGAGACATTTCTTTGTCAACAAAGGTCCGTCTAGTCAAGGCTATAGTTTTTCCAGTGGTCATGTATGGATGTGAGAGTTGGACTATAAAGAAAGCTGAGCGCAGAAGAATTGATGTTTTTGAACTGTGGTGTTGGAGAAGACTCTTGAGAGTCCCTTGGACTGCAAGGAGATCCAACCAGTCCACCCTAAAGGAAATCAGTCCTGAATATTCACTGGAAGGACTGATGCTGAAGCTGAAACTCCAGTACTTTGGCCACCTGATGTGAAGAGCTGACTCATTTGAAAAGACCCTGATGCTGGGAAAGATTGAGGGCCAGAGGAGAAGGGGATGACAGAGGATGAGATGGTTGGATGTCATCACCGACTCAATGGACATAGGTTTGGGTGAACTCCAGGAGTTGGTGATCAACAGGGAGGCCTGGCGTGCTGCGGTTCATGGGGTCGCAAAGAGTCAGACACAACTGAGTGACTGAACTAAACTGAACTTAGTCATTTTGTTTAAGGCAGAAACACTTGGTTCATTTCTGCATATTGATCAATTGCTTTGTATTATGTGGGTTTTTTGTGATTACTTTGGATTTTATACCTTTTAGCAAGTCAAAATCCAGACTTAGCTTATGTTTCTGGTCTTTTAAATCATGAACAGGGTTTAGTCTATTATCCTTTTAAAATATTACTGAAGTCGATTTGCTAGTATTTTGTTGACAATTTTTTGTATCTATGTTTATCAGTGATATTGGCCTGTAATTTTCTTTTTTTGTGATATCTTTCTCTGGTTTTGGTATTAGGTTGATGATGGACCCATACAATGAGTTTGGAAGTCTTCCTTCCTCTGCAATTTTGTTAACTCTTCTCTAAATGTTTTGTAGAATTCATTTGTGAAGCCATCTAAGCGTGAACTTTGGTTTGTTAAGAGGGTTTTTTAAGTTATTATTATTACAGATTCAATTTCAGTTCTGGTAATTGGTATGTTCTGATTTTCTATTTCTTCTTGGTTCAGACTTGGGAGATTGTACCTTTCTAAGAATTTTTCCATTTCTTCTAGGTTGTCCATTTTATTGGCATATAGTTGCATATAGTAGTCTCTTATGAGCCTTTGTATTTCTGTGATGTCAGTTGTAACTTCTTTTTCATTTCTGTTTTATTGACTTGGGCCCTCTCTTTTTATCCTTGATGAGTCTGGCTAAAGGTTTATCAATTTTGTTTATCTCTTTGAAGAACTAATTTTTCGTTTCATTGATCTTTCCTATTGTTTTTTAGTTTCTATTTCACTTGTTTCTGTTCTGATCTTTGTGATTTCTTTCCTTCTACTAACTTTGAGCTTTGTTTTTTCTTTCTCTAGTTGTTTTAGGTGTAAGGTTAGGTTGTTTATGGAGCTCTTTCTTATTTCCTGAGGCAAGATTGTATCACTATAAACTTCTTTCTTAGAATTACTTTTGCCACATCCCATAGGTTTTGGATTGCCATGTTTTTGTTTTCATTTGTCTCTAGGTATCTTTTTAAAATTTCCTTTTTGATTTCTTCAGTGATCCATTGGTTGTTTGGTAGTATATTGTTTAGCCTCCATGTGTTTGTGTTTTTTGAAGTTTTTTCCTTGTAGTTGATTTCTAATCTCATAGTGTTGTGGTTGGAAAGATGCTTGATATTTCAATTTTCTAAAATTATCAAGGCTTGTTTTGTGGCCTAGCATGTGATCTAGGAGAATGCATCCTGTAGAATGTTCCATGTGCACTTGAAAATAATGTATATTCTTCTGCTTTTGGGTGATGCGTTTTATAAATATTAGTTAGATCCATCTGGTCTAATATTTTATTTAAGGCCTGTGTTTCCTTATTGATTTTCTGTCTGGATGATATGTCTATTGCTATAAGTGGTGTATTAAAGCCACCTAATATTATAGTGTTACTGTCAATTTGTCCCTTTAATGGTTGTTAATATTTGCCTTATATATTGAGGTGCCTCTATGTTGGATGCATGTATATTTACAGTTGTTACATCTTCTTCTTGGATTGATCCTTGATCATTATGTAGTGCCTTTCTCTAGCTCTTGTAAAAGTGTTAATTCTGAAGTCTATTTTGTCTGGTATAAGTATTGCTATTTGAGCTTTCTTTTGATTTCCATTCACATGGAATACCTTTTTCTATCCCCTGGCTTTCAGTCTGTGTTTCTTTAGAACTGAAGTGAGTGTCTTGTAGGTACCATAGATATGAGTCTTGTTTCTGTATTCTTTTAACCAACTTCATTTACTAAATGAAGTCAGATAGAGAAAGACAAATATCATATGATATCACTTATACATGGAATCTAAAAAATGATACAGAGGAACTTAGTTACAAAATATAAATAGACTCACAGACATAGAAAACAAACTTATGGTTATCAAAGGGGGAAGAAGGGGACAGGGATAAATTAAGGATTCATGATTAACGGACATACACACACATATATATAAAACAGAAAAACAACAAGGACCTACTGTATAATACCAGGAACTATATTCAATATCTTCTAATAATCTATAATGGAAAAGAACCTAAAAAAGAACCTATGTATAATAAATCAGGTTGCTATACACGAGCAACTAACATAACATCATATATCAACTGTACTTCAATAAGATAAATTTTAAAAAAGAAATGACCCAAACTTTGTACACATTAAAAAATTAAATAAAAAAAAGAAAGTCTTGTCTAAACCAAAGGCCCTATACTGGTTGTTGGTATGATGAAGCCTAAAGTTATAGTCTTTAACAAAAGATTCCTATTCTCATTTTTAAATGAGAAAAATCAGCATCTCTGGCAACTTTGAGCCCATTTCTCTTCTTTACATGCTCCAGTTAGCTGTAGACACACACCTCTCCCTATTGCTGTTTATTTTATGCCAACTTTTCTTCTTTACATGACCTGGTTACTACAGGTGTTTAGTAGGCATTTTGGGTGAGAACTTTTGATCTCAACTAACATTCTAAATGGAAAGTTGCTTTATAATTTAACTAAATTTTTTTCTACCAAGGAACTTTAACTCCCACCTACCTCCCCACTCCCTACACACACACTTAAAATAATGGTATATGTGTTATATGTATATATATATGATTAAGCATATAGACCCTGGCATTCATTCTCATCACCAACTAGATACGTGAACCTGGACAAGTTATATAAGCCATCAGTGTCTCTTCATCTGCAAAACAGAGATAATGATTTTATTTTATTTACATAATAAACTTCTATGTATGCTTAGAGTGCCAGGTACTGTTCTAAGTCTTTATTGACCCTTTTTATCTTCATGATGACCTTATAAAGTAAGCACTGTTATCATTATGCCTTTTATAGATTAAGAATCAATGGCTCAAAGAAGTTAACCATTTGCTCCAAAACACATCCAGGCCATCTGACTTTATGATCTGTGCTCTAGGTCATCCTATCACATGAGGATTAAGTGAGATAGTACATGTCAGCTGCTTGGCTCATTGCCTAGCACATCCTACAGGCTTAGTAAAATGTGATCTTTATTAATGAGGGTTAAAACTGTGTCGCTGTCACTCAGAGACTGTATTAGGGAGAGACAGAGATGGGAGCTATGAGCATGATGGGCATCTTGTGGTTGTACTTCTCCCCTGTAGATTCTGGGGTGATGTGGGCACAGAGAAGAGGAAAGATGCCTCAGGTCAGTCAGGTCCCCTGGACTCACCTGTTTACCTCTGTATGTATATCTGCATCTGTTTACTTCACCTTCTACACATCTTTATGTGTATGTGAGAGACAATGCTCAGTTAGGCGGTAGAGTGACACTTCAGCCTGAGGCTCAGTCACACACAGAGGAGGGCTTATTTTCACTAAGGACTAGGGGGATTGCCACAGAGGTTGGTGGAATGAGAATTGGCAATACTTACCTGTTTTTATGATTTGGAGTATTCTAATTTGTCAGTTTCCTTTTTGTCTTATGGTAACAAGCACTCAAAAAGGACATCATTGCTGCTGCTTCTCTGAAATTTTATTTTTTATAAAGGACTAGAGGATGAAATTTATTTTTCTTAAGTACTGTGATTATAGAAGTTGTTGCTGAAATGTTTGACTAATGGTTACTTTTTTCCCTATTGTCTTGAACCAGGGGTGTATTTGGAAAACAGGGTTATCAATGCCAAGGTAAGAAAACATTTTTGAAAGTATATTTAATCTTGTTCCTGTGTTAAGTGATTATACCATAAGAACATTATCAGAACTTGATCAAGTTGACATTTATAGAATACTCCATCTAAGAGCAGCAGAATACAGATTCTTCGTCAGTTTCGTAGGAAAATTTACCAACAGAGACCACATTCTAGGCTGTAAAACCAATAATAACAAATATAAAAGAATTGAAATCCTAAAAAGTATCTTCTCATACAGCAGTGTAATTAAACTGAAAATCAATAGCAGAAAGATAATTAAAACACTTCCAAATATTTGGAGATTAAGCAATATATTCTAAATGGCTAGTGGGTCAAAGAAGACTTAAAAGGAAATTAAAAAAAGATTTTAAACCCAATGAAAATACAGTTTATCAAAGTTTGTGAGAAGCAGTGCTGAGAGGAAAAATTATAGTATTAAGTGTATAGATTACAAAAGAAGAAAGATCTAGAATCGATAATCTAACTTTCCATCTCAGAAAGGAGAGAAACTTAAGCCTAAAATGAGTGGTAGAAAATAAATAATAAAAATAGAGTGGGAAACAGTGAAATTTAAATTAGGGAAACAATAAAGAAAATCCACTAAATCCAAAGCTAGTTCTCTGAAAATATCAATAAAGTTAATAAACCTGTAGCCAAGCTGACTGTGAAGAACACAAATGCCTCAGAATATAAATTTTTTCTATGTGAAGGATTCCCTCATATAAAAAGACCAGTTAGTTCCCTGGGCACTTTCAGTTCGGTTCTCCTGAGAATTCAATCTGATGAAAGCTAGATTTGTTTTAGACTATAGTACTATTTACTGACTTGTCATCTGTCTTTATGTATTTAATCCTGGAAAATTTCATAAGTCTTGAAAGATCTTAAAAATGATGTGTATTTTTAATATTGCTTCATTGCTCTTTAATGGAAATTGGACTGTGTCTACACTCTATCAGTGATCTAAATGAAAATGAAGAAAAAGTTATTTATAAAGTTCTAGCTATTCAAACAATTGATTGAGTCATTCTGCAGCTACTTAGTGAATGCCTACTTTGTTCAAGTCGTCATGCTGGCTGGGAATCCTGAGTACACTGGAGGCCATATGTGGAACACTTTAAATGAGGGAGGCCAGCTAAAAGTTTAGGAGATCAGAGGAGGGAGAGAGTTTCAGTCTAGAAGGGAAGTCATGGGGAGTGTGTTTCCATGGAAGAAACATTTTTATACGTTTCGTGTCCTGTTATAAATTTGATTTAGTTAAGTGATAGGAAAGGAAGATGTCCTGGGAATTGAGAAGGACGTGGACAGTGTGTGGAGGAGGGTGAAGACTTACCCAGGAAGAGCAGCTAGTCTAGTTTTTAACGGGACAAAATCATCAGAGAAGAAATGTGACAAGTGAGTCTGGAGTGGGCTTGACAGACCCTGAAACTCATCTGGAAAACTTCAGCTCTGTTCTGACTGATAGTGAGACACGATTGAGTGCTTCAGCTCATGGGGCTGAGGATACCAGCATCATACTGTGAGATGATTCCTCTGGAGGTAGGCACGGGAAGG